>NW_027176594.1:10127516-10592516 GCF_023349555.1 Cebidichthys violaceus
TCTTTAGCGAGCGTCTGATGTGGAGCTACTTCTGTATTCAAGTGCTTTCGGAAATATCACAGACTTGGTTTGTCGGAGCACCCTCCTTACAATGTATCGTTTCCCTTTTCCATCCCTATTTATCTTCACCATAACACACACTTGTAGCACATCTTTCCGCTGAGCCCTGCACTAATGAATTTGTTTTGCAAAGATTTCCGACTCTTGTGCTACATCGGTAAGAACAATAATGTCCTCATTTAAGGAAACATTAGACACATATTCCAATTTATGGATGCAGGCCTTTACCTTACTTATTTTCAGGTTCCCTGGCATTAAAAGTATCTATAAAACTCTGCTATTTTTTTTCTTTATGAAATAACAATAAATCAAATTACTACATGCACTCTAAACTTTGTTGGCCAAATAAATAATCAAATCATTTCTAAGTGGTGATTTAAACTGAAAACAGTCCTACGTTAAAACAAAGCAGGAGGCTGTGTTGGTGGGAGCGTGATGTTTAAGATACAGGAAAGAAATCCAGTTGGGGTAACAGATTAATGCATTTAACGCCTTATCAGACACTAAAACACAGCACAACAGTTTGTAATACTCACAGACAGGATTTTACAGCTCAAGTTATCATAAGTTATCATGGTGTGATACAACTTTTTATCTTTCCTGGAAAAACAGTAGAAATGCACCGTTCACATCACAAAGTAATCTACCAAAAATGTGGCTGGCCACCACAGCGCCTTGCAGGATGATGTTTCATTGGGAATCATTGCTATCCCCATTATCATTGGTGCTAATGCATGGTGCTTCATCTCTTGTGTTGACAGCAGCTTGTTCTTTTGCAATGTTTTTGCTAGCAGAATCATACGTTAGTTCATTTTTCACATGGTACATTTCCAGTCAAAAATATGTTTTGTCACTTAAAGGTCGTTTTTTTTGTAACTATTGTTGCATTTTTTTCTCTCGTCTATGATTTATAATCTCAGCAAAAAAAAAAATGTTTTCTCAAAAAATATGAGTTACTTCTTGTAAATATGCCACTTACTCTCAGATACTTTTTTCTTTTGAGTTTCATTTCATTAAAATCTCTAGAATAATACTCAACTTCCCCGCATCTGTTTTATTCAATTTTGACCTTCAATGTACCTAATATGCTGTTGTATATATTATTATTATTATTTTCATTTGCCATTGTGATGGATGGGACTAAAATAGATTGAGAGAGCAGTCATTTAATATTTTACAGCAGTAATCCTGTCAATTGAGAAAATAAGACATTTATAAAAGAAAAAGTTTGCAAGTTTGAAGACAAAAATATTTTAGAAATAGATTAGTAAATAGTTAAACAAATCAATAACTCAATTTCCCTTTTTTCCCTACGACAAAAAAAGTGTGTCTAAAAGAAGAATTGTATTGTTGAGCTCAGTGACTTTGTGCTACCATGGTGAAGACATGGAGAGCATTGAAGTAACGTGGCACATCATCAGAAATCTTTCTTGTCAGGCTGCAAATGTCAAGTGGACTTTCTGTAGACTGCTCCATTTCTAATTCATTTCCATGTCATTAACTTAAATGCCAGACTTGGCACATATGTGTGTGTATTTGTGTGCCACTGCCTGCATGTCCTCAGTCCAAAAGACTGACAGACAATCTGTTCCCATCATCCACCCTCATCATGGCAGATGCTTCTTTACTACTTAAGTGTACTGACCTGAACTTTTAGAAGAAGGATCAAAGGATGCTCTTATCGTTAACCTATGTCAGATAATACCAGGGATTACTTGCTGTCTGAATCACCATACTCTCCTATACATTAAATCTCTTGCGTACATTATTAGAAAACAAAGCATTTTGCTCCCATGCAGCAATGAAACATTCTAATATTCAGTACATTACATTACAGTTTTATGGTGAATGTGTATGGTACAGAATATCAATTCTAGTAGGTAGAAGAAGGAAGTTTGGATAAAGATAGCTTTACTTTCACAGTAAAATCCCGAAGCATATCTTGACTTTGCTATGATCTGTAGTCAGGGGAAGTAGTACAAAGAATGGATTGCTGTCGCTGATAGCATCATGCATTGCACATCTTTCTCGTCTTAAGGTCTGACTCACAAAATATATTGTGCTTATAATAATATAGCCCAAACAGGTATGCCGAGTAAAATTTGCCATTTTTACTGCACCTTGTTGCAATTATCCATGAGGCAAAGTGTAAATGTACTGGAGGCCACGACACGCTGAGTCGATTCGGATGATATCAAATGTGCGCAGGTTCATTTAACTTTGCTTCTGTCATTTTGCCCATGTTTGAATCTGGGCCACCTTGATTTGCTGACATACACACATCGCGTGTGCATTTGGTGCATGTTAGTGCATGAGCTACTGCCTATTCTATTATGTCAAAGCTCTAGGTTGCCTTTTGAATAAAAGCAAAGAAAAAATATTGTGTGTGTGCGTGCGTGCGTGCGTGCATGCGTGTGTGTGTGTGTGTGTGTGACACCATAGAGAGCAAGAAAGAGAACAAGGGCATGAGGAAGGGAGAGGGAAAGAAACAGAGATCACACGTATTGATTTTCTTACTTTTAGTGAAGGTGATAAGGCAGACAGGGATTTACCTGGTGGGGAGAGAGCGAGAGAAAATGTTGTTAGAAAACAATAAACACATATATGTCCAGTAGTAGGGCTTGCTGTGGGGTATAGCAGTGACAGTTGAATTATGGATTTCTTTAATGTGGTGGACAGAGAGAGAGGGCGAGAGTCAGCTGGGCTTAGCTTTACAACCACATTGTCAAACTGACATACTACACACGTACACACACAGGCATCACAGCATTCCCTTTAAAGTCCTTACATGTGTTTGTGTAACAGATACACAGAGGATGAGAAACAGACCAGGAGCTTCTGCATGTTTTCACTATCCCAGCTAAAATGTGATGTATATCCAGGTGCCTCTTATCGAGCTGTTAACCATTGGGTGTCATGATGAATGTCAGACTGGAGTTTCAAGGTACGATGAAATAGTCATTATTTACTAGGAAAGTTCAGTGTCAGAGATACAGCCAGGATAGGAACCTATGGACTGTCCAGCATGCATGTGATAGGAAGGGTACCAGGTCAATACATACAGAATACTAGAATTTAACTTCACATACAGCAATGGGGAAATTAGAATTTCCATTTCACAGGCGTGTCAAACACACAAACAGAGCCAGCCAGTTGATCAGTGGTTTTGACTCTAGGAAATGCACGCAGAGAGAGCCAACAAAGCCAGCCGTTGAAAAGTGAAAATCTGTCTGGTTCATTAAGAAAATGTGACAGGACAAAGTAGACCGCCACAGTGACATTTGTTAAGTATATAAAATATATTACAAAAGAATGGTCAACATTGACTTTTGTTTTCACACGGGACACGAACAGCGGTGAATGTCCAGTGTTTGTTGTCCAGTGTTTGTTTGTCTCAGCAAGGATCCACAACGGATCCGCCTGGGCCCCATCACGGAGGGAGGGGACATTCTAGGTTGCTGCATCTTTAGCAGGTCCCTTCTAACCTGTATCTATGAGGCTGATAACCGCTGATAACACCCATAGGCTGATATCACTCAAAGCGGGTGCTGTCCAAGCATCTCCACAATATCAGTATAGCTTTTCATTATTTAATTCAATTCATCAAACACTCTTAACTTAACAAATTTGTTGTAAATGGCTCGTTTCAGGCGGTTCGAATGCCATCTAATCTTGATGAGTGTGTGTTTGTGAGGTTCGATCATTAGCTTTTGATGCTTCTAAAATCTGTTCTTCTCCATTTGTTGGCAAGTTTCATTCGAAAATGTTTTAGCAAACAGTAAAAAGAGGACTTTCAAACTGAAAGCTTCTTGTCCTACCTTTGTAATTCAGCCAAAAATAAATAATTTAGCAGTGTCAGAAGTGATGTCAGAGGACCTAAAACATTAAGAAAATATTAATAGTGCCAACCCCATCATAGTAGAGCTGTACTGAAAGGGTTTATCATAAAAAATGCTAAAAATAAATAAAGCAAAGCCGTTGAGGTGTGATGTTAGACGAGAAATAATTAAATTAAATTTATTTTGTATAGTCGAAAATCACAAATTTGCAATCTGTCCAGCATACGGCATCCTCTGTCGCGTGTGTACACCCTCACATCGGTACTGGAAAAAATTGGATGATACTTTACAGCAAACTGCATAGAGGGACTAAAGATAGAAATAAGATAGTAACTAAATGTGGTACAAAGGATCTTTTTCTATTTTTTAGATTAATTTATTTTTAATACATAGTACCTAATATAAATAAATGTAATAAACTAGATACCCTGTGGAAGGTGTTGGAGTAAGAGAATTATTCAGCAATGACTGACGTATATATTTCTGTGCCGCAATATATGCCAATAAAAGCCATGTTGATGACAATGATAATCTGGTGAAGTACATTTTTGTTTGCAATTGAATTTAGTTAAATTAGTCAATATCATAATTCAACTCAAATTCATTCAGATTGAGGAATTCTCATTCCATATCTAACTCATTTTGATGTATTTTCCCCTTGCAAGTTTTATCTGTAGGTGACTTGGTTGTCAGGTCTGAACCTCTTGTACATTTGTTTTTTTTTAAATATTTAAAAAAAAAATGTTTTTTAAATATGCACCAAACCTGTATCAGTGGTTCTTGCGTGAACCCCAGTGCATAATTCAGCTAATCAAATGGATTGTATTGTTTTATTTAGTCAACAGTAGAGTTTCTTAACCTATAACTATAACTGAACATTTCATCCTTCAGGGAAGGGAAAAACTAGTTTGGTCTTCTTATCACACCTTTGTTGCTTTACTGACACATCACACTGTGTGTGCACCATGTGTCTTTGTGTGTTTGAACCTATTTCATATTTAATACAGCATTGCATTTTCATCTTCCATTAAATCTGGAAGAAAGGTGCATGCAAAAATGTGTATACTTGTGTGTGTGTGTGTGTGTGTGTGTGTGTGTGTGTGTGTGTGTGTGTGTGTGTGTGTGTGCAAACCAGCAGGATATCAGTCTAAGTAGCCTTGGGATACAGTGTGTGAGAGGAGATAAGAATAACACACAAACACACTGTTGGATTAGACATATTATTCTGTTACCTTCTAAACAAACCCAGACACACACACACACACACACACACACGCATATAAATACATTGTGGGTATTTGGCATCACAAACAATAAAACACACAGGTATATATACACACTTTTCAACTCTCCATTCAATTACCTCCAAACACCTGCGTATACACAAACAAATACACACATCAATAAATCCACAATGCCAAACACTCAGCTTGATACTCTACAGAGTACACATCATGTGTGTGTGTGTGTGTGTGTGTGTGTGTGTGTGTGTGTGTGTGTGCGCATGTGTGTGTGTAGGGGAGCAGCCATGTGAGAGTGTCACGTGTGTAATTAATGCAGTAAATTAAGAGGTGTCCATGTATACATGTGAGGTATACTGGGTGAGAGTAGGTATGTGTATTTTGGGGTCTTTACTTATTTATTTTAAATTACACCAAACTTGCAGACGATCTGAGAGATAATGAGGACAATGTTGCCCTACTGGCCACACCCGCTGGGTTTCTGGCCACTTGGATTATCACTGCACAAGCTGGATGACAGTTGTTACAGTTGACCGAAATACAAAGCTTGTGGAAATCCCATTAATGAATATGATGAGTATCTGCTAATTATGTATTTCAGTATTTCAAAGTGATCACTTTGTGAATAATAATTGAGACATACTTTCTCATCTTTGATTGACTGAAGTCAAAACTATGATATGGTGATTGACTGGTTCTTGTTATAAATGATTGAGGTTAGTGCTTGTTGTTTTTATATAGTGCCATTCATGCCAGATCTCTAATTGGCTGGTTGCTGTGTAATGTAGTAGAGCTAAGGGCTGTGATTGGATGGTTCTATTTCTTTTTCTTTTTTTTCAAACTAGGATAATCCCATTGAGATTTTGAATCTCATTTACTAGGGGGTCCTGGCCAAGATGGCAGCGTAAAAGCACCACATAAAATCACAAATAACTTAAAAAACAAAACCGCAAGAATTGGAGCTGTGATTGGTTGTGAGTGTTAGTGATGCAGCTCTCCTAATTGTAGACCAAAGATGGTGTCATCATGGTGTTTAGCAGCCCGACCCAAGACTGTAAGTTTGTTTTCAGAGGTGTGAGAGACACAACAAATCAAACTAACAAATAATGCAAACATTGTTTATTGTTGTATAAAAAATGAAATGCTATATAAATCTATACTACTTAAAATGTCTCTCTTTGAAAAATGATTAACTCAGATGAAAGGTATCAACATTTTTATCAAATCAGAGCTTCAACAGTAACCCTGGAGAAACGCCACAGCCCACGCCTGATCGCCAGCAGTCACATGAGCATTAACTCAATGAAAAACATATTTAAATGTATAGTACAAAAATAACTATGCCTTCATTATGCTTTGACATATGGTTGTTCTCAATACTACTAAGTGTGGCAACATACAAGCCAAATATAGCATATGTGAAAACTTGGCAAATGATTAATTAATTAAAATGTGTCTTAGGTACTACACAAGATCTTAGAGGTGTTTATGACTCATACCATTACAGTCTACAGGAGACCTTATGATTATAATCTAGACGATGGTGGCTATATAAACCAAAAGTGTCAAAATAGTACAGAATGTCTGTACCTGTGTTTAGAGGTGGGTTGAGGAGGACGGAGGCAAGTTATTCTTAGCACTATACCACCTACTCAACAGGATTACCATTTGGCTGGCTCAAGGTCATTACTTGTGCTGAGATAAAAACGGTGCTCACAATATTTTGTTTCATAGCTACGTCCAGGTCTGAAGCCTGTTAGTGGCCCCTAGAGGCTGCCATATGTATTACACCCCACGATACAAAAGAAAATACGTTTTTTTTTCCATATAGTTTTATCCGCAATTATTGTTGGGCTAGGATAACCTTGTCATGGACCAAAGTGTTGGTCAATAAAACATTTTTCTCTTGATGGATTTCTAGAATATATGTCAGGGGGTCACTGATATCATTGCATCTCATCTTTTGGAGACCAACATTATCAAAATCAAATTTCTTGTGCGGAAGACAACATGTTGCTATGGACGAAAAGAGACCAACAGGGTGACCAGGAAACTTGGACAGCTTTGGCTCTAACCATGGCATAATCTCAGCCTGACAGGTACGTTTTTTTCTGCCACAGATTCTGGACATCATGCTTCCGTTTATCAATTATGGGCTGTATATATGGACAAAAATGTCATACTTAAAGGAAAATCAGAGTTCCAACTCGGCTAACTGCAGGTCTTTGAAATGTGGGAGGAACATACAAACGCCACACACGAAATGGGTTCCAACCCCAGACCTTCTTGCTGTGAGGCAACAGTGCACTGATAAATAACATGAGAGCATCAGAGTTCACTGTTTTTGATCTGAGGCTTAATAGAGTTAGATTACACAGCATGACAGTGACCCTGAGCACAGAAGTATTCTACACAAGAAGGGTAAAAATTCACAGGTGGTATGATCTACTTTTGCTCTCATTTAACTTCTACCACATGGGAATTTTCATGAGGGAAAATGTTTTTTAATATTATTGTTATACAGTATGTCCATTCAGATTGTATTTATTTATCAATAGGAATGAAATAAGATACTGGGAGAAATTACAACAGAAATCACTTTTCTGACCCTACAGTAAAGATAAAGCCAAAAGTTTGCAGACCTGACACCATCATAAACTTCTACAACAGACTAATGCAGGCAGCTGCAACTAACCACATTAGGCTTGGTGTTCAGTACAGATTACAATCATCACATCTTGGCCTGCCCATTACTTATGTGTGTGTCTACGTGTGTGAAGCAGACAGAGACATCTCCCCGTCGGTACATTGTTTTGTGCGTGACAGCACCTTTTGTACAGCTTGGCGTCGGACGCTACTCACTAAATAAAAGGGGCGGGCAGGGAGCAGAAAAAGAAAGAAAGATTATAGTCAGAATGATTTCCACAGGCATGGAGAAAAGAGAAATGAAGACAATAAAAACTGTGTGGAAAAGACTAAACTGCACTGAGTAAGACACATACATACACACACCAAATAATCAGTATGATGCCTTCCTTCGATAGAGAATAGAGTGAGAGATGTTTATATGAATAGAGGGAAATATAATCACTGCATCTATTACTGGACACTGTTACTCTGATATTAAAAATATCAGCTTTTCAAATATGCCCTTAAATTTAGTCAGTATTGCTGTAAAAGACCACAAATTTCCAAAAATGTACTATAACCTACACAACAGGATATTATAACTTACTTTTATATGCAAGATGTTTTTAGTTTGCAGCCTCAGGGCAAACACGACAGATAAAATAAACAAGTGTATATAATGAGAATATGCTTAATTGACTGTCAAGTAAGTCGAGGCATCATCTTTCTCCTATTGTCTAAATGCAGCCAATGACTTCCTTCACTAAAACCCTGTTGTCAAAGATTAACAAACAGAGCAATAGTGCTATGTGGGAAGAACAATAGATACAAGAAGAAGGGCAATGATTTGTTCAAGCAGTGATTCCTTGGTGTGACTGATGACGATTGCTGTTCACCAGTGGATCATGTCCTTCACACAGAACTAGTGACACCAACTGGTTGGTCTGTCTACACCAAAGGTGTAATGCTGCCAGAGCACAGCAGAAAGACACTTTTTCTCCAAATGAGAAAAGACAATATTGGCAGTTTGCATAGTTTGGTTGAAATACATAAACATAAGCACTTGAAGATCCAATCATCACTAAAGCATATGTCATACAAGAGAGCCAATAGAGTGAATATGAATATAGATCAGCAAGTGTGGTGATCATCAAATTGGCGTTTGCCCTCAGCCAGTCACATCACTGGTCTCATAGCTCCGAAACAGCTGTGCCCATCACAGTTAGACCTACAAATGACAGCTTTGCAAACAGAAAGCTTCACCTCATGTCTCAAACACACACATCACCACAAATATGCACCAAAAATAAAAAATATGAAGTATAATTTTCCATTAGGTAGAGAAATTAAACTGTTGATATGAGCACATTGGACAGACGCTATTTTAGCAAAATGTGTAATATATCACCATGTACATGGTGTAGTGCGAGCGGCTCCTGCCCCGTGTCTAAGCGGGGAAGTCTTATGCACCTAACACAGTGGTCACTCTGTCGGCTGTCCCACCGGCAAGGATTAGATTCCTTTTTCCGGTGTCAGGACAATACCGTCGGCCTTTTATCTCACCTCGTGGCTTAATTGTTAGGATTTCGGAATTATTGTCTTTTTAAGAGTCTTTTACGGCAAAGCCCTAGGCGCTCTTAATGGGATGTAACCCTAACACCCTGTATGTAATAGTTATGTACTTCATCTGTACTTTACTGTTGCCTATTGTGAACATCTCACCAGTTATGACTAACACTGCCATGTCTTCACCCAGGGAATTTACCTTAAGCTCCTCTGCATGTTTCAGTCGTCAGATCTTATCACACCGTTTATGGACAGGGGAAGAGGGTTAAATTGTTTTATTAAAGAACCAGAATACTTTATTTGGCTTCAGACACTTACAAATGGTAAGGCTGTGTTTTTATTCAAGTTTCTCACACAACAATCACATACTACAATCTCAAGTCAATGAAACAGTCTCTGTGCTACAACAACTGATTCTAACACTCCTACTCTGAAGGGGTCTTTCCTCTAATCAGTTTTCACTGATTTGCGATGCTATATAATCCAGGTCTCTCCTGGTATCTCCCCCTCCTCTTCTCTCTGCTCTGCTGTCTTCCTGCATGTTTTGCAGGTTCTCACAGTCAGCTCTCTGACATTCCTGCATTTTTGGGGGTCTATCTTTCCTCTTCCTCATGCTTCCCTCTCTGATAGCAGAAGGGTCTTCTGTCCTCCTATAAGTGGGTAAGACAGCAAATGGGTCTTCTTGTCTATTCAAGAAGTCTATCCCATTCTCTAGTTGTGAAAAAAGCCCAATCTCACTTCTCAAGGGGTAATATCCCTAAGTCTAGTTGGGGGAAAAAAGCCCAATCTCACTCAGTTTTTCTGCTGCTTTTATGCTCCTTTCTGAGGCAAGTACCTCCTTCAGGTTCATGTGTCACTCACAGGAGTGCTCCTCTTTCTAGGTCAGACACAGAATGTAACTGGTTGTAACTGGTTTGGTCCTGTTAAGAAGAGGAAGGATACTTTTTGAGTGACTATTTTATATCAGGCGTCTATGCAGTTTATATGGTTAATCACTTCTATTATGAATTAAAACAGGTTATAGGTTTAATCACCTCTATCAAGAAATAAAACAGTATATATGTTTAATGGTTATACTTTGAATCAAAAAGTTTACAGGTTACAATAGTTATACTTTTATATTTTCATATGTTTCTACAATCTCTCAACAATGGTCACATAGTTTAGTCATTAATGTTGCACAGAAGGTTTTGCACTGCAATATGTTTCAAGGATAAAACACAAGACAAAACTTTTGCTGAAAAGAAAGTTGGAGAACAGGCTATGATAAGTCGTGAAACTGGACTTAATAAAAAAAAAAAACAAGCAGTGACCAACCAGTCTGGTGTGTATAGAGGTCTTTATGGTTATACTGTAGCAGCCTGGTGTCTTTTTCAGGGATTTGGAGAAGGTTAACACCTCTATGCATGCGTGCGTCATAGGTGCGCCCCGGTACTTAAACAAATAGCACTACACCCCTTCTCCACACTGTCCTCAGACCAGGAGTAAGAGCTAGCAGCAACAAGGACAGCGCAGAGGGAAAATTAAAAAAAAAACAGAACATACTGATATTCTAACTTTCTCCTGCCTGTTGATTCTAACATTTTTTCTAGGTGCATTCTCAACACTTGAAAACCGTAAGTGTACTTATGTATTTAAAAATACATGTGCAAGAAAGATTGAAAAAAGTAAGTTATCTCTGGATTACCTTAGTAACTGTGTAACTCTACTCCCTAAAAATACTAAAGCAGAAAAAAAAGCAGAAAATGTCGGGGACGGGGAATACCAGGTTGTGACTGTCATTAGATTCCAGAGTCCATACTAGCATAGTTAGCTGCTTTGTCTGATTATGTGCTGCACTTCATTGCTATTTGCTTTACTTGTTCTGAAACTGGTGGGGGGGATGATGAGAACTGATGAACCACACAAAGCAGCAAAAAGAATGAAGTGCTTAAAGAAGCTAAACGCTACAAAGATCTCTGTGCGTTGAGTGTTGATTCTCAGTGTGATCAGCAGTATCAGAGACCTTTTTCATTTTAGGGACTCACTGGAATCAGTCATTCAAAAACTTTACATAATGTTGATTAAAACTGTGAACAGAATACATTCATGCACAGTAGTAAAAAAAACAAAGAAATTAGTACATTTTCTGTTACAAATTGATGGGAACATTCCAACACATACACCATGGTACCATAGTATATAGTCCCCTTTATAGATAATACCAGGAGTCCCTAGTGAGATGAATTTTTCTGAAAATTTTTCTTTTTTAAGAGGATCTAGTTTTTCAAAGGACAGGTACAGCAAAAAAAAAAAAAAAAAACACAATCTGGATGGCGAGATATAAAAGCCTATTTGTTCCCTCAGCTGTGTGACACTTCAGTTTATTTTTTAACCTGGGCCACAGCCCTTAAAGAAGACAGGATGGGCCAGCAGGAGTTTGATGCAGTTTTCCCACAATGTAGCCTGGCTAACATGTGAGGTAATACATTCCTGTTCAACCTAATATCTTTTTTCTCCACTGTGGTAGACGCACCTTTACAAATTTGTTTCTTAAGTTTTACCTGTACACACAAATAGTCAATACCCTGGTAAGCTATCTTCAAATAAGTGAATTGCTGAGCGGTGAGAAAGTTATTTCTCAAGTCATCACTCTGAAGCAGACATGAGAAGAAGCTTGTAATATTCCTCAAAGGGATGCAGCAAAGGAGAGTCATTTGACTGTCATGCTGTGTGAGGGAGCAGGAGAGGTGTCCTTGGATGGCTGGATGGGGAGATAGAGGGCGTTTGTTTGAACAGCCAAGAAACAGAGGAGGTGACACCGAGGGGGGTCGGACATACCGGGGCTAGTAATAGGGGAGGTGTTTGTGTGTAATCTGAGTCGACTTGAAATGATGTGGCATGTATAGCGAAAAACAGTATGAGAAAGAACGATGGGGAAGAAAAGAGACATAAAAGGGGGAATGAGAGAGTGTGAGGAAGATAAACCTGGGGGAGGGGGGGAGACAAATAGAGAGACAAAAGGAGAGATG
Source organism: Cebidichthys violaceus (assembly GCF_023349555.1). NCBI lineage: Eukaryota > Metazoa > Chordata > Actinopteri > Perciformes > Stichaeidae > Cebidichthys > Cebidichthys violaceus. Next base: position 10,139,862 of record NW_027176594.1, read on the forward strand.
GAGGGCAGATGATGAGGCCCCTTCGATGAAGATGCCATACCCAAACAGATGCCAGCTGTTCCTCTGTGTGTGTGTGTGTGTGTGTGTGTGTGTGTGTGTGTGTGTGTGTGTGTGTGTGTGTGTGTGTGTGAGAGAGAGAGCATATGCAATCATCCTCATGCTGCTGTCAGCTCATTACAGGAACAGATCTGAAAAGATTGGTGATGATGATAGAGATGATAGAGATGATGGTAATGATGATGCTGATGATAATGATGATAACATGATCATTATAACAACAATATCTGCCAATCTCAGCCTGGATTCACTTTGATGCAGTCGACTGTTGTAGGTTAAAAGACGGCAGTGAAGGAACTGTTGCACTGGTCAACTCTATTAATACACACAAATTAATCATTGTCAAATTTGTTTGGGATTCTTGGTTCTTTCAGAGTGCACAAATGAGACTATGCTTTTGACAATATCTAAAACACAGTTTCTACAAACAGACCCACGTGTGAAATGTGAGACATCCATGTGAAACACATTTAAGTTGATTCATTCAGACGATATGCAGGGACATGTTGTTGCTGGACATTTCATAGGGGATACATGGACATGAGGTTTGATCATGTGCTTTTAATTTCACATGTGAACTGTGAGACATCACATAAACACATGGAACGCAATAATTTTGCATACAAGCTTGTGATTTTCAGATATTTCACCCGCGGAATGTGGTAATATGATTTAACACGTTTCTCACACAATTTCAACAGTCAACATGCTTTTTTCTAAGTAATTGGTGATGATTTATTGATTTGTTAAACTTACAGAAAGACACACCTTTGAGCTTTCACTTTGTTGATAGGGGAAAGCCAAACAAGTCCAGGCACAGAATCTAAACAGAAAACTAAAACTGACTTCAGCAAATAAATTAATACTTTAAAGCCACTATACACATTTGACATAATTCATTAATCATATTTTAAGTAAGGAAAACAGCTTCAAAATAAGTACTGTATCTAATCCTTATCCTCTCAACATATGACATATTTTTCTTTTCCCTAGCTCAAAGTGTCTTGTTAATTTTTCTGTCCTTTATTTTTACAAGTTCTACAATTCTACGATTTGATTGACAAGTGTAATAAAGGATGACTCCATTATTCTGGATGTCTTTGATTAGCATTGATACAAATCCATCCATGCAACCATTTAGAATTGACATTGATTGGTTGGGAAAGCATCTGGATTCTGAGGAGTTTGTTTAGTTGAGTATACATACTAAAACTGTGGAAAAGTGTTCATTCTATCTGACAATTTTTTTTCTGTTTTCTGTTTATATGGTAAACAATTTGTAGCATGCTGCAATGGAATTGCATAAACTTCAGTTGAAAATAAATGTACTTCAGTTAAAAATTTAACTTTAAACTGTCAGCATGCTAACACTCAATGTTTTCACTTTCTAATTAGCACTTAACACATCTAACAGGCATCTGGTCATAAAAAGATTTCCAAAAGGGAAAAAGTCAGAGGATCACAAAAGATGTTCCAGTTCATCCTGTAATAAACATGATAGAGGTCCACCGATAGTGGATATTTAAAGCTTTGGTGCTGGAAAAAGCCGATAGGTCGGCTCGTGTTATGTGTATGGAGCCTCTATGTAAAAGGGTGATGGACGTCCTTGCATGACTGCCGGTGTCTGTGCCATCAGCCACTATCAGGGCAAAGTTCCAATGATGACAATAGTTTGTAAAAAGCCTTATTTGCGACAATTAATCGACCAAACTGATTAACCAGGCGACCTCTTAAATATGAATTTAGTTATTGTTATGAATAACTTACAGAAACATTGAGTGCACTAGTCCGCCTATCTATCTCTCTCAGTGAAGTGCGGTGAGGTTTGTGGCTGGTGAGGCACTGACACTACATAAGTCAGATTTACAAATATATGAACCCAATAGAGAAGCTTAAATCACCATTCAATTGGCAGGTTGCACATTGACTACTGGTTGTTTTTCATATCAGCATTCTTTACACACACATAGGTAAGGTACATATTTGATTTCACCGGGAGCTTGTGCGCCGCGACCTGCCTCACCGACCTGCCCCACCGACCGGGAGCATTTCAGAAGCGGAGCGCTCGCGGGCGCCACCCGCGAACATCGTGAGATTCCGCGAAACTCTGTGTAACAACCATGGATGTATAAAGAGAACAACAAACACATAAAAGGTTACTTTACCTGTCCGACGTTGAATTGCTGTTGATTTGTTCATATTTCCTTGTTTTTTGAGCCATTTTTAAGCTTGGATATAGAATCTTACATTTTTGTGGTCAAAGCAAATATAAGAAGAAGAAGAGAAGTGTAGAAGAAGAGCAACGACAGAACAAGCATAAACCCGACACAGGGGCTCTCGCACGCCCTCTTCTTTGAGGCAGAGTACTGTTTGCCTCCCCTCTGTGCTTTTTCACTGCGGTTTCTGTCAGATCAGCAACACTAAATATGTTCTACACATATGTGAAATACAGTGCCTATTCTATGTAAAGAAAGGACATGTAATAAAAGTGTCTACAAATATTACAGTGGTGACAAACAATGAGAAAGCAAAAGACACCCCTCAACCCAGTTAGTGAGGGACTCACAATCTGAGGTGAGGCACAGCTCATCACTGCCTCACCTCACGTGTCTCCTCTGTTTGAACAGGACATGCGCTAATTAAGTGATTTTGATTATAAAAATGCTTTAAATGATTGGAATCATACAGAAATTACATTTATAGCACAGATCAGTAGAGAAATATTAATATTGCCTCACCTGCCTCCCCTGACCACACGTCCCTGATCTCTCTCTCACAAACAGACGCTCAGTCTATTTATGCTCCCTGATGTTCACAAACACTTCGGTGTAAAAATGTATTTCCTATGTCATTATAACTGGCCTTAGAATGTGTTGGACTCAACTTGATGGAACTTGTCAGTGCCCTGAAGCCAACAAGTGAGCCTATTGACCCCTGAAAAGCCGCCAGTCGGTATCAACAAATACCAGAAGCTCACAGGCTGGAGGGGTGAGATTAGATGGAAACCTAACAAGTGACTTTCTTGTAGCTGACATGTCTAATACTGCACATACTTGGGATTTAGACAAAGGGGAAGATGGGAAGGAGAGACATAAGATAGTGAAGATAATGACAGTCTCTCTAGCTCACACATCTCCCAGGACACAGAAGGACAAACAGAAAGATAAGCAGAGTGACAAGTGAGTAAATCAACCTCACCAACATGACAAACCTCTGCTTGTCTTGTCTTTCAGGATTTAGATACGAACAGAGATAGACAGAGGAGCAGAAAGACAGAGGGAAGAGCAGTGTGTGCCTTGAGGAAAGCATCGTTGCAGCATCTTGTTGGTGCATTACAACATTGCATCATGTCATCTTTTACAACATAAAAGGCTGCTAACCCTAACCCTGCTCAAGTGATCCCAAAATGCTTCTCTGTCTGTCCGGGAGTTGTCCGTGTTTTAGTCTTGCAACTTTAACCCTTTCACAGTGTGTTTTCGTTTCATGAAAGGTAATTGTAACATTTTGGTCGGCAAGAAATGTTTTATTCAGCGATCGTTTGTACTTAGCTTCACCCTCTTGTGCACTTCTGATTGCAAAAAAACAAGATGCACCGGCCAAAAAGCCAACCTCGAAACTCAAATTTCTGCAAAATATTAAAAAAAATTTTTAAAAAATTGTTTTAGACGCTGTTTTTGTTTGGAAGAAATAATAGAATCATTACAACAAAGCCTTTCTGCCAGCCAGCATCCTCTACACACACTTGAAACATCTGCGTGGCAGTACAGAAAGATATTGACTGCAAATCAACTTTTCAACTGTCAATTTTATGTTAAATCACAAAACGGATTGACCGTGAACGTGTGGCAGGTTAACGCAGCCTCCCTGACACACACACACACACACACACACACACACACACACACACACACACACATTTGTCTTTCAAAGGGAAACTGTAGTGCCAGGTTAATGGGACAACCACTGCTGGTTAATGTGAGCTATGTTACACAGATGCACAGTGTGATGCTACTCTTGTATCCATCTTGGCAGAGAAATGAGTTGTAAAGAAATCATCTAGCAAACAGTCTGCAATATATGTTTGTTTGTGTGTGTGTGTGTGTGTGTGTGTTTAACTTTGGCATATAAACGTTTTTTTTCCAGTTACAAATCCCAGAATGAAAACAATGTTGGTGCGCTGCTGTTCTTTGGCCATCTTCTGTGACATCTCTATTGCTGTGTATTTTCATCCATCTGCGCTTTGCCTGAAGTCAGGTTGTAGATGGCTATTTTGGTCACATGTAAATCAAACACTGGAAAAGATCAGACACAAGGCCATGACAAGGAGCCTAAATTGGGCAATTCGTCAAACAATATATAATATATACATATACACACACATGTAACTGAACGTCAGTTTAGAGACTTAGCTCCACTAGTGGCCCCTTTAGGCTGCACTCTTCCTGTGACCTTACACTTTATTGTATGGGTCTGTAAAATGTTCGGCAAGTAACTGTGGAATTGTAATTTGCACACTTTAGGTTAAAAAAAGAGTTCAATTGTTACACTTCAATTCTAATGAAATGCTAAGCTAAATATGCAAAAATGTGCAATTCATCTAAAAGCAAGCACACATTTCTACTTTCATGAAAAAAAAAATTGAAAAAAATGTTTTTGCTTGGGTTTAAATGGATGTACTCGTTGAAATAAATTCCTTTCTTTCTCTTTAATGAGACCGAAAGAAAGATGACTAAGTTCAGTTTAATATTAGAGTCACGTCAGCTGACACTGACCTTGTCAATGACTATTTCCAAAGACTGCTTACTGATGTAGTTATACTTAGATATAGTAAATATTACTTCTACATGTTGAGATACAGATTAATTTACACCGTTACCTTTATATCTGGCTAGGATTCTGATTGAAGCAATCCATCCCTATTGCACTAGAGACGCATGTACGTAATGTGGCGCTAGATGAATTGTCAGAGGATCATCAAAGACTCGTCATCTGGGAAACATGAATATATCTACCAAATGTCAAGGCTATCCATCCAATGTTTCATGCAAAACCACAAATACAGGGTGGTCAACGTTTTAGGATGAATAGTCTGTGAAGCATATACAGTATATATCTGTGCACAATCTTGTGCCAATCCAATCAAGTACAATGGTCACCAAACTCTTTACTTATTCTTCCTCATTATGCTGTAACTTATGATTAGCATTTTTTTAGCCCTTCTTTTAGCCCCATTCGTGGGCAGTTTTTTAATGCAATAAGCAACAGTGGGCCATTCACATAATCATTATGACTATATTCACATTTTGTCAAGAGGAAGGCAGAACAATAAATTCAACAACCTCATCTAAATTATCCTATAAAACACACCTTCAAACATAAATAGAAATGCAGCAGGTATCAGGAAACAGGTCAATAAATGCAGTTGGACATGCTATGCTATTAGAAACCACAGTCAGAAACCACGATGTGGAGGCTGTATAAGTGTTCTTCACATCCAACAAGGTGGCATGGTATGGAAAAGGCATTGTCTACCTTGATGACGTTTCGGAGGTTGACTGGTGTTGTTTGCTGGTTCTCACAAACAGCCTGTCACCTATAGCTCATCTAACCAGACCTTTGTGGATCTTTTTGTGTTTCACTTCTAAAACACCCAAAAATGACATTAACCAACATCAAGCACGTTAGTCACCACTACTCAAAGTTTATGCTATTAAAAATGCATAAATAAGCCTAGCGGCTAGCTGACCTACTCTTACTTGGTTTTAAGTCGCTTCATGTATCGACAGAACACCACGGTTGAACTTTATTGAAACACACCAGCTAATAGCCAACTGGTAGCAACAGCAACAAGTTAGGGCACTGCCGATTGTTTGAATGCCATCTCACTGCTCTCACAGTGTACCTTTGTTGGGCAGGATCTTGCTAGTGGTGGGCCTTTAAATAGACCCCCTGCAGTTTCATCCAGGCCAGAGCAGAGGTTGCTCTCTTGTCAGATTAGCTCCTCAAGTAAATTGAAAGGCCCACAAATGACGCAAGTGTGCATTTCTTTGACTTGTGATGTATATTTTTAGACGTCTGTACCATTGTGTGTTTTTCAGAAGTGTTTTATGGAAGGAAATACAGTATGTCTAATCAAAAGGTTTCATACACAAGTTTCATACACAAGAATACCAAAGACTTTTGAACTTCAGAGGATGCTTGTGTTGTCAACTCAGTTCTTCTGCTCAGGCTTTAGTTGAACGAACAGATGGTCAAAATCATAGTGATGAAAAAGAAATGATGTGTCTTTTATAGTTGGAATTTATATATTGCAACTACTTCTTTTGATTTGATGAAAAATATTACAGATATATTTTGCCAATAGTTTGAAAAAAAGTTTTCTTTCACTTGAATTGCTTCGGTGTATATTTAGTGTTATGACAAATAATACACATGTTATCATGGCTGTCTGCCAGTAAAAACCCTCAACTCAATTCACCCCAGTCAGAAAAAATACCTTTTTCTAATCCAAACACACAAGACCTCCATAAAAATCCACTCGAAGACTTTATCACCATTATCTCCAACCCATTCAACCTCTGACTGTTGCAATGTATTACTATCTGAATTTGTGATATAACCCTTGACTCAAAACTCATAGGAATGTTTTTCATCCTCTATAACTAGTTGGAATATTTCCTTGTTATGTCTACATTCCCCTGTCACGGTTTGTTGGTCTGTGTCAAGATGTTTCTGTATCTGGCTGTGGAAATGAATTTCCTCTTTGACATTTAAGCTCTGGGAAACATTTTAAAGATAGGAGGTTAATGCAGGATAGCGGAGCTCTGGTGTTTAAAAAAAAAAAAAAATTCCACAAGGACTGGTGTATTACTGTTGGACAGGAGCCTGTGTGGAAACATACATATTGAAGGTACAGAATTTCACTGACTTTCCGTCATGAAATATTCATAGTTTGTGGGGAATCTCTGTCTCTCCATCTTCTTCTTTCTGTCTTTGTCTTCTCTCCGTGTAAGGAACTACAGTATGGAGGTGCTCTATTTGTCGTAGTCTCTCGGTAACTAATTAAGTCTCACTGACTACCACACACACACACGTAGACGCACACATCGACAACACATGATGTAAGACGTGTGTAATAAATCTTAGTTGTGGTGGTAATTATCACACACACGCACTGTAGATCCATGTGAAAGGCAGTTAAGGCAGGTCATAATAGTACAAAGAGGCTCCAGATCAGGAATCCAGTTGACTTTCAAATTAGATGACAGTTTTAGTATTGCTTGTATTGATGGTGGTCACATAAACAACAACATTGGTAGTAATCATGCTGGTTCACGGTTGTGGCTTTCAATCCAAGGCTGTTGATATACATGCTTGTCCATGCAAACGCATTTGTGATCAAAGAGGCATTGTTCCAACACGTTCTCATTGGGAATTTGTCTAATGCGTCTGCTTGGTCAGTGGCCCTACACTTCTATCTATAACGCTCTAAGTACCCCTCTAGTGTCAGATTTGGACGTGTCATTTTTTTTTCCTTAATTTCCAAAAATAAACTTTCATGTTCACAGGAAACATACAGTTTCTGCTCATTACAAGCATAAGTCTCTTTTAAAAATAAACCTCCAATGTAGGTTTACTTAGTTTTTAGGTTTACTTGTGCAACAAAACCACTTAATTAGGCTTAGGAAAAGATCTTGGTTTGCGTCAGAATAGGCACATCTGTTATGCAATTACTATGCTTGTTACGTAACTGTCCCAAAACAGTGGAAAAATAAGTCAAAATTGTGGACCGAGACACAGACAGCAGTCTCCTGTGTGTAAGTCCTGTGTTTGTTTAATCCGCCCAACCTCCCCTTCCGCCCGCCTTATGCAGATTGCCTCACTCTTTACAATATGTAGCTGTGAACATCTAATGATGACGCAGATGGGTTTACATTAAGTTAGTTGAGAGCCTGGTGTATCCAATACAGGCACTTAAGGGTGTATTTGATGTTCATATTGAATCATACAGCTTGCCTGTACATGAAATATTTAAACATTATATCCACTAGGGGGTAGATGAGAGCTGAATCATGTCGTAGGCAACAATGAATGAAATGACTCCACTTTCAGGAATGTACGGAGAGGAAAGGAAATACTACTGTCTGCATGATAGAGGGTTTGGTGATATTGAAATTCCCCGAATGACGATATTGCTGTCCATAAAAAAGGTGAAGAGATATGCTCATATAAAACTTTTATATATATATATATATATATGCAGTATATATATACTGCATATATATCCATGGACTGGAGACTCATATGTTGCAAAACCCATAATGTGGACACAATGCATAGACAGTTAGCATGATAGAAAGTGGCCTTGTACTGTCTACCTTTGACTGTCACGTTTGCATTTCATTGCCTTTGAAAAAGCCCAGATGATCGAGTTTTGGTCCAGCTGATCTTTGTGGATGAAGTCGGTGGCAGACTTGCATGTTGGATGGTGAGTTTTAAGATGGGAGTGAAGATTTGTGGTGTTTTCATCTTTATTCCCGACTTATTTATTGGACACCTTACAAATCACTTTGTTCACGTTCTTTGGCTCTTCTTTTTATTTTATTTTAAAATCAAAGCATCGCCAAATAGTTGCATTATTTTTGTTAACGAGAGTGAACATTATTCTTGCTAGACATAAAGCTACATGGGTAATTACCGAATAGTTAAGCTTCATTCACAACATTGACATTAAACATATTATCTTTATGATTCTCAATTTAGAATGGGAATTGTGACACCCTTAGTCGTCATTTCTCTTAGTTATTTCTTCTACCAAAAGGGAAATTTATTGAAAAAGATATATGTATAATTTCCAAAACTAAAAACATATTTTCTCTAAATAGTCTTCTTCTTCTTGAATGATAACTTCATCATATTGACCCACTCTACTGCATGAATTCAAAGAAAGAGACATTTTATCAAATATTAGAATGATTTGGTAATTTGGACATTTCTATTGTGTAGAGCCAAGCTAAGTGCACTTGTCCATGCTGATTATGTAAGATAGCAGACACACGAGTCAACTTGTAGCATGTCCTTATTTTATTTTAGTCGGATAAGTATACTGGAGACATGAAGTGTAACCTTGTGGAAAGCAGATAGCTATGCAGACAGTAAGCTCTCTAAAGCTTGTTCTCTTCTTCTACTTTTCACTCGTACACATATTTATGGATGATGGTAAGCTCTTAAAAGCTGGAGGAACACTTCTAAAACTGCAGTATCTTAGGGTTACACAAATGAAGCTGCCAATATACAAAGGACCAGTACTTCAATTTTAGATGAAGCTTTCCAAAAACTCAACTTTAATTTCATTAAAGCAAGTGACAAAGTCTGCCAGGAAGGTGAGAAAATTAGTTGTCTGAAAAGTAAGTCAAATTGTCTGAAAACAAGGTGGAATAAGGGAGAGCTGTGATGTCTTATCAATAACAGCCTTCTAAATATAATGCTTCACCCTGTGACATATTTTTTACATTTGCTTTGCAGAATGAGATGTCATTACCCAGTATAAGATGATGTCATTAAAAGATTGACTGTCCATTGTGTAAAATGCAAGCAAGTCTCAGTAAATTCAGGTGCCTAGCTAAAGAACCAGAATTTAAACCTTAATTTAACCCCAAAAAGTTCCTTTTATTAAGTGGTTGTCAAAGTTGTCAAAGTAAGTACCTTGGCAGAGTTAGAGTACATCCACATTACTCCGTTTTCGTTTGGAAACGCATATGTTTTGCTACGGTTACACTGAGCGTCCACACTACGCCGGCGTTTTGGAGCACCGTAAACGGATAAGTTTAGATACGATCCCGAAGCCGGATAACTTTGGAAACTCCGGGTAGCGTATTCGTGTGGACGGACGGAAACGCATACGTTTGGAAACGATGACGTAGACACCCGCGATCGACTACCAGGTTAACTGACAACTGATTACAGGCATTGCTGACCTTGTTGTCTTTACTAGCAGCTGTTGTCCAATTAAAGTCTGCATGTCTGCGGAGGAAACAGCTGTTATTGTAGCGATCGGTGAGCGGCGTGAGAGAGAGAGAGATCAGTGAGCGGGAGAGAGAGAGAGAGAGAGAGAGAGAGAGAGAGAGAGAGAGAGAGAGAGAGAGAGAGAGAGCGACCCGCAGCGCTGTAACTAACGTTAAGTCTGAAAAATAAAACGTATTAAACTTTCCACGAACTGTATCTGTTTGAGTTTATAGAGGAAGATTTGAGAGAAGATCTTAAGTATCAAACACATACTTACGATCATTAAAGACAACTTTATTACTCTGGTTGCTTAGTTACAAAATACGACAATCTACTTCCTGTTTACATCAGCGCATGCCCAGTGAACGTGAAGAGTCACGTGATATTCGTTTCCAGGCGTGTAATATGGACGGAGATCACTTCGGAAACGATGGCTGAAACGCCGTGTGGACGGAGATCGTTTTCGTTTGAAAACTCCGTTTCCAAAAGAAAACGGAGTAATGTGGATGTAGCCTTAGTAAAGAAATCAGTAAAGAAAAATTAACTCAATCTTACTATTTTATTCCATTTCAAATAATGTAATGTGTCTACTGGTGTCCTTGTTATATGTCTGGAAGGACAACTCAATAATCTGGAATTATATGTAAAATTATACATATTTTTGTACTGTTTTCTTATTTTGGTACAACCTGATAATTTACCTGGATGTAAATTCCAAAAATCCATATTACATCTGATTGACTGTTTACAAATAAGTTATGGTCATCATAAAATAAATTGGAAGTTGCCTAAGGCTTATGCTGCTGGAGCCATAACAGATATCAACACCAGAAAATAGCTGTAAGAAGCATTGACTGATGGCAGTTACAGTAATTACAATTACACCAATGTTTGTCAAAGTTATGTAATAAAGACAATAATGAATTCCTTCTCCTCATAACAGTTTTGATTTTGATAAATTGATGCAAGCTATTGTGTGATGTCCCGTACATCAGAGTATATCAGATACAGTTGTAAATGTGTAAATGAGACAGTGAGTAGTTTAACCAGTTTAAAGCATCAGTTTATACCAGATCCGCTCTGTTTCATTTGGAGAACAGGTATTTCATATTTGAGAAAAAGTGAATAGCTAGTGATTATTTGTGTAAGGCAATAGTTGGATATCAGATACAGCACCACAATACTTTTTCAGGAACACAATGTCATAAATGTATATTGTAAACAATTATTAAGAAAAAGGGCAGTTCATGCCGATATATCTGTCTAAATATACAAATCAGAATGGACCTTGCAGACACAAAAGGAATGTGATTTTACAACAACGCATGAATACAATTTGCTTCCAGTGCAGCTTGTTTTAAGTAGAGCTTTTATCCAATCAGATTCAGCCTCTATGTCTCTATGTAAGGAGAGAGGCCCGAGGTCCTCTAGGTAGACCTTGCAGATTAAAGTATATGGGGACAATATTGTTGATTGTCATCGTCATCAACCAATCAGATCTTTAGTGGGGCGTATTCTTTGATGTGCCAGAGCTGTCTAGGTAGCCTGCTAAGTACGTCAGCATTAAGGTGCGCCGTGATTGGTCAGTGGGCCAGCGTGACTTTTGTCAAACAGAAAGGTAGCTAGCAGATCTTAGTGTTTAGTAAGAGTTCAAGTTGAAACATATGTAAGAAGTTATGACATTGACATGACATTTTTAGCGTTTTTAAATGGATTTCTGGAGGACATTTCCAGAAAAGCTGGACATTGTATCAAAGGATCGGTCAAGCCCACAGCTAGAAGCCCTGACCCAGCATGGAAAAGGATTTGTACGAATGGTATTTCTGGCTGACAGCGGCGGAGAAGCGTTGCACATTTTATGGCTAAGAATGCGTTTCATTTGCAACTGAGCGCTTGGTGTTTGGAGCTGTTTGGAGCTATGCTATGCTAACCAAGGGAGCTACACGACGGGACACGCACAAGCTATGTGCTTTTGAAAACTTTTGGAGAGACCCGAGTGGACTTTTTAAAGAGGACTTTTTAAAGAGAGAGAAGAGCAGCTGTGGTAAGTTAACTGATTTTTGCAGTAGAGTTTCTACTGTGTTCATTTGTCTATCGTGACGTTTTTATGAATAATATGAATGGCTCATGCTCTAGCACCGCAGTGTTGCTGGATTGATTTGTTGTCATATAATTATATGTGACTGGTTCTTGTGAGTTTTTCTTGTCATTGTCTTAATTCCATTGATTTGGACTATATGTATTGTCCGTTAATTACGAAGCATCCCATCATGCGCAGGGTTATTGTCCGGACAATTGAATCTGTTTGGGCTGTTGTTTCTCCGCTAGCTTAGCTGCCGTGCCGCAGCCTCAGCTGTTTTTTGTTGTTGTTCCAGGTTCAGAGGTCACAAACGTGAGCACAGTCCACCGAAAACGTTATATTTCCAACAATTTAAGCTTCTGCATTTTCCTAATGCTGTCCAAGTAGGACAGCACAGAAGGCCCAGGTATAAAATGCACGGCCCGCCACTGGGTATGAGTACTTTTACTTAAACCATCTTAGTTTCACCAGTTGTATTAATCAATGACACTGACTCGGCAGAGAGCGAGTCAGGAACTTCTCGTTGACTCTTCCCACCAGCCTCCTTCACTTTCTCCTCATTTTGTTTTTCAAAATAATCAGCTACAGACCGCTTCATTTCTGTAACATGGTAACAGCTAAATTTATCATTTTACAACAATTTATGCTGCTACGTAGACACGCATCACACATAGTGCACCACTACGTACGTGTTTATGCCGTTTAATTATTCTCTACCCGAGCACATAAAGACCAGGCGCATGCACGTCACACAAGCGCACAGAGCGAGCGGAGAAGCATCGTTGTAAAGGAGCATTTCAGCTGCTGTGACCAGTGTGAGCTCGACCCTTACTACAGTGGATAGTGACTGATGTCTCCACTCCAGCTGAAGCACCAATGATAAAGCTCATCATGCAGAAAATGTTAATGCACAAAAAAGTATAGGAAATAAAGACCTGTATACTTTCCTTCACGTTCTTCCTGTCAGCGCCTCCAGATTCTCAGAGCTACCAGAGCTTCATGATGAGCAACAGTCCTGTCAGAGCTCTGAGGAGATGACAGGTGCGAAACAAGCACTCCAAAACTGTCTGGTCTAATGTGAATGCGCGGACATGGTCCTTGACTGATTCTTGGCCTGAATTGTTATCCCAGGCTGGCCCTGCCATCAAGAAATCATGTCAGTGTGGGATGATTCTGCACCTGCAGAAATATTCATTTATAATCACATGATTCTACATAAAAGTGATTCATATTTCATTGAACAATGCTATATAATGTACCATGCATATTTAGTGTGAAGTGTAGAAATAGCTGGAAGCCAAAGCTGCATCAGCTTGTGTGTGTATATTAACATATACTGTATTCCACAGATGTCAGCTGAGAATGGAGTGATTAGCACAACAAAGATTCCCCACCCTTTTCATCTCACTCACTCGCACATACACACACAGTAACCTCTATGTTCTCATCGAGAATACAGCTCAGCATGGTTTCACTCAGCACGGTTTACTCCTGACAGGTGAGGAGGTGCAATGAGGAAGGCTAAAAAGTCAGTGTTACGTAACTGTGCTGCATTTATATATTTGTACGTGTGTATCATACACTATATGGATATCGTCTCTGCGACGTCAGCCATGGTTTTTTGAAGAGCTGTTGTGGAGTTCAAAGTGGGTTTCTCTGGCTGTCGCCTTCTTAACTCCCGGCTAATCCAAAAATGGGCAAAGAGGTGGATCGCTGGTGAAGTTGAGGCAGGCCCAGGTGATGCAGCGGAGCAGGCGGGAACAACCTGGAATGGCACCCATACCCTCAATTACGCCTAACTTAAAGCCGTAATATAATTCACACGGATAAGTTATGTAAAAATTGTGAACCACTAAGGCTTAAAGGCAAGTACTGATGAAAGTTGAAAGCTCATATTATTCTGTGAACTCAGTTGCAATATTGTTCTAGTGGAGTTGTTGCTCGACTCTTGGTCTAAAGCCTATTTTGATGTGGATTTATAAAGGACTGATGTGGTTGCATGTCATTTGTGCGCCATGTAGTCTGTACTGACTGCAATGAAAACATATTTGCGTAACTATGATACACTCTTAACAAGAGACTTAGTATAAACTTTGAGAGGGACTGCTTATGGCCAAGAGACTGGTGTCCCAAAGTATTGTATATATATTTCTTTTTTTTTTACATACTTCTGTTATTTTGTTTACACACGTATTTTACATATTTTAGTTGACATAGCTATTTGAAGCCCGAACCAATAGGTTTATCCCTAACCTAACTAAGGCTACATCCACACTAATACGTTTTCTTTAAAACAAAAATGATTTCCGTCCACTTGGACGTTTCAGCATTGTTTGCAAAATGATTTCCGTCCACACTAGCAAAAACTGAAAACGAATATCACATGACTATTCACATACGCTAGGCATGCGGGTGCCAGTGTAAACAGGAAGAAGATTAGTTACTTGGTTACAAAAATATAATAGTATTATAGTAGTATTTAATAATGAAAGGTAGTGCTTGATAACTAAGATCTCCCTCTAAAATCTTCTTCCTACAGACAAATTTCGTGGAAAGTTTTATTTTTCAGACTTAGTTATAATTAACTGCACAACATGGCGTAAGTGGTTTTGTAGCCTAAATTTAACTGCAAAAAGCAGCTTCACAAGTTTTAAGGTGTCTTATAAATGACACGCAAGAAGTCTTAGATGCGTACTACTGACACAAAGAAATGTTGTGCTTTTTAGATACCTTTCTATGAAATCAAGTTACATTTACTGTATGTCAAATGTATCTTTTTTGGGCCACTGGGGGCTGCGGAGTAAGCTCAAACACAGCATATGTCATATTATCACCTTATAAAGTTGTTATGATGAGTTAAAAACAGACAGCTCTAGTTCCCAGAGAAAAAAATGTAACGATGTTACAAAGCTCCTTAGTTCTGAGGAAATCGAATTGAACGTGCTAATGCAGGACATTGTTAGAGAAGGTATTAACTTGACTGCCTTTTAGTTTGTAGTTAAACTAATATACTACAGTTAAACTTTCAGTTTATAATTCCTCGTTCTCCTTTGTATTTTTTTTTCTCCTGACATCTTTATCCTCCTCTCCCACCTAAACCTCTTTCTTTGTTCATCTTCATCTTTGAGTGTTGTGGTGTTTCACCCTGTCAAACGTCCTTGCTGTTTGCTCTGTTTGCTCACATATTAAGTCTGGCTGACAGGAAAAAAAAGCAAGAGAGGACACACAAGGACAAGTTGTCACGGCAACAAAATTATTTGAGAAATGAGCGAGGTTGTCAAAGCAAAAGAGTTAACAAAGAAAGGGCAGTTAAGCAAGGTGGCAACATATGGGTAAAAAATAGTACAGAAAAAATGTAGTCAACAGCCTGATTTGAGTTAAGATCACATACGTGTGACTTTTCATCCAAACTCAACACTGGGGTCTCATTGGATGAGGGCCAAAGGCTCCACAGGGATTCCCTGTGCTGCGGCCGTGACATCACAGAATCTATAAAACTCTGCGTGACCTCCCTGCTCTGGGCCATCGACTTAGTCGAAAGGAGAAAGGAGGTACAGAAAGGAGGTACAACAACAATGTTGCTTTTGAAGAAACCCTAGGTCATAGTCTTAACTTCGTTGGACGAACAATAGACTGTTTTTTTGACTCCCCGTTAACGTCAACATTTTGCTGGTCATAAGAAAGAAAAATTCCCGTAACTTTCGAGGAATCCTCTCTGCCACACAGAGGTTTATCGCCGCGCAGCTTGAAGCTCCGGACCCAAGTTTAACCAAGAAACTCGAAGAACCACATCGTCCACTACGACGTCATCTCAGAGTAAGAGGCTTGTGTCTGGGCAGAAAGAGTTAAAAGACCAGAACCGCGGCTGGCCGAATCTAAGTTCGCCAGTTGGGTTTCTGTTACAATAAAGTAACAGTTCCTGTATTTTACTGTGGCGGTGAGGATCTGCCTTGTTTTGAGGGTTCTTTTGTTTGTTTGGTTTTGTTTCCTCTTCTTTTTATTTCCCTTATTTGTTTAACTAACACACACACACACACACACACACACACACACACACACACACACACAGATACAGGTTTTGCTACCCATCTTAGACACACAATGTGTGTAAATTAATAATGAATAAGACCCTGGGAACCCTGGGGAACCCCCTTTGTGATGTGACTGGATAATACCTATCTTGACGCACTATGACTTATCAGAGAGATAATTCTGAAACCACAGGCAGCTACCATGGTCAAAACCCAGAGAAGAAAGTCAGTGTAAAAGCAGAGAATGGTCAATGGTGGCAAAGATGAGTGTATATTGTTATAATCTAAAGAAGTAGCAATATAGTGATATGCTGCAGCCTAAAGACAGACTGAAATTGAGTTAATATGGAAACTGTGCATTAACAATTAACTTTTTGCAGGACAAGATCATTTTGATATTGGACGATACATTTTTTAATCAGATATGCTACCACCTTTAGTAATGATGCTTTTAAGGTAATGATTGTAAATATAAGTTACATATTCAGAAATTAGCTGGGCTGTTATTAATAACATTGTCTTGCATTCAACACTAATTTGCTGTATTTCATGTCGTCATATAGATAGACAGGAGTGTGTATCACTCAATCTAATTCAATCCTAATATATGTCACTCTTCATTTGTGCAGTATAATAGTTGTTTCAAACAATAACATATATAAAGGCTATGATATGTGTGTGTGACAGATAATTAAATACAAATGTATGACATCCATACATTGATGTCACATTATGTCACACTGTAAATTGAATTAATATATAAGTTGTCATGAACACTGTTATGCCCATCTGACAGAGATCATTAAATACAGCAGTATAACAAAACAATGGATGGCTGATGCAGCTATGACACACTTCATATTAACATGTTGCTTTAAAATGACAGCTCCCAGGCAAGGTTATCTCATTTGTTAAATGCCAGTTGCCTCAACTCCTCTATCGTTGTTTCTCTTCCTCTCCTCCTCTGCTTGTATGTCCCGTGGGCTGGACTAAAGATGCGAGACAGGGATCAAGGCCGTACAAACTGGGAAATGATAAAAATCTTACATAAACACGGCATGCAATAGTGAAAGTCCACCTTCCACCTTCTCTTTACCTCTCTCTGTCTCTCCTTTTCTCTCCATCTCAAAGACACACACACACAGCGAGGGCTGTGGTGCATCCTTGTCTCTGCAATTGTCTGTCCTCCATCCAAAAATCTAAATTTGTAGAAAAACATAGATGTAATCATTTCCAAAACTTTTGATTTTTAATTTTTCTCACATGTCTGTGAAAAACAACATTTTTACTGTTTGCTCTGTATTAACAGACATTCAATATTTAAGTGACATTGGTACATTTCTAGTGGCCACCAATGTGATGTGTGGCGGGTGATTGTGACACTGATGTGTCGCATGTGTGTTGTCGGCATGACGGGTGAGAGGAAAGAAGGGTTCATGCAACTATGGCACAACTAGTCTGTAATGTTTTATGTTTATTGTTCAGGTTTGTGATTCTTTTTTTCTTTTTTTGACAATTCAAGGATTCATGGAAAATGTATTGTCAGTATGCAACACAGGGTTGCACAACAGCATCCAGTTGTAGTCCATTTGCTACAAAACAATAATACAACAGAACTAAATAAAAAGAGATAGGATTCCTGTTTTGATTTTTTTTTTTAATTATCAGGAGGAATGTAAACGGCAGCAACTAGACAATTCTCAGGGCAGATCAGGTCAGAGTGATCGCAGTGAAGTAAACGTTAATTGTTACTTGAGTCGACGACAACTATGCTTGTGCAATAAAACATTGGTGTGGCTTATATGCACCCCTCAATATTTGGTTATTTATTGCAAGTCATATCGTCATCGCTATATTGAACTGATATCGTACAGACCTAACATTGATAAATCTTAAGGACTCTGTCAGATTCTGCTTTTTTTACTCCGGTTCTTAACGCTTATTTTTCCAGTTATTTGAGGGGCGGGGTCAGAACAGATCACATGATTATTCCACAGAAAAAAAAACGTTACATATGCATGCATATTCAATATTCACTTTGTCAAGTTGTTTAAGTTTCACTTAAAAATGAATACCATTAAGTTAAATTGGGGTTGCTGGCATTAAACATGATTCAATAATAATCTGTTTATTCTTTTTTCATTCCCTGTACTATCAATTTAACACTGAAACCATAAATCAAAATACGTCGGTCCAGTAAATACAACTAGCCAGTTGTCCAATAATGCCAGCGATACAATGAAATGAACAAATAGACAACATACAAGTTGAAACGCAAAAGAACATTCATTGCGGCTTGGAGAAAAAAACAATCTGACCTGGTTGAGAATGATGACTGTTGTTAGCGTAGTGTGTGCGGAGGGAGTGTGGCTGAGAGAGCCAGTGACAGAGAGACGGTGGCTGTATGCCGACTGCAAACAGATGCTTGCAATCGGTGCAGAGAAGGAAAGCTCGACCTTAACCAGACTGGTGTGCTAGCTACTCTTATTGATTTTTAGTGCCTCGACAGAACAAAAATAAGATGTATGCGCAGTGTCATCTGGTCCAGAAAGCACGCCAATGTGTAATAAGGCTACTATAAGCAGAATCAAAACGCTAATTTCTTAATGATTCCTTTTGAAATCATAATATTAGAACCAGTTCTAATTTGGAACAGGTTTTCAATGTCCAACTCTTTTCAACTCAATGCAAAAATACATTCTAAAATTCAGTCGAAGTTAATATGAGGCTTGAGCAGTCTGAGCTCAATCAAGTTTGTATTTTCCAAAGTTATGTCTTTTTGTCGTTCTATGCTATATGGACTCATGTGTCTGGAAATAAAAAGTTGAATTGAATTGAATATGGACATGGTTTCCCTTACTGAGCTGTGTGAGTCCCATGAAGGTTTGACAGGACCACGTAGAGGCACCTAATTAACTCACAACGTCAGCAAAGACAAGCTTTGGTCATAGCACACACACTTTTTAGTCTTGGATGCATTCTGTGTCATGTCATATTCCTATTGGTTGGTTTGTAGACTTGATTCGTAGCAGCAGTTACTTTGTCTGAATGTTAACAGACTTTGATCATCAAAACTTAAAATCAGCTGTCAGTAGACATCTCTTATAGTAGGATCTACGACCACCAAAGATGTTCTCTCACGATTGTCAATTTTTGTCCGAGCCAGCTTAAAATCTTGCCTTAAAGAAGCCTTTGGAAAAACAAAATAACACAGGACAGAGGAGATGACAAGGAAGGAAACAGTTGTCAAGAAGAATGAAAGGGAGCTAAACATGAAACACAAAATACTGAGTGAGAAGAAGTTGAAATGGGGGAAAGTAATCAAACTGGAGAGGACAGACAAAGACAGGAAAGGTGAGCAGGAACGATACAAGAAAGATGAAAGAAAGGAATGAGAGAGGAGGGGAGGTGGACAGAACAGAAGAAAAGAAGAGAGAATTGTGGGAATGGAGAATAGGAGGCACGGAGGTGCAGAGCAGACGAAAGAGAAGCGATAGGGAGATGCTGTTAATTCGGAGTTCAGAGAGATTTTTTAGTTTGACACACTCGGCAGGAGGCCTTTGACTGCTGCTGCCTTTGAACTACAGTAGACACACTCATGGTTGGCCGATTGGAGGTAAAATGAAACAGAGAAAAAGAGCACAAATGGAGAGAGCCACAGATCCTTATTTGTGTATTAATTTATATTGGTTCATCTTGTCTGTAAATATCACATTCTATCAAAGTCTGACATGGAAGAAAGCTCCTGATGGTCGTATTATGTAGAGACAATAATAGAAATCTTAACACCACATGGGGACAGTACAGGCCTCCTGTAGCCCATCTGCCCTGTCACCTTTTCTCCCTCCACTGTTCTCTCCCTGTTTTCCTGCGAACCTCTCATTTTCTTCTCTCCACTAGTTGTTCAGTGTTTTCCTGCATTTACCTGTCATCTTCTCATTAGCTCCCAAAGCATAAATACCAGCCATTTTCCTTCTTCCTCTCCCTTGTCACTGCCAGAATGCCAATACTGCCATACCTATGGCCTTTCCTGTGTGTGCGCATGTGTGCATCTTCCCATTCCTGTCCTGTTCCTGTCTGCATGTGCTCTGTTCCTGTGTAATGTATTAAGATAGATAGATAGATAGATAGATAGATAGATAGATAGATACTAACTTTATTGATCCCGCGAGGGGAAATTATTTTGTTACAAGCAGCAATAGGTTACAGAGCAGCAATAGGTCACAGGTAAAAAATCTTAATATTATATAAAAAGAAAAAGAAAAATACAAGAAAAATACACATGTCACAATATATACAATTATAATATAGTAAAGATGTTATATAAAAAATGCACACTATATACACAGTGAATAGAACAGAAAAGAAGAATTAATGTTTGTAGCAGACAGTTAATTGTAGTATACACATGTATACTGTCCACTCCTGTTTCACAACTGACTCCAAACTAAGGTGCCTTTCATAGGGGGAGTAGTTTAAACTCTAACAGAGCAGGCTTATATACAATTTGACAGTGCCACACAGCTGATACAGCATTATAGCTTCCTTTATTTTGGACTCTTCAGGTCACTCCATTCCCTCAGAACTCAGCAGTATGAAGATGCTTTTCAGACTGCTTGAGTCCTTAAGGTAGTAACCTTAGCTGTTCATATCCTGGACGTTGTGGATATACAGTATGTTCCTTAAACCTTATGTTCATCTTTATATATGTAATGGTAGGGATGTTAATAATTAACGGTTTGATTGCAAACCGTCACCAAGTAATTTGACTGCTTAATGCTGTCAGTTAAAAGAAACAATTTAAAAAAAAAAAAGAAAAAAAGCTGAGCAAAACTCTGAGGAGTACTAGAGAACAGCTGGTACACCTTAAAGGTCAGCCGACTTCAAGTGAGCCTGAGCCGAGTTGTCGCTAACTTCGGGGCCAACCCGCTTCACTTTAATCAGCAGGTGGCATTGCTACGTTACTGATAACTTCATACTTATTATCACACACAGGCTGTCTTTCTCTCTACTGGACACTTGCTAATGTTACACTGGTTGACAACTAATTGATGAGGTTGGAGACTTACTGGACAAGTGGCTGCATGTGTTCAATACACTTAACATGTTGGCTCCTTACTCACCCGGACAAGTGAACTGGGGACTCAGTTTGGTTTTGTGCATACACTGGCGATAAATAATGGATTTGACCTGTTTGTGCATGGGTTATTGTTGCAGCTGGGCAACTTGATAGCCAATTCAACCACAGCACACCTACATGCAAGGCACTAATCTTGTTGGTCAATGGTTAATGATCAGTTTATGAGGGTCAGCTATTGTTCAGCAATACAATTTAATAATTAGCATCCTTGTCATGGTCACATGGTTGTCATTATCCTATCGATTGGCTGCCGCACATCAAGAGGACAGCTCTTGAGGCGGACAGCAAAGAAAAAGAGGACAAACACCAAAGCAAGAAGGTTGCCATGCCACAGAGTAGTGAGAAAATCTTTTTTGTTGAGACCACAACGAGCAACAAATAACAACCCTCAACCACAGACTGCATGTAAGAAGTGGACATAGTTGCCGTGATGTCACCTATTGGATTCTGGACTGAGGTTTTGAAGCCTTGTGTTCCACGTTAGGCCTTGGATTACGGCCATCGCCATCTTGGCTTTTTGCAACCAGTGAACGGAAGTGCCCATATTTGGACTGTGAAGGGGTGATATAGAGATGGCATATAATGCTCTGGTAGTGGTAGTGACCTTTCAATCACAAGGTAGGCCGCCCTAAAACACACGTTGCTTTTTGGTCTGTTTTATTCTAAATGAGAGCATGATCTACCCAACGTATCCTCATACAACATTTCGTATGATATCTTACGAAAAATAACTCAGTCAGCAACACGTGTCAATTTCCACTCGTTACATGCATACGGTCTTTTCAAAATAAACTTCTGTCTTCAAAGGAAACTCAGTTAGGTTTTGGTAACAAACTACCTGGTTTGGTTGAGGAAAAAAATGTTGTTTGGTGTTAAGAGAAGTGCCGAAACTACATTACTCAATTAACAGTAAAAAAACATTAATGTTGGACCCACACCACCACTCCCACCCACCATGTGCGTGCTTCGGCACTCTTTATACTTCCTTGTCCATAGTTACATGGAAAACATACAAAAATAATTTTGTGGGATCCCTACAAATTATGGCGCATAGTTTTTCATGGGTATTGCTATGAATACCGGATGAGACCAGCCTGATTTTGAAAATGAACATCCTTCTGTATTGAAGAAGACATAAAAACTAGCGATTGAGAGCATAAAAAAAGCATGTTTACAGTGTCTATTGGGGAATTAAATCACTTCCATACGATCAGACTTCCTTTTGCAACCAGAGGAGTCGCCCCCGGATCGCCAGTAGAAAGAATTTATATATATATAGATATATTTATATACACATGGATAAATCTATCAAGCTAGCCATATTAGGGTAAGTGAACATCTTTTCTTGTACATAGTTGTCCTCAGTCTCATTTGCTTAACTTGTTCATGGAGGCATCAAAATGTAATTGAGACCTGTAAATTAACAGTGAAAACTCATCATAGCTTAATTTAACACTATTTTTCCAATTGCACTTCATGTTTACTTCTCCTGATCTTTACCTCCTTATTGGTTTCCCAACAAACAAGGTCCATAGGGGCATCTCAATAAATAAACATGTTCTATTATGACAAAATAATTTTACTAATGTACTGCTGATAAAGAAAATTCTGTTAAACACTAACTCACATCAAGTCATTCATGTAGCCTAGAACGATTTACGTATATGTAGCAAACAGCATTTTATTAGGGAACGAAGTTAAGTCAAGCCACAGATTCATATGTCTCAAAGACTGCTGCTAGTAAGGCAGATGGTACCACACTTTGGACTGAAGATGAAAGACAAACCTTGTTTTAATAACTGCCAACTTGGATCTCTCTCGTTTCTTGTTCCTGGATCTGATCTGATCTGTTTTAACACCAGATCTAGATGAGTGCTTAATTTTCATCCCTTTATCCACTGATTTCCATGCACTGCTTCCTTGATCTGGTGGTCTCTTTCCTGATCTCCTTTTTCTCTCTATCCTGACTACCTCACGTCACTCTCTTCATCTGAACTCATTGCACATCAAGGCACTCGCTCTGTGAACAGTAGGAGTGTGTGTGTGTTTATGTGTGTGTGTGTGTGTGTGTGTGTGTGTGTGTGTGTGTGTGTGTGTGTGTGTGTGTGTGTGTGTGTATATGTGTGATTGCATGTGAGTATTAGAGAAAGAAGATTTTTCTCTGTGTTTTGCACAAAAGGATGGGCTTACGTAAGCTAATACCAACTGATTTCAACCGATAGTATCATGACATCCATCCATCAATCAATCTGCAACTTTTAGTGACAAGGGAGGTACGTGTGTAGCTCCATATTGGGCTGCATTCTAAGCCCGCCCATATTTTAGTGGTCCAATCAAATGCGACCAGATGGGCGTATTCCCAAGCCCCCTCCAGGATCCTTTGCGTGGAAAGGAGCCAGTTGAGGTGGTTCGGGCATCTGGTAAGGATGCCACCTGGGTGCCTCCCTAGGGAGGTGTTCCAGGCACGACCAGCTGGGAGGAGACCCCGAGGGAGGCCCAGGACCAGGTGGAGGGACTATATCTCCAAACTGGCCTGGGAGAAGCCTCGGGATCCCCCAATCAGAGCTGGCTGGTGTGGCTCAGGAAAGGGAAGTTTGGGGTCCCCTGCTGGAGCCGTTGCCCCCGCGACCCGATCACGGATAAGCGGTTGAAGATGAGAGATGAGAATCAAATGCGAAGGATTTGATATCCCTGTTGTAACTGTACACCACTCATATATTTTGTTTCACTGGGTAATGCTTCACAAAACAGAAGGTAAAGACGCTCTATCTTCCGTTTCAATGAAACTTGGGAGTTGATATGTAGTACTTGTTAGCAAGTTGCTTATTTTTAAATATAGCATAAAGCAAAATTAACTTTGATTAAAATTGACTTTGAGTCATGTTTGTGTCCACTTGATGAATGTAAGAACAATATTAACTCTGTTAGCTCAGATTTTAGTCTCCACCAACTCATGGGGGAAATCTGTGTCTCTTTAGCTGCTAAATGCTTCACTGTTTTCCCCATCTAGTCTCTGACTGTGTCTGATGCACTTTGCTGCTGAGCAAGTAGTGTACAGTGGGTTGTTGTTGTTGTTTTGAAATACAATTCTGTTTAATTAATTTCATGCTTTCGACCAATATATTTTGTTAACAGTCTAATCCCATGAAACATATCAAATATGTTCCTTTATAAAATAGTATACAGTAGGCCAACCTAAAATGGTGTCCAGCAAACATAAAACACTAATACACAATACATACGACACAGGACACACATTCTATCACATTCATTTATCTCACACATAAAACATATACCTCTCATCCCAACATCTACCTATTGCACACAACCACACACACACACACACACACACATTATGTGTGTCCTGTATTTTCCACTGGAGTCCACCCTCTCTTCGCAGTCATGCCACAGGTTATATTAATAAGTCTTAAAGGCCCTCATGAATGTGCTTCCAAACCTCATTGATTTCCTTTGTAGTATTATCTTCAGACAAGGTCTTTTCTCTGGTCAAATAAGATCTCATCATTTCCTTCCAACTCTGTAAAGAAGGGGCATTGACCTTCTCATAAACAAGGGAGACAAACATAATCTGCCATACTGCATGATATCTTATCTCTTCAGCAAACTGAAAAATACACAACTCAGCCGAGAATTTAGTTTTTGTTTTATAAGTAATGGATATCAATTCTTGGATTTTGTGTCTCACTTTATTCACTTTTGTACAAAGCGAGAAGGAGCAAACTATTATTATTAAACAAACTAAATAGCCTTATGTTATTTATCTTATTTATACGACGGCATGTCATTTCTGTCTCTACATGGTCGCGCGTTTACAATTCTCCTCTGCTCTCTGTATCGCGCACGGCGGAGTTCCGCCCCGATGCGCGCACAGACACACACACACACACACACACAGACACGTGCGCACACACACAGGTGAGCACACTTCCACCAGCGGACAGTGAGCGTGCGTCGGAAAATATATTGCATCAACCACTTGAAAAACAGAGAACAATATCTGCGTTTTTTAAACGCTCCCATGTGGTGAAGATGGCAACAGTCGCTCTCCTGCGAGTAGCAGCCGGAGTAGCTCTCCTGCTCGGGGTCCAAGTACAGAAAAGAGCCCAAGTGCTGCATGCCCCCCCCCCCCCACCACAAGCAGCAAAAGTCCAGTCACCACCGGATGACAGGTTTTGACCCAGCTTGGCTGTCAGAGGGGAAATACTCCCCCTGGCTGTACAAGACTGATCTTGGTGAGTAAGTAAGTCAGTAAATAAGTAAATAAATACATACATTACATACCTACATACATGCATGAATAAATAAATAAGTATCAAGAGGCTCTGGAAATCCAGAAGCCCAGAAAGATACACTGCTGTGACAAAATTGTGGACAATTGTCATAAAAAGAAATATTCCGATGTTTATTTCAATGTACAGTTCAAATAATTGTTCAGTTGTTGTATTGACTGCTGTCATTTAAAGAAACACATGAACACCATGATTCCTTTAAGTGTTTGTGTCGGTGTCCATTTTAACTGAAAAAATCATCACATATAAAATCTATTTCTGGGTCTATTCGTAGATGTTGTGTTTTCAATATTTGTACATGTAATTTTCTCAATATGATTTTTTGTTTATTAATACATTCTGTATGGTTATTTAAAATTTATTTTCCCAATTATGGGAAAAATTATTTATTGCAGGTATCATTCCACACGTGACTGCAGAGTGATCTGATATGACTATATCATGAATTTCTGTTAGTATTACATTGCTTAGCCCTATACCTGATATGGAAATGCAGTCTATTTGGGTAATTCTTTTTGTAGCATGGCAAGAATGGTAAGTGTTGAGGATGCATTACATTCCATATATCCTATTATTCAAGTCTCCATCTAATATAATTATTCGGGTTGGAGTCATATCAAGTATTTTCTGGATTTTTGTTTCAGGAATGTCACATCAGATGCAGGTTGGACATAAATATTAATTAATATATACCTGTTTTCAAAAACGGCACATTTTATAATCAAGAATCTACCTCATTATTAGTATTGTTCTTACTAATTAGTATTCAAACTGCTCTGCTAGTGGATATGAAGGTAGATTTAAATGCCTCCCTCATCCAGTGTCTTTTAAGATATTTTATTTCCCCGCATTGAAATTAAGCTCTTGAAGAAAGACAGTGTCAGAGGGTGTTTTTTAAATGACCGAGTACTCTATGTTTTTTTGCGCCTGTTTTTTTAGTACATTAGTATTCCAGGTAAAAAATGGTAAATTTATAAGGGTGGAATTTCTATATTTCTACTTTTAAGCTTAATTTGTACAGGACACATAGCTGCTTCAAGGTGTAGGCAATAGAAACGAATGGTTTCCAAACTTTAACATAGCAATCTTGTACTCCATCAACAAAGTTTGATAATAAGGTTGAAATAAATATAGAATAAATATTAAATAAATGTAGGAACTAGGAAAGTTGGTTGGTATATGTTAGCAGATGTGAATTGTACAGCGATTCTGGCATGTGTATACCCAGTGCTGACCCGAATATAATTACGGAGGAATAAAACAACGTGGGGCATCAGTTCTGCTCAATGGAACTCTTTTTTTTTCCAAAGTAAAACTTTACTGACACATGTCAACTTTAGCACCTCTTATTTGCTGTTCTCTTTGTCCATCACACAGTACCTGAATTAACTCTATAAAGACTGCATATGACAATACAAATAGATAACATACAAGTGAGAACACATTTCCTTGTGTATGTTAACAGAGTAGTGTTATATATTTTTGAAAAAAAATACTATGAGAGTGGTGAGAGGGAACCAGAAGAGTGAAGTTGCAGCCATATAGCTAAAATGCTTTTTTGTGTTGAGGGTTATTTTTCTATTTTTCTCCATTGTGGTGATGTGTTTTTAAATCTAAAGATTGTTTTTGTTTATTTTTTATTTTTAATACCATGTGCTTTTTTGTGTATTCTTTGTCTTCCAACATCTTGGATCCCTGTTGGAAATAAAGGTTTTCACTTTACATGTTATCGTTTGGATATCTTTGTTTCTTTATCTGATGACCAGAAGGTTAGCATTCCATACATTATTTTGTGGTGAGCAGTGTTGACACATCCTCTGTGTGGGAGCCAGTTTAACCCTGTTACCACATGCTACCAATCTTAGGGTAACATTTGCTACTGGTTTGGTATAGTGTGCTTGAGAGGAATTTGCCAAACCCACTAGTCCTCGTCCTAAAGTCTTTTTTTATTGTAAGAGTGAATATGACATGTTTGAATATGTAAGGTAGTTTCAGTTCTGATCAGTTGAGCAATACAAAAGGTTTTTCATCCAAACACAAACTGTTCACTTATCTTTGTTAAACTAGTTAGCTCTACATCTGTCAGATGTGCTGTTCTGTTTTATTGCTAACCTTGATCTATAATAAAGAGCACATAGACTCCTTGATTTGGGATTGAGACACATACTGATAGGTCCATCTTTCCATCACCATTGTCCTTGTGGGTAGGTAAGGTAACATGAGTAACTGATTTGTTTAACATGCAATGTTTCTGCATTGCTTGCATTGTCTATATTTGTAGAGCATTCCTTAATGCCGATTGTTTGTTATCAAATTGTTGACTGTCAATCTTAATTTGCTTGTGTTTTATTTATTTTGATTCATGTAAAGCATGGCCAGTTAGCTCTCGTCTATCCATTATACAAATGAAAATACTTTACATCCTGTGGATGTGTTTGTTGTGTGAATTGAGTGTGTGCATGTACCCTGTGTGTGGACACCCCGGGGGCAGGAAAGAAACGGGCAGATCGAAGGATCACACCAGAGAATTAACTGATAAAAAACCTGTGGCAGGAAAGGGACGGATGATGGAAAGATTTCTTTTTTTTGTTATGTATAAACGCCTTTGTAATGAAAATGCATTGATCTTTGTTCATCAATATTCTACAGATCAGCAGAGGGCTGGGTGAGGCAGAGGTAACACAGTGGGAGACACCAACACATTTGTGTAACTACACTTCCAAGGGCCCTCCATTGACTGCATGCCTTCCTTAGCCCAGTTGGAGATGGATTAGAGGGAATATATTATCAGTCACTAAGGCGTTAGATATCACCAATCAAATCACCTTGTTCCCTTCCCTTTAAAAGCACTGCACTGTGCTCTGATAATTTGGTGGCAGAATGGGAGAGTTGTCTTAAACTACCAAAGCTTCTCCCCTGAGGAAACTGATGCCCACAAGCAAATATACAGCACCTTCCATTAAATTAGCTCAGGAGGAAATAACACATTTGGTTAATTTGTTTTGCTCTGGTCCTCAGAGAACAGTTGCACAGTATAGGAACTGGCTTAATGTTATTAGATGGTTCAATGATATTAGATGAAAAGCCAAATAAGAGTTGGGAGCAAAGAGCAGAGACAGTTTGGCTCCAGGAGGGGGGCTACTCCCTGACATCTGCAGAGGATGTAGCCGGTCTCCACAATCTGTTATGTTCAATGACAAGATGACTGCATGTATTTTAGAAAGAACTCCAAACATTACATCTTATTTTTCCAGGTTCAAGACGTCAAAATTGGCCAAGAATTCTGCAACAAGGGCTGCATGTGAGCAACACATGAACACACATGTGGACAAATTGGTTTTCAATGATCTGCCAGAAAACAAATAGCAGAAATTAAAACAGAACCCCTTTCAGCAGCTAAGATTGAGAAGTGCATCATCATCATCCTCATCACGTAGTTATTTGCTAAACAAGGTGTAATTTATCTAAATGTTGTGCACCATTCACACTGACCCAGCAACGTGGATGAGATCCACGTCGGCGCTCTATATGAATGGATCACATCACGCCAGCCAACTCCTCCTCAACAACCCT
Source organism: Cebidichthys violaceus (assembly GCF_023349555.1). Taxonomy (NCBI): domain Eukaryota; kingdom Metazoa; phylum Chordata; class Actinopteri; order Perciformes; family Stichaeidae; genus Cebidichthys; species Cebidichthys violaceus. The sequence goes on from NW_027176594.1 coordinate 10,169,058, forward strand.
TCTCTTGCTCAGGGTTGAGGGACATGGGCCAGGGTCTGCATTGTACAGCCATTTAATTACATTAAAATGCCTCTCCATGCACTGTGCAGCGCAACTGCATTGTTAGTTTCAGATCAACACAGTTGTCATTTTAATTCTCTTTGCCAACAATGTGTAAAAATGTGTGCCCTTGTGCTCTCATGGGCATGTTGATCTTAAAATGTGATGTCAGGCGCATGGTTGGCATCTTACTATCTTGAGGCAGCAGAAAGTGATTGAGCCATTGACCAACAAACCTGGTCTGTCGATGTATTTTCCTGCTATTTAAAGAGAGTATTATTCAGATAGTAAGATGTGCATTCATAGACGTCTTCACAATGTCAAAACTACAATTCATCAAATGGCCACTTGAGGCTTGCTCCAAAAGCGAGTCAATCCCTGTTAAAACCTAGACGTCACTTTTGACTACCAGCTGAAATTTGATAAACATATCAAGACAAATATTCAGTCATGCTACTTTCACCTGAGACATATTGAAAATAATACACTCAATGAATCCAATGAAAATCCAACCGTTGAAAATAGTTATCAATGCTGTTGTGTCCTCCCATTTAGACCACTGCAATGCTCTGTATTCTCAAAACTCTGCAGCAAGACTACTCACCATGTCTTCATTTCGCTCACAACACCTCGGTTCTGACGTCCCTACACTGGCTTCCAATTAAATTTAGGATTCAATTCAAGATCCTCCTCCTCAGCTATAAGGCCTTAAATAGTTTTGCTCCAAAGTATATAAGTGAATTACTATTGCCTTATACCTTTGCTTGACCCGTCAGGGCCTCTGAACATGGCCTTGTACCTTGTTCTAGACTGAAAACACGAGGGGACTGAAAGAACTAGAGTCATACAGCCTGCACACAATTAGACAGAACAAGAAAGCTAACACTTAATTATTAAGATATAATTATGTTTGTAATTATCTTTATTTTATTTATTTCAAATTTGTCTAATCTTTATTTACTATGGGAAGTTTTACTGAGAGGCCAGCATGATGACATCATCATCATCACATTTCAGAACGCTCCCTTCAGAACCAGAGAAATCCTTGTTCAATGTTTTCACAGGCTCAGTAGTACTCTGTCACATGAGTAAGCTGATCTTCATGTGTAAAATCGGTGAAGTGCCCCTTTAAAGAAATGGCCCGCACCTTATCTCAAAATACCAAATGGCTGTGCATGAGGATAAAAAAGACCACCCTCTGAAAGTGCCGCTTTGCCAGCTCAAAGCTCCAGCACGTAACAAGCACCATCTTAAATAAAGACCTTTAATCTTGAGCCTACTTAACCCCTAAAAACCTATATCTAATTGTGTATGACAGGTCCTTAAGACAGCTACCACAAGGCCACAACACCACCCCAAGAGACAATGAAAGGTTAACATGCAGGATATCAATGTCAAAGGTGAGGTCAATATCATGAGATAAATTATTGGTCACAGTCCCTGACTGACTCTCGAGTCCTTCCTTTTTGATTTGTAAAAAATATCTATCTGCATTTTATTTTGCTAGAGGAGTGTTAGTCACAGTGGCTCTCAACAAGGACATGCAGCAAGTGGCTAGATGCCTATTTACAAACTTTCCAAATCTGTATGGCCACTCATGGTGCAAATGTCTGCCCATGTCTGTGAGGATCCGCATGGACTCTCTGCTTTCTGCTCAAAATATACACTTTGTGGAGTGCATGCGTGGGCTGTGTGACAAATGTGAACAAGTTTGTGTGCAAATGTCTATTGTATAATTAACAAAACCACATTGATACAAAGATCTCCATGAATAGATCTCGGATAGTGGCTCAAATCAAATGACTTAATTCTATTGATCATAAAAGGAATCAAAAAGGAAGCATATGTATGATCACATACATGAAAGAGATAATAAAGTTGTGTAATCTAATTTACAATACGACAGAAAAGGGACTTTATGATGAGACACATGATTAAGATCATGTATGTCCATTAAAGGATAATTCATATTACACTCTTCCTCTCTCCTTTTCTCTCTCTCACACACACACAATAGTTTACACAAATGTGTGTGAGTGAACATAAGGAGCCAACTGTACATTCATTTATAATTATACAGTGTAACAAAGGTACTGCAGTGTGAATGACAGGATGTGTGTGTGTGTGTGTGTGTGTGTGTGTGAGAGAGAGAGCAGAGGAGAGAACAAAGAAGGAACAGCAAGCGCCGTAAACTCCTTTTATAAAAACCCTTGTGTGATTGGTTGCTATGTATCTAAGAGGTGGGGGAGAGAGTGTTCCCAAAAAACAACCAATTGCTGCACTTGATAAAGATACTACGACAATCCCATTGGTTTGCCTAACAACCAACTGACCAATTGAACTGCCCTGCCCAAATATGGATGTGTGTTAACCCGGTCACCATCAAATCATCAGGGGCTCTTCTTTGATTCTTTGAACCTCTCGACTTCACTGTTTTCTCTTTTTTTCCTTCTTTCTTAGTGGAAACGAAGAGAAAGTGTGCATACTAAGGAAGATATCATTTCAAAAGGTGCTTTCTATTTTAAGGTCAGTGCACTGAACAGGGCAGCATTCAATACATCAATATGGCAATTATCCAACTGTACATGAAAAGCAACCAAAAATACTGCTTCTGTCAAATCATCACTTTTTTTCCCAAAAGTATCACATTTTTCAATTATCTGCTTGTAATAACAATGACTGGATGTGTTAAATATTGTGTGCATTTGTCAGTGTTTTCCAGATTTTTAATCTGTCAATCCCTCCATTTCCTGTTCATAAGTGAATTTAAGTTAATGGGAAAATTCAGTGATGGAGTATGAATCTTCCTTACAATCCGTTTCATCCTTTGGGCCATAGAAGCAAAAAAAACTGAGCTCTCCCTTTTGCCCAGCAACGTGGTATCATCACAAAACAAAGGATCAGCTGCATTACCTTTGTCATCCGCTGCACGCAGATCCATACGAGAGACCATCCTGGGATGGGATCACACCAGCAACAACGCCAAATCTGGCCAGCGGCGTAAAGTGGGGGGCGCAATGGCCCCTTCCCTTCTTCCAGCACCTTAGTTTGCATCACACCCATCTTTGAACTTTATAGTGATCTCAACAACACACTTCATGACTGCATCTCGCACTTTTGTGATAAAATCTGTCCACAGATACACAGACATATGAACACCTGGAAAAGTGCTCCAAACCTCTCTGTTGTAGTTCCCGCAACAGTGGGTTCCACCAGGACCACATTTGCCATCATGACTCCAAGGCTGGACCCGAATATTTGACTATTTAGTTGTGTGGGTATTCGGTTTTCAATTTTGGCATTCGAATATTCTTTTGAATTTGTTTAGCCCCAAAACAAACCTTTTGGAAAATGCTTCTTATAACAACTACAAATACAGAAATAACAGAATCCTTATTAAAAATGAACTAAAAGTGAATGAACTGAAACTGAAGGACACGTGTTGCAGCGCAACACCATCCATCACAGCCGAGAAGAGAGAAATATCGGGCTGAGTCCTTTCCGGGTCATGGCATGGAGTCGAGCCAAGCCAGAACCCTCCACGTAATGCTTGTGTCAAAGCACAGTCTATGAGGAGCTCAGGCCGAAAGGGCTGAGGGGAAGTCTCTGTACCCGGGCTAGTAGCTAGTATTCAATGACAATTGCTACCAAACCTTGGGAGGCCAAAACTAGGTATTCTGGACAGCCTTACACGACTCACACAGACTCACAAGGTGAAAAGAATAACAGTCACATGCTGTCACGGCTGGTAAATATATTCTCATTTTCTTCATAGCTACAAACTTTTAGTGTCTCTAGTAATGGAATCAGTGACAACCCAGCTGCCAAGCAGATGTCATGAGTGTATGATGTTATTTTGTCACTGACACAGAGTATCTACTCAGTAACAAGACGTTATATAATATTTTTTCAGTGAGAGTAAAAATGTCTGCTGTGTGGCAGTTCTTTGATCTCAGTGACCCATTACTGAAGCAGCGACAGGATGCGGTGTTAGGTTAAGTTGAGACCTTGAATCAGCCAAGAATGACACCACAAGTGAGCTTATCCGGCTTTACAAAAGTATACATTCACAGTGTCATTTCAAAAAAAGTGTTACGTCAATAAATTACTTAAAATACTTTTGTATATCATGACACTACTAATTTATGTCTTAGTTGTATTTGTTCGCACAAATATGGGATTGTTATTTATAGACTTAGCTCAAAGTCGGTATGTGTTGTATCTGATGACGTACAGTTGGTTTTGTCTGTGAGAAAAATTTGACTTTCATGGTAAACATTGATATTATCTGTCTGGGGCCACTTTGACTCAGTGGGTAGAGCGTGTCATCCAAACCACAATGATGGTGGTTTGATAACCAGTTCCTAATATCTGCATGTTGACGTGTGGGTTAAATGCAGAGGCCAAATGCATGTAAAGGATGATTCCAATAAAATTTACATTATGTCTTTGGTTCAAATCTTTTCCTACATACACCTTTTTTAATGAAATACTCAAAACTTAGTTCTGCAAAAGAACAGTACTAACCTAGCAGCAGCACTGCTTGCCTCTTGCCCACTGTGAGCTACTACAGGCTCTAGACCCCCACAACCCTGTTTAGGACAAGTAAGTATAGAAAATGTTAATTTGCTATAAACTACAGTGACGTTGTGTGACTCCCGTCATGCGGTGCATTCATTGCGTGCGAGGCAGACAGCCGCGGCAGCGCTGCAAGTTTTTCCCACTGATGCAAATCAAAATGCTGCTTATATGGAAAATGGGTGCATGTGTTGTGATGCGTCTCACATGACCCCAATGTGTTTTGCCCTTCATAAATATTTTCAAAAGAATACCTAAGCTATTTTTTTAACTGTTATATATTCATTTGGTCAACCATACCTTAAAGTACATCAATTAAAGTGTGGTATTGAGCCCCACTGGACCATAAACACTCACTGACATCTGACTATTGTTTTGAGTTGGAAAGGTTCCAATCGCCATTCATTCCCAGGACAAATTACTCTTCTTTATTCACAGGTATTTATCAGCTCCAGCAGTGATGGAAACATGACACCTGGTTGGACACGGTAGCTTTTGCCCCTTTTCTTGTGCGATGCTATGTGACGCATGTTGAAGTGAATATATAATAATTATAATCAAAAGGGATTTGGAAACTATGTTAATTCATTATTACCGTAGAAAAATACAATTAATGTGTTAGAGTTATCGCAGTAACATTTTCACTGTTTACCAATCCTTTTTTTTGGTGCACTCTTGACATCGAATGTGACACACAAGAAAACAAACAGAAATATATACTTGGCAATGGGAAAAGATTCTATTGTCTATTTTTTGAGGGGTTTTCTGTTTAAAATCAATCCGGCCCGAGTGCCCCCACCGGCGGGGGCGGAGCATGCATCCAAAAATGAATCCACTCATAACGTGCACTCATCAGTAACAAATATAATGATGCCGCATAGCTGCTCAAACTGCAGCTCCTGCGCTACAAAGTCATCTCAGCTGTTTGTACACACTCGAAACACAACATATGACAAAGCTACGTATAATACCAAGTAACACAATCGATATAGCGCCCCCTAGGCAGTCCCACTCGCCACATTTATGCCAATAACGTTTTGAAAAATTAATTTAATGCTAACACCCGTTAGCTCCGGAGATCGCTAGCAACCAGACGGCCGCAGCCATTTTGTCACATTCCGCTACGACACAGCCTCGCAGTTTTACTTACAAAACAAAGCCATCATCATAATCCGCATAATCGATCACATCATAAACCAGCTCCTTACTTTGAGATGTTCTGCAGCAAAACAAATAAATAATCCGTTCATGTTTACTATCTATCTGCACAGCTCATCCGTCTCTCTGTGAATTCAAAGCTGGCGCTGCCGTCGTGTGCCTCGTGTGCCTGCTAGCGGAAGGGGCAGGGTTATACGTCTCAGCAAATCGGATTTGAGAAATTTGACACTCGGGTAGTTTTTATTTTATGATTGGCTAACGGATTCTGTCATTCAAAGTCACATTAGGTTGTTTCAACAGAGCAGGCTGTGACGCGTCTATAGAACGTTCATTGGGTCAAATTGGCCCTTCACACAGGCTTTAAGGCTCTGGAAGATAAAAAAACTGGAATTCAGACGATAAAATCCCATGGATGACAAACATTAACAGTCTCAAAGAAGATCCAGGCTCTCAAAATGATGCCAAACTGCTGCATATGGATAGATTGAACACTAATAGTGATAAAAGAAGTGAAATATATAATTATATAGTATATAAAATTACAATGAAACAGCTGGAACAAAATTACATTTTGGTTGACCTCGTTTGACCTCTCCGTACTAGATCAAAATGTACTAGATAAAGCTTCACTTTATCAAAGTAAAAATTTGTTGAGAGACCCTCAACATATAGTTCTATGATCTGGGAGAGCTGGAAAGCTTGGACCTACATGATTTCTAACAAAGAAATATCCTGAAATCCTTTTTTTTCCATTCGAAAATTAGAATTTTCAATTTGTGCTGTGTTACATCTTAATCTACTCTTAACCAGTAAAATATATACTGATATTTACACATATCAACACATCTCACAAGTGTTAGGGTTATTTTACTACCAAAAGTATTAAAATAGCCCTTACAGTTGCAACGCTACACTCATTATTGTATGGGTATGCTATTTTCGAGCTGAGGGCCTAAAAATCGGTCTAGGGTCCATATAATGCTAATTTTGGTACAAAAGGGTATTGCTGTGAATTAAGATTCCATGGTAGCATGGTTCCAGGCTATGAAACTAAGAAAAAGCAAAACACCCATGCAGAAGTGATGTATGTTGTTCTCTAAACAACATATACTATAAATGTTGCACACAATACATCACCAGAAACCAATCAAAGTTGTACATGGCACCGAAAAAGTAAAGTTAGTGGAATAAGCTGCTTATAAAACAAAATACTTAATTAGCAAAGGTTTAAAATAGCACCAAAATCTTTGCAAAATCATTCCTATTTAGCATGAGAAAAGGCACTTAGTAGCACCATGATGTGGTTCCATCATGCTAATCACCTGTGGTGGTGTGAGGCAGCGTTCTTTAGTCAGAGTGCAGAGGGGTGCTGCAAGCTGAAGACCGGTGACAGCGTTAATCAGTCAACCAGTAGACATGACAGCCTTAATCAAGGCAATGAGCAGGAGTGCTCGCTGGCTGAAAATCAACACCGAGTCCATTTGTACATCTCAATTGCTGACTGTGATGCATATAAATAACTTGCATGGCCCATTACGCTCATCACACGCTGATAGAAACACACCAGGTTGCACGCGCACACACACACACGCATTCTGAGAGCGGTTCACTCCGACAACTCTGAGAGTTGTCAGAGTGAATTACCTGCATGTCAAAATGGAACAGATACATTGTCGGGAGAGCACAGCAAATTGACTCGGTCAAGGCTGCTGATCTGTTGTTGTAGTGCAGAGAGGACGGACAGACAAACTCACTCTTAAACAAACGCACACACTTCAGTCTCTCTGTTTTGTCCAGAATCCATCAAGTCCAGCTCCAGTTGGATGAGACTGAAACCACTTAAACCACAAATTGAACACAAATTCATCAGTTGAAAACACAGAGCTATACATATATAATCTTGAGAGTTTAAACACAAGTTTGACAAATGTTACATTTGTATGCTACTACTGTAAATTGGTAGCGATCCTATACATGTGCCTTATGTATAATGTATACAATTATTTGTATGATGGTGTTGGCTTTACTTTAATTGTGCAATTAAGTGTGCTTTTTTTATTAATTCAGAAAATTCTAAGATATAACATGTTGAAGCCTGTTGCTTGATCTGCATGTTGATAAGGAGAAATGTGTATGTGGACTTTTAAAAAGACAATCTCAGTGCAGCAAAATACTTTTTGCACTGACGAACTATGTTGTCAAAAAAGGACACGGTGGGAGGCATTATGTGAATTTGTTGTATTAACATGTTTCTTGTTGACTTGCAAAATCTCTGTTTTGTCCTTGACACACAAACATGGGGAGTCTTTTAATCTAAAAGTAAAAGGTGATGGGTATCATAAGCAAGTTTGAAGTTTTTAGAAGTTGATTTTCAAAGTGCATTGAACTGAACTGAAATTAATAGCTTCCCAGCTGGTAGTGAATAAAAAACACAACTATGACAGGACATCAGTATAGGCAATAATGTCAAGTATACACAACGTGTAGTTAATGGACTGAATTCCTTTGTAAAATGCATTTTATTTTACTGAGCAATAGTGGCAGGTGTCCTCCCACAGTCGCAGAATAATTAAACTTCAGACGCATCCTTCATAAATACACAAGGGTGACATGTCTGACTTGTGCAAAATTGATTCCTTGTTACATTTTATCCCACAGTTGTAGCTGTAGCAGCAAAAAAAAGTGGATGAAGTCCTGCCTGTCACAGTTTGATGAGTCTATTTGATGTTCACACCTTTGAGAACTCAGGTGTTTTACCTCCACGGGGAGACATTGAGAATGAGTGCTGTGCGTTTGCCAAGTGTAAGCCGTTTGTTGTTTGTGTTTACGCACAATATGTTTGGAGACTCTAACTAATCCCATCAAGCTGAAAAGGAGTCTAAATATGCCTGTTAGTCTATCTTTGTATACAGGATAGGTAGATCTGTTTGCAGTCTGTTCAGGGTGTTAGATGCCCAGTGCAAGCTGGGATATATGCTCCACCCACCTTCCACAGCACTGACAATAAATGACTGATGTCTGTAACCTGACAGAGGCACCATAAGTCAAGAGGCCTATTTTTCAGACAGAAATTGAAATTATATCTGCCTTTTTCAGGAAAAAAAGTAAATCTCCACCAGCTATGCAGCACATCCAAATTACATTTTTTACCCATAATCACATTCACAACTGCTCTTTTTCTCTTAATGAACCAAATTTAGAAAAGCCTGAAATAAGTAAAAGCTACATTTTATCAGCTGTCACCACCTTTCTTCACTTTTTCCTCCCTTTCTTTTCCTCCCTCTCATCTTCCCTTTAGCCCCAGCCACAAAATGGTGTGTCCAATGAAGCAGAAACACAGTCTTCAACAGAGAGAAAAAATGGTCCTTGTGCTCCGGTTCTCCAGTCATGATGTTTCTTTGTTGGCCCTGTCCCCTGTAGGCACCAGACGATTTGAGACTTTTCCAGTTTAATTTGACCAACCTCTGAATCACCATTTTTAATTTCTACATTACTTGACTTATCTGCCAACAGAACTGCCTGGCTGGTGTTAATGTGCTATTGTCTTATTCGAAATCTTCAGCTTCATTTTGCAACCATAACTCAGCCAATAAACTAAGCTGCAACATGCAAACTATCATAAAAGTGAAAGGAAATTGAGTGGACTTAATTACTGCATGTGGATTGTTGAGTTACCTGCAATTAAGAGTGACGGCCAGTGGAAAGAAGCTGTTCTGATGTTGCCAAAACCACCAGACACCAGAACAGCTTCTTTCCACTGGCCATCACTCTCATGAACAATTAATCAGACATACTGCACTAGTACCTCGATTTTCACTATCACCTTAATTCCATTGACACTGTTGTTGTATAGCTTTATGTTCATATATATATTAGGGCTGGGCAAATTAACGCGTTATTATCGCGTTAACGCATTAATTCATTAACGCCGACAATTTTATCGCGCGTTATTTTTTTTTTTTTTTGTAGAGTTTTTAAAGTGTTTTTGTTTGGAATATGTATGATAAACATATCATTTAGTTATCGCTAATGAGAATTTAACAAACATAAAAAAGAAAAGAAAAAAACATGACGTAGATAGGTTTGCAGTTTTCAAGGTGTATATTTCAAATTGCATCTATTACACACATGAAAATAAAGTTCTGAACACCGGCTGAATATCTATCAGAATCATTATAACTGTATTTTAACTGATACTGTGTAAAGGGAATATTGCTGTTAAAAATAACGTAAGTTATAAATAAGTGTTTGCAAACCAAATGTCATTTCACTTTTGTTCATATAGCAGTACTTTTAAAATAAAAGTGCGCAATACACTACTTTTGAATTCATTATTGAATTTTGGGCATAACGATGCAATAAATCACAAAAAAATTATTTGATTAATCGTGATTAAAAGCTGTAATCGTTGCCCAGCACTATATATATATACGTTTTAGATATATATTTATATTGTACATAGTTGTTAAATGTGTATGCTTACATCCGTTCTACTTTTTTTTTTTAGATATATTTAATTTTTTTTCCTGTTTATTTGTAAATTCTGTGTATGTACGTGGATAGCAACGAAAACCGGAGTCAAATTCCTTGTATGCGTACACATACATGGCCAATAAAGCTGATTCTGAGTCTGATTAACTTTATAGTTACTCCTTGACTGGCTCCATCTATATGAATAGTCATAGGTTTGCCAACTTGTACATTTCTGCTCATTTACATTAAATGTTTGATAGAAATACCAAAGTACAGAAATGTACTGCTTAAATCATGAACACGTTACCAAATGAATGAGCAAAAAATTGTAATATCTTCCCTGTCCCATCATACACACACTCCCAACTCTTTAAATACAGACGCTTTGTCAGTGGCCCTACGCTAAAAAACTATGACGCTCTAAGTTCCCCTCTAGTGTCAGGGACGGCCAGGTTGACTTGGTTTGGTTTAGGGAACAAACCTATGTCATGGTTTGGGTTAAAATAAGTATGTTTGTTCTATAAAATAAGTAGCTGTTACTTAACTTATTGAGACAGCATTGGTTAAGTACGTGAGTAATGTAGCGATACATGCTTAATGTTATTGAGCCCTGTGACACTACTCATTCACAAGCCCATTTCTCCAGACCATAATTCCTGCTTTGTAGAAGAAAACAAAAGCCCAAACAGAGAATCAAATGTCCGAAGCACCCGCTGTTGCTCTGACAACAGACGGCCGGACATCACAGACTACACAAAACTACTATTTTGTGAACCGTTACACACCTACTCTTTTAACTACTTCAGTTGTTCTGATAGTCTAATGTTGATGTGAATGGGCTTATATTTGTGGTAGTAGAAAACTAAACTAAAACGCTAAGGTTTCCATTACCAGCCTTAAATTACAATCACCATTAACAAAGATGACCAAAATTCATAATTTTTTGTCAATTGACCAATTGTGGCTACCCTTTACTCTCTTTCAGCTGTTGTTATGGCTTCACTCTCACTGTTCTCATCAACCTTGGGAACAGACAGGCAGCCTCTGAAAAGAATATATATTCTGTCTCAGTTTAACAGACTGAGATTGAAAATGTTGAAATCCTTGCTTTAACAAATTCCGTTTGCTTTTTCAACGTAATTAGTCAAATATCGCTTCCATGTGGCTGTTCTCAGCAGACAGATCACAAGTAATGTTGTATTCTTCACAGCTATAGCGAAGTTCAAGCTGCATGCAAACTTAATGTTTTCAGTCAATCAATTTATTTGTCACATTAAATCGTACAAGGTACAACACCAGACAGCTGAGAGACATTTACACACCAGGAACAGCAGCTAAACTGCATTGATTATTTCAGAAACTAAAGGTCTACTTCTGTTTTTCAAGTTTATGCATTATTCATCACAGAAAAAGGGTCACCTGGTTGAACGGCACTATCGCTCTCAGGATCCAGTCAAGGTTCGGCGAAACATAGGACACCACAGCTCATTCTAATGTTGACTAACATAAACAACGTTTTGGGGAATTTATTATTATTAATACCAAGAAATAATACACTAAATTGGTCAGGTTGGGAACCAGTAGGCTTATGTATATTTATCCTTGTTGCATTTGATGTTGTTTGGAATATGCCAAATGAAGTTTTGACTGTGGCTGAAGTTGTTCCTTATAAACAAGTTAGTTCCCAAGGTTTCCCAAAACAGTGTGCTTCTGCTCTGACAGAAAATATCTAATAATCAGGAGATCCGACAAACTATCCCGAGCTGCTACTGAAGACCTATGGAAGTTTTTGGAAGGAATGATTTTGGAAGATTGGTGTCCATCACTTCAGTAGAGTTCCACAGACTTACACTATCTTACAGCGTGCCATAAAGTCCATTCAAAACCTCACGGCAATATGCATGTACCCTAGTAAAGGTCCAAAATGTATGTATATTGTTACATAAATTAAATTCATGTTGGAATAACTAAATCCTGGCAGACAGCTACTTGTTACCACAACATGTAATCTGCCATCAAGAGTTAAAGAATGTCTTTTGATTGAAGCAAACTTTGCCCATCTCTGGACTGAGCAGTGACTCTCAGCTAATTCAGTGGGCCTCCCCTCAATGTTGGATGATGAATGTTGGCTAAATTGTCCCTGTGCTCTACTGTATAACCAGCCTCTCTGCCTCTCCAGACACTTCTCTATAAATGCCGACCCACTGGGCTAATTTAATAAAAGCCTTTTCTATGTTACCACGGAGACACACCAGGTAATTACACCCACAGCCTGGCCCGCACGCACATGTTATTATAGGATACAGAATTGATCTGAGCGTGCCCAGGGGTTGCCTAGGGAGACGGATGGCCACCACCAAGTGTCTTGTCTCCCGTGGCCATGGAAACGCAAGGCAAACGAGCACATTAACGAGGTGTCCGCCCTCCACACAAACAGACACGCACACACACACACATACACACACACACTATTGATGAACAGATTGGCTAATTTAGTCTTTAATCAAATAGCCAGATTATCACGAGACAAGACTCCTCTTTGTCTCTGACACCTGTTCAAACAGCAGCCGCTTCATTCCAATCCACGAGTCAACACACTCAGTCAATTGTTTGGCCTTTTAGGCACGCTGCGAAACAATGAAGTAATAGAAAAGAGCAGTAGAAAATGAGAGGGAGAGGAAGAAAGCAGGCTGCAACCTTTTAAAGCGTTCATTGAAAACCCTGGTGTGTTTTTAAGTTGTTTCATTATTAAGACAAGGTGGAGAGAGCGAGAGAGGATTTGTGTGTGTTATTTCATTATTAGTAGGGAGGAGGGGGCAGAGTGAAGAGCAAGAATTGTCCAAAGACTTTTAATTGGATTGCTAAAGCGCTTTCTTAATTGAGTTCTGTATTGTTGCTAATATAAAAGTGTACATCTTTATGTTGTGTTGTGCTAACACACACACAGGCATGCACACAGACTCGCACCTAAATTGAACCCAGGGGGTCAGAGGTAGCAGGAGGAGATGAGATTTGATGAGTCGAACGCCGGACGCTTCAGCAAAAATTCAATTTAGACGCCCTTAGATTGACTGGTTAATTTCTAACAGCTTACCTATAATAGCTTTCCTTACTGTCGCCTTAATTAAGTTCTCACATTAATGCTTTAGCTGGGGATCAGCACTCTTTAGAACCTGTTAACGCACATTTCCCTGGTGGTCAGAGCACACACACACACACACACACACACACACACACACACACACACACACACACACACACACACACACACACACACACACGCACACACCTACAAGAGGTGAGGGGAAGTGGAGAAATTAAAAACACAAAACCTTTGTCTCTCAGCGACCACACACACAAACTGACAAGGTAAAGGGGCCCTCAGGAACTGCACCTGGAAATGGCCAGACTCATCTAATGTCATTCCTCAGAGATTAGGGCCACGCTCGCCTAAGTTTTCCACCTGGGACGAGCAAAGAAATATGGCCGCTAACAGAGTTTCAATCATATAGAACAAATTTATTCCAAATTGTTTTTCATTTATGTTCTGCCTGTTTGTTTGTTTTTCTTGCTGGAAAGTGAACAGAGAGAAAACGCTGACATCGGGAGTCCATTTGCACTTCTACCTGTAGGCTATACACGGAGCATCTGCCACAGCTTGCTAAAACATGAAATTGAATCTTGTAATGTGGTTGGAAAGGTTTCCTCGCTACGCTGTGTAGATTCAAGTCCGGGACGTAAGAAGGGAGTGTACTCAGCCAGTTCTGGCAAGTTACAGTAAAGTCTGGATGCAAAATAGACTCAATTGAATTCCAATTGGTTTCACCGAAGGAGTTTGCAGATTCCATTTGGAACCTGTTGGCAAGGCGTATTAACTTTGTATTGCCACTTTACACTAAAGTCTATGAATTGATCAAGTGGATTTAATGAGTCTTTTCTTTCCCAGCTGAGAGACTCTACTCAGGTTAGACGACACATATCTATACACACCAGGGGCCCTGTTCCACAAAGGTCTGATGATCTAATGTGATCTTCGCCCAGCTGAATCTTGCAATGCTCATCAGGTTTATAGTTGTATGAACGTTGTCTGCTGGTTTTGCCATAGCTAGTGGCTGTTACACAGAGGAGGCTGAGAAAAGCTGAACTTCATATGAAACGCAGAGATGATTGTCAGTTTCCATCAGAGTATTTCAAGCCTCAATAAAAAGTTAAAACGTGATGTAATACAAAGCTAATATCTGTCTTATTATCTGTCTTATCCACAAAATATAAAAGTGCTAAGTGCAAAGTTATTGTCTATATATGCCAATTGCAAAATGTTGCACAATGAAGAAATTATTACATAAGAATATCAAGATAATAATAATTTATTTGTCCCCATGGGGGAACTTGCTCTGGACTCTGCACTGCAGTTCCACAATAAATGAACACATAAACAGGACAGAGCAACAACACACATAAAAAAAACAGATATATAACCAGCAGCACACATCATAAAACCACCAAGCCTAGAAGAAATAAAGCATAAGACACAATGTCTGAGTGATCACATCCAGCATCACTGCTAGGTGTGGTCATAAGTGTTATCTGTTGCACATAGAACCAACCTCATCAACATCACAGTGTACTGACACAACTTGGAGTACGGTACAGTACATCACAGGAGCAGGATGAGATTTAAAACCACTAAATATCAATTATCTAAACCATACATTTGGCACAATATTTTTTTTAGCAGTAAGAGAATTTAACAACAATCGAAAATCTTATTTTTGCTCATATCCAGTGATTTTTTACATCACACCTAGGGGTTTCCAGTTTGGCCAAAAAAGTATATGGGGGTTTGTGGTGACACTATTATATAATTCCATTGCAAAATAAAAAAGAATCAGGTCAAAACATAATTCTACCAATTTTCAGTCTATTGGCAATGTAAGGGAACATTTCTTAATAAAAAAAAAAAATCTAAAAAACGATGTGCAGTCTTTTCATTATTTTTTACAGACAGCAGAGGGCCATTGTGAACTCAGATATTGAAACATGTCCAAGCAGCTTACACCTTTAAGTTTTAACCTTGCATCTGATTTTTCTTTAGCTCATATGCTCCCAGGACCCAAGAAAAGCGTCATTATCAAGCTGAATTTGTTTCAGAAAATGTATTTCATCTTTTGAAGCTTCTCATAGTCAAATGTTGAATGAACCTATATGTAGTGGAAAATGTGTTTTTCTTTATGATCTGCAGATAAATTGCTCATGAGCTGCTATGATGGCTAGTTGATATATTTGTTTTCTGGCCAGTGCTGCGTTGTTGGAGGCTTGTTGTTTAGGGTACTGGTGAAACACGCAATATGATCCAGGAAGTTCAGATTGAGTGGATTCATGAGTTTGAAGGTTCAAGTTGCAGGTCTTGCATTGTGACAATCGTGAAGTAAATATTAGAAATACACACTTCACATTACAAAGTAATCTACCAGGAATGTGCGCTTACACTTCTTTGATTAACCACAACAATGCCTTGCTGAATGATGTCACGTTGAGCCAATTTCAACTTTTTGCCCAGATGACCTTACATTTATTTGCCATAAAATCTATATGTTTGCACCCGCTGTGTGTGGCCTGAAAGGCTCCATTCAAATGAATGAGAAGGCTGCTTTTTTCACACAGAGCTTAAGTCTGTAACCGGCCTAACAGGAATAAATAGTAGGACATGGTTGTATTTATTACTGCTATCTAGGGCTGTTAACGAATACCCTACATTTGAATACTAAAAAAAACAATAAGAAAATGAATATTCGATCAACACAAGGCAGTCTGCCTAGCGAACACTAAAGGCACTGCATAACTGGAGTCATACAATGTCACTTTTCATGAACTGAAAATGAAATGTACTGTTAAAAACAACCGTAATGATAGAGGAGAACTTGACAGGAGAGAGAGAGACACTATGTCCTAACACCAAGCGTTACCTTACGTCATTTAAACAAACACGTACCGATCAGCTGTGTGCAATGGATCAGTTGTACTTGCTAGTATTCCCCATCAAATAAACTGTGCACACACTGCACTGCTCTGTTCACAGCTATAAAGTTACTTTTAACTTCGTACTAATCAACACTCACTAATGTTTCATTGGACTTGGAATACACTGACAAAAACCTGGACAGATTATACCAGACAGTCGGTTCTCAGTCAGAAAATAAATGTCAGAATTAGCATCCCTTCACATACACAGTGGTGGGCTGTCAGGGCCAGCTAAGCCTTCTCTGCTGGCCTAAACAGAATCACAAAGTTATAGCTATTTTATAATTTAATAATTTTTCACAAATACACTACAAGTATTATAATTTTTTCCCATTAGCTTATTTTCTCATTGCACAGCTCCTGTCTTCCTCAGTTGCTCTGTTTCCAGTGCAGCTTGTTTTAAGTAGAGCTCTCATCCAATCAGATTCAGCCTCTATTTCTCTATGTAAGGAGAGAGGTCCGAGGTCCTCTAGGTAGACCTTGCAGATTGAAGTATATGGGGACGATATTGTTGATTGTCATCGTCTTCAACCAATCAGATCTTTAGTTTGACATGTTGGGCATATTCTTTGACGTGCCAGAGCTGTCTAGGTAGCCTGCTAAGTACGTCAGCATTAAGGTGCGCCGTGATTGGTCAGTGGGCCAGCGTGACTTTTGTCAAACAGAAAGGTAGCTAGCAGATCTTAGTGTTTAGTAAGAGTTCAAGTTGAAACATATGTAAGAAGTTATGACATTGACATGACATTTTTTGCGTTTTTAAACGGATTCCTTGAGAAGGACATTTCCAGAAAAGCTGGACATCATATCAAAGGGTCGGTCAAGCCCACAGCTAGCAGCTCTGACCCAGCATGGAAAAGGATTTGTACAAACGGTATTTCTGGCTGACAGCAGCAGAGAAGTGTTGCACATTTTATGGCTAAGAATGCGTTTCATTTGCAACTGAGCTCTTGGTGTTTGGAGCTGTTTGGAGCTATACTACGCTAACCAAGGGAGCTACACGACAGGACACGCACAAGCTACGTGCTTTTGAAAACTTTTGGAAAGACCCGAGTGGACTTTTTAAGTGAAGAGCAGCTGTGGTAAGTTAACTGATGTTGAGTCTTTACATCTGCAGTAGCGTTTCTACAGTGTTCATTTGTCTATCGTGTCGTTTTTATGAATAATATGAATGGCTCGTGCTCTAACGCTGCAGTGTTGCTGGATTGATTTGTTGCTTTGTTGTCATATATATGTGACTGGTTCTTGTGATTTTTTTTTTTGTCATTGTGTTAATTACATTGATTTGGACTATATGCATTGTCCGTTAATTACGAAGCATCCCGTCATGCGCGGGGTTATTGTCGGGACAATTTAATCCGTTTGAGCTGTTGTTTCCCTAGTTAGCTTAGCCCCCCTGAAGACAGCAGCCTCAGCTGTTTTTTGTTATTGTTCCGGGTTCAGAGGTCACAAAGCCTGTTGTCTGTTACTTGAGCGCAGTCCACCGAAAACATTATATTTCCCACAATTTAAGCTTCTGCATTTAACAAATGCACTAGTATTATTCAAACGTATTGTTCGGTTCTTAAGCCTCGTACCGAACGGTTTAATATAGGGCTGCAACTAACGATTATTTAATAATCGATTAATCTGTCGATTATTTTTTGGATTAATCGATGAATCAGCGGGAAAAAGGCGAGTGAATAAAAACGTGTCTTTAGTCTTGCAAACTATACCACCCCTGCTTTACTACTGTTATTAACGAGCTAACGCTAACTTGTCATGCTTGTCAAGCTGAATAACGAGTAAACAGCAGCACCAGGAGAGCTACTGGAGGGACGTTACGTTCCTCACTTCAAAACGGAACAACAGTAGGATTCTGTAGTGACTTACCCTGCTGTTGAACTCCCTTCCTCCTCATCAAGGACTCCAACATGTTTACGTTTTAGATGCTGAATCATCGCCGCGGTGCTCCCGTGCCATGCCATGTCGCTTTTGCGTATCTTGCAATTAACACACTTTTTCGATTTATTTAGTGTGAAATGCTCCCACACCTTGGATAACTTAGGTCGTACTGATTTCTCTGCCTCCGCCATGTGTTTCAGAACAACTTTACGGGTCTCTCCGATGGTCTTTCCTCTACCTCCGCTCTGCTCCGCGCTCAACTCAACTTTTTTTTTATACTCAAACATCTCCGCGACTTATTGAGTGGCGTAATAATCGCGCGACACAACGAATCGATAATGAAATTCGTTACCAACGCTTTTAATAATCGATTTTAACGATTCGTTGTTGCAGCCCTAGTTTAATATCAATACGTGTATTATTACACCCCTAGAAACAAATAACCATAGCTGTGGCGTCATAATTTAACTTCATCAATCAGCTGTTCCTCATCCATTGGTGCTTTCAAAATGAGAGACAGGAATAAATATAATTAGGGCGTCCGACAAAGTTCAACTAAACCGTTAGGATGTATGGATGTAATGCGCAAAAATACATTGAATAGTTGGAACCTGCATGTTTTAATAAATAATATTCAAACAGAACTTTTGGCCAGGTTTTACAGCCTTACTCTTATCTATAACAGTTGACCCTTCGAGCTGCCATTTCTGGTGCGTTTCTGCTCCAAATATTCCCTTTTAGAGAAAGTGCTATAGTGGCTTTGCCACCCTGACCCTGGTCTCAACTTTGCCCCCGACAGTGTCATCTTAATGTTGAGATGTCGACCATGTTGTCCAAAGAATTGTTTTGTTGCTGCCGTTTAGATTGCTCCTGACACAAATCCAAAAAATGCACTACTGTGTCAGAATCAGAATCAGCTTTATTGACCATGTATGTGTATGCATACTGTTTGTTTTGTTTGTTTCTATTGGACTGCAACTGCTTTTCTTTGTGCAACCCTGAGTTGCATAATGACAATAAATGATCCTTGAATCCTTGAAAAATGCCAGCAACCTTATAAACCTGACAATCCGTGTGTAAATGCATATTTTGCGAGTGAGACTGTGTTTTATGTATGGTAATATGCGTTTTTGGGAGTCTTTGTATGCATGCCTCATTGCCTCTCTGTCTGTGTGTGTGTGTGTGTGTGTGTGTGTGTGTGTGTTGTCAAGTAGAGTTTTACAGGCCAGATGCTGACATAAAGCCTTTAGTGGCCTGTCATGGAGCTTTATAAGGTTAAACTGAACAAGGCCTAATCCACACCCAAAAGACACGAGGTAAATGTGTGTGTGTGTGTGTGTGTGTGTGTGTGTGTGTGTGTGTGTGTGTGTGTGTGTTTGAGAGAGAATAAAAGAGAGAGAATGAGAGAGAGAGATTGACATCCAACTAAAGCCTGATCCAGACTGTGGTTGGCTGGGATCTTTTGACTTTAAAGCAGTAGTGGACTTTTGTGCGTGCATTTGTGTGTGTGTGTGTGTGTGTGTGTGTGTGTGTGTGTGTGTGTGTGTGTGTGTGTGTGTGTGTGTGTGTGTGAGAGAGAGAGAGAGAGAGAGAGAGAGAGAGAGAGAGAGAGAGAGAGAGAGAGAGAGAGAGAGAGAGAGAGAGAGAGAGAGAGAGAGAGATCATGGAGGGTATATTTCTTTTTAAATAAAACAAAATCGCTTTTTTTGATTTAAAAATGTAAGTGCTCTATAAAGGAGCAGTGCAAATTTTCCCTCTAATTACTGTGACTTTCTTTCTGACTAATTTTTTTCTCTGAACAGAAATAACAGAAAGAAAAAACTAAACTGATATACTTAAATATACTGCCTCGAAGCTATAAAAAAAGTGCAGATGGGAAAAAACTCACAATCTCAAATGTTCTCTGATTGCCCCATTAGCTCAGTTAAAGGTGTAATTACAGAAACTCCTAATCTTTAATCATCTTTTAATTACCATATCATGTAGTCATTATAGCGGCTCCTGGAGGGAAGAAGTTAAAGTTTTTACTTTGGTGTTTAAGGGTAATTATTTTGGCCCTGAATACTTGGCTGAGTGCAGACGTCTTCTTAGGTGTCATGATACACATCTCCTGAACCTTCATTCCATTAAACAGCTCTTTGAGTTCACACCATCATCATCTGCTGGTATTATTTGGCTAATAATCTCCTTCACAGCATCTTGGTAATTTGTAATATCTACAGCATCACCTGTTTCTTTTTTTCCAAATGTATAAGAATAATCTGGAACCCAATGATTTTGTAGAGAAACCATATTGTTATCTGGTTGGAGTTTGGCTGTGAGGTTTTTAATTTTGGAAGTATTTATTAGCTGTTATGTTGTTTTTTTAACTGCCAACTGTCTAATCTGCGAGTGAGTGAATGGCCTTTTACAGAGTTTACACTAACAGTTTGAGGACAGAGTGTTTGCTGCAATCTTACCAAAATTTTAAAAAAACAACAGTTTCCACTTTAAATGACATCCAGGGTTCAGGTTTAACATGGATTCTACTCCATGAGCCGACGTCTGTTAGACAGAAACAGCGGTTGGTTTTTAATGTCTCTTAACCAAACATAATTCACATATTAATTCCCCTGATTAAATTATACATGAGTCTGTTCTGGGTGCATACAATTTTTTTTAAGAAATTTGCTGCACATAGTTAAACCAAATTCTTTGACTGTCCATGTTATATATAAAGAACAATGTCAAATGAAACAGTTATTATACACTACATTACAGATTGCTTTCACTTGGGAGTTTTACTGTGACTCAACAGTTCTTGCTGTTAGGACATTTTGTCACGCTCTCTGTGGCGGAGTTCTCTGCCATCATTTATTTTATTTAGTTTATTTTTTAAGTCTATTTTTGCAGGGACAGCACACAATTATAAGTAACTCCATCAGAGTTAGCTAGAAGCTAATGTGCACTTGTCAGTCCATCAGTATGAGGTAATAAATAGAATCAGCATTGTTGCATTACAGTTGTGGAATTATTCCACTTTGAGCATGACCTAACTTTAACTTTCATTTTTGGTTATGAAAGTGATGTTGTGTGACTCCTCTCGTATGGTGCATTAATGCCCGAGAGGCAGACAGCTGAGGTACTGCTGCTTTTTTATCCAGAAATATACATTTTCATATTCAAATATCTGTAATTTTTTTTTACTGTTATATATTTTACTGAATATATATTCAAATTTATAATATTCATTGCATACCATGCAGAGGAAGTGAGGCACTGTAGATGAAAACCTGTAGGTTTTCATTGTAAATAAATTAGTTTCATTATTTCACACTAAATCACAGTGTGCATGTTTTTCTTAATGAACATAAACCCCATGATATGAGGATACATACAATGAGATGAGATATATTTCTCAAACGTCAATGTTTGTTCATATCATATAAACTTACATCTGTTAACATGTTTTGCTTGAGACAGTGCCAATGGCATATTTCTATATACAGCAGCACCTTAACACTACCACTTAATTGACATTATGCCAATTAATCACTAATCACTATCACTAATTGCAGATGCTCATTGATTTTTAGAATACAGATATCAGCTGAACATTTAACTGATAAAACATGTTGATTGCTTGTCCAACAGCAGTTTGTGCTCAGTATTTTAAAGTGCTGACCTCAAACTACATACATCTACATTCACTGATTCTTACGTGGAAATTGTGAAGAATCTGTAATAAAGTTACATTTCTACCTTTTCTCTTAAGAGAATAAATGTTGTTATTTTCCTAGTGCAGCTGAACTCAACCTAAAGGTGCACATAAAGTATATGAGTCGAGCACTCTGTGTAACATGACAGCATAACACTCTAAATATTTCAGCATTGCAGGTATTAACTGACACAAAATGATCATAGATTTTGAAAGAATAGGGATATTTTCTTTCTCTATACCCTTACATATTAATATTTATCGTAATAGTTACTTCTTGTGAAATTTAATTACGGCCATTTTAAACGAGACTGGTCCAACCCTGCAGTGGTTTTGGCAGCCATTTTGAATGGCCACCAGGGAGACGTTATGTTCATTCTTTAATACTATTGCTAAGAGCACTTATAATTAGCACATGTGTGTGCCGAATTTCCATCTGTGAATAATTTAGCAAATGTGTGTGCCAAATTTATCTCACTCTTTAACTATAATAGTGTGCACTAGCTGGTGCTATCAAAGGCAATGCATTGAGGGATCCTCAACATGTTCTACTTTGTAGATTTATGAAACAGACACTCAAATATTTAGTTTAGTTTAGTTTAGTTTGTGGCCTATACAATGAGGGATTCTCTTTTTTTTTGTACTCCAGAACCATAGAAATAAAAACAAGGTACTGTAAATTAAGGAGAAGATTATGAGAACCTTGAACAAGTTCATAGCAGTTTTGAATCTGTTTTTAAAATGTGTTTTTGTCTTGACAAACTTCATGTAGAGTACACTATATTAATTCAAGTAAAAGCATGAGCACCATCACCCACACTGGCGCTGTTATTTTTAACTATGACAGCATCAAATCTCCTCGCTCCCTCCAGGCTCACTTCTGCTGCCACATTAGCATTACATTTGCATTAGATTAGTGTTGCAAAAAAGTCGACACGTTGAATCTGCAGCTGTCCTGCCATAATCTAGAACCAATATTGATACAGGAAGACTGCTGCTTTAAGAAAACACAGAGAGATATGTTGACAGGGGTGTACTGAAAACACAGACATATGGGAGGCCTGCATACCCAATTAAACATGAGTTTTTGTAGTATTAGGGCTGAATCAGGAAAAAAGAAACTTAATCTGACACTGACGCTTGTATAGAATCTGATGAGTGAAAAGGAAAGGAAAGGGGGCACGGTAGAGAGAAAGAAATCTAGGTGAAAGATGCAGGAAATGCATGCTAAAGACAACTAGGGTCAAAGAGGCTGAAGACGAACATGAAAGGGGACTGAGGCATCTTTGTCTTTAGTTTAGTTCCGTCACCAGTCATCCTGACAGGTTATGACAGAAGAAGAGAACCAGAAAGACAGATGCTGAGGGAGGAATAACCAACAAAGCATGTGTCATTCCATTACTAACTCTGGTCTTTACCGCACAACTCTCGCTAAGCACACATGCACTCTTGTAGCAAATTATAACACACAACATGTTAGCCAGGATGGCTGATGTTGAGACAAGATGCATCAGAATCAGTCTACATGGAAGTTAAAGTTTGTGTCAGTGCTTAATGGGAGGGGCATCATTTATGCTCTGCGTTCAAATTCAGTTTTTTTTTGTTTCATCAGACTTAAGAGTGCAGAATGCCACAATTTAAATAGAGTGATATGAATAACTTTGTAGCAACAGTGATGAAGGAACTAAGACTAAGTCCCATTTCTAACATTCTGTTCATGTTAGAGCCACTGAAATCAATCAAATACTTTTTTTTAGCTTGAGTATGAAAAACGTCCACATGAACAGTGTATGGCGTACTGCCTTGGGCCAAAAAACAACAGTTTTTCACTTTTTTCACTTGTAAGGGCCAGTATTAAAACATCATCTACATGCCTTTCAATTGTTTGGTTCTGTTGTACAATGTTTTGTCTCTGCCCTACCAAATCAAATAGCTTTAGGAACCTAAAAAGGGCTTCCTCCTATGATGTTTTATTAGGGAACAGAAACCTCCACCTGAACAACACAACCAAACTTGTGGTTTAATTCGAGTTTTTTAATGATCTCATATATGTTCTTACAGTATACGTATATATGTATTGTTTGATGAACAGAAAAAAAATACAGTTTCTCAGGATTTTCATAGGAGTGGTGCATTAGCTTCAAATGTAACCATTATATCATGAAATCGGTTTATATTGCTTACCAGCAGCTGTTGTTTAGTGGACATACAGACGCACACTGGATGCTTTCAGTAGATCTAAAGACAAAAGCCCCAGACCTCTGCGCACCTCCTCACACTGTTTCTCTAACGGTATGTGGGTAATCATGTGTGAAATTAGTTTTGATTGAATTTTGGTAGTCCTCACCTGATGCAACGCTATTCAGGTGCTGAAGAGAAGTACAGGACAACATGGAGAGACATTTACAGCTGATACAGATATCTTGCCACCATTTGTTATGGTTGTAAAGTGTTTCATTTTAAATTAAATTGTCAGGAGAACTTTTAGAAATGCATACAGTTCAATCCCAAATAGTTAAAGGAGCGTTATTCGACATTCAGAGTGTCAATATATCAGCAAACAACTATTTGCTGTGTAAAGATCAAGTGGAGTAATGATACACACACTCTCCCTCTATCAGAGCTTCACCTTCCTTTGTTTACATAACCGGGATGGCCACTAGTTCTTTTAGTGCATGTGAGCGTGCCCCATTTGTTAACTCACAGCCTTCTCTCTGCACTGCTCTCATACGGAGGTTACAGTTGATAACGCTGCCCCGACCAACAGTGTCATCACGGACGAGAAGCAGCCACCATGCGGTGGTTCCCCCTCAGGTAAACACTGTTAGCTCTGTCAGCATGTTTGCCTGACTTTGTACTGTTAGCGCTGTTAGAGCTTTTGTATTGTGCCTGCAGAAAAACTTGTTCAAAGATTGATATTCCATCCATAATTTAAAACTGGTTTGGTATGGTTTTTTTTATTTTTTATTTATTTGGCTTTCCAAAGTGTATTAGCTGTATAGTGTATATCAAGAATACAGAAACAATAGAGGTAAGGAAGGAAGGAAGGAAGGAAGCAAACCAAAGTGCTGCTGAGTTGACTGAATATAAGTGATGTTGATATGATGAACAGCCACTGTGTCCTCTACCGTAATCAGTCATTCTGTCCTGACAGACTGAATTTGGCCATTTACTTCAATAAGGGGATAAGAGAGCAGTGAATAGAGATGGATGGATTATAGAAAGAAAGACTGTCAGCGATAAAAGGAAGCATGGAGAGGCAGACAAGTGTTGGAGAGAGAGAAAGGCAAACAATGCTGATATTGAAAGTGGGTTATGTGTACGAGTCAGGTAGATACAGAGAATGAGGGATTGTTGGAGAGAGGGATTGTTGGAGATTGTTTAAAAAGATAGATACCCTGTCTAGACTCATCCGTTCTGTGCTTCATTTTGCCCAGGCAGTGATGAGGTGATGATTAAGTTCTGATGAACGTCCACCTGATTAACATGTCGGAGGTCACTTACTCTTAAACAAAGTTTTAGAAGGTTCATTTTCAGCAACAGAACTTCTCACACGTTTGGGCAGGTGGCTGAGGTAGGCTATATTTATATTGTGCATACTATGCAGTTTGTCAAACTACCATTTCAATGTCAAAAATTAACTTTCATACCTGATTTTTGGATCAACACAGATAGTAAGTCCTAACAGAGCTATCAAGGCTGGTCACAGAAGGTGGCACAGCAAAATCCAGCACTGTTGTGCCCACATATTTACAGAGACCTGGCTCTATGGTGGCCTCCCGGATCAAGCTGCACTTGTCGGGTGGACCGTAGGAGGACGCAGGACTCCAATGGGATGAGAGGAGGCAGGCTCTGTTTACATGAATGAGGCTTCGTGCTCAAACATAGAATTGTTAATGTTAAGATGCTGGACATATTATCTGCTCAGAAAACTCAGTGTTTTTGTTGCAGCTATTTTCATTCCTCCTTGGCATTGTGGAGGTTGGTTTTTGGCGCTATGCAGGTTACACTCGTGAATTTTGATTCTTCACAGTAGATGATTGAGCGCCTCCTGGCATTTCAGAGAATACTGCAACAAACAGCGCATTGAGCATAAACGCCTAAAAGCTAGCGTGCCATCTGAGTAAACAAAGCTTTAGACATCAACCTTCTCAGTACCTGAGCTTGTCTTGACCTACCTTTGTTTAGAACCAATTTCTCAGGATCCCCACATTCAGGCAACTCTCTGACGTCATTTTAAACGCAACACAAACAGTGATTTGATGCCTGCAAGAAAAGTTTCACTCAAATTTAAAGATTGAAATCGGTTTGGTATGGTGTTAATTTCCAGAGTTTATCAGCTACATAGTGTATATCAAGGCACTGATGAGTCTGGTTTTTGCACTGACAAGGAAATATTAAGTGGAAAAAGTGGCCAAAACTAATAATAACCCCTAAAAGTGGGCTCTTTAACTGTAATTACAATACAATTTGTTAATTTACATAGTGACTGAAAACATGCATTTGTTCTCAATTGCTTCACTGCCACAGTTAAGGACTAAAATGAACAGAACTACTTTTGAATTAATTTTTTTTGCTCAGGTACTGTCTAATGAATTCATCAAACATCAAGGAGAGAATGTGACTAGGGCTGCAACAACGAATCGATTAAATCGATTATTAAAAGCGTTGACAACAAATTTCATTATCGATTCGTTGTGTCGCGCGATTATTACACCACTCAATAAGTCGCAGAGATGTTTGAGTATTTAAAAAATGTTGAGTTGAGCGCGGAGGTAGAGGAAAGACCATCGGAGAGACCCGTAACATTGTTCTGAAACACATGGTGGAGGCAGATAAATCAGTACGACCTAAGTCATCCAAGGTGTGGGAGCATTTCACACTAAATAAGCACCGCGGCGATGATTCAGCATCTAAAACGTAAACATGTTGGAGTCCTTGATGAGGAGGAAGGGAGTTCAACAGCAGGATAAGTCACTACAGAATCCTACTTTTGTTCCGTTTTGAAGTGAGGAACGTAACGTCCCTCCAGTAGCTCTCCTGGTGCTGCTGTTTACTCGTTATTCAGCTTGACAAGCATGACAAGTTAGCGTTAGCTCGTTAATAACAGTAGTAAAGCAGGGGTGGTATAGTTTCCAAGACTAAAGACACGTTTTTATTCACTTGCCTTTTCCCCGCCGATTCATCAATTAATCGAAAAAATAATCGACAGATTAATCGATTATTAAAATAATCTTTAGTTGCAGCCCTAAATGTGACAAAGAGATACTGTATAATCAGACTTTTGAGTGATGTGGTAGAAAATAAAGAGTGCTCTTACATTAACGAGTAGATTAAACGACAGAAATACCTGGGATTCTCTACCATGGAGCCATTTGGGTAAATCTGACAAAAGGAGACTTGCTTTGATCTGTGAGCCGCTTCATATTTAAGTGTTAAAACATATTCCACACAAACACAAGTAATTAAAAAATGTAATGGGTTGATTGTCATTGAATTTACACATTGAGTACATTCTTGCTCCTCAGAGGATTTGTTGAAATAGTATGACCCCAAGCCCAGCTTGCTGTAAGACAAATTTTATATTTATCACCACTACTAAATACTAAGTAAATACTCTTGCCTTTAGACACACACAGAAGATTTAGTCATTTTCCAAGTAACAAGTTTGTCATGAATATGAATAGAAAATATCCTGGTCTGTTATAAAGCTAAAGTCATTTCAACAGTGCATTGTCGTCAAACGAGAAAATGAGTCTGTGGTTCTCTGGATTTATGGACAGTTTGTGTGTGTGTGTGTGTGTGTGTGTGTGTGTGTGTGTGTGTGTGTGTGTGTGTGTGTGTGTGTGTGTGTGTGTGTGTGATATGAGTTTGGAAAGCTTTAACTGTTCAGCATTGTAAAGTAGGGTGAACACTGTGTGCACTTTTCAGACGGACAGGACAGATTAGTAACACATCATCAGCTGGATTGGAGGTATTATTTGATTCCATTTAGCGTATAACCCGTAATACACATGTTGACAGGCATACTCTCAATATTGCCTGCACACACATAAATGCATAATAACACTGCTTTCTGCAAGGTTGTCCAACCACACACACACACACACACACACACACACAAAGACAACATCATGAAATGCATCTAGAACCAGGTCTTTTATCTTTGGTGGAGCTTAGGATATTTGAGGTGTGGAATGTGGGCTTTGTTGCAGGCGTCATTTAAAGCCCACTCGTTGTTGCTTTGTTTTTTTTCCTTCATGAATTTTAATAAAAACATCCGTCAACAAAAAGCCTGCATTAGGGTGGTCTGTTCCCGGTGCTTCACTCTGATGCGTCTGCACTTTTTCTCTTCATTAAATGTAACACGGCTGACCTTGAGAAAGAACGTTCCCTCAAAAAGTACTGTGCATTTGTCAACTGACACATTATATGATAATGATGAAGATGGCGATGATGATGATTGGAGTAATGATTATGACTTCTTATTCCTATGAAATTATTTTGTTGATTGTTTTGGTATTGAAGTTCAATGATTCCTTGCTGACTTTGTACTATTTGAACTGGCTGATTTTATAAATAGCTTCAAACCTGGGATGGCCAAACTACAGCAGGATTTTAGGAAATAAATTGCACTATGCACATTGTACATCCAAGAGCAATAGACTATAACACTGAAAAGCATCTCTTATGGTAGGAAATTGAAAATAGCAAAAAGAATAGAATAATTCAAATGAAATTAGGAGGAGTTTAATTTAAGTTAGTTCCACCGTGGCTATGTTGGATGCATGAGCAGCTCTGGTTATTGCCAAATAAACAATATTTTTCTACATTAATACATTATTATTATTATTATTATTAATAATAAAATGACCAATATATATATATATATATATATATAGGAATAATAATCTGGAAGCAAATTGGGAATCTAAATTATGTAGGAGTAGTAGCTCAAAAAAGGAATTAAGATGGCTATTGGAAGTAATTAATATCTACATTATATTAAACAACTCAATAATGAAGGTGAAGCACACAATATTAAACTCACTAAATTACTAAACCAAATGTGTTTGTTTCCATGCTGCAGTGCATGGAGCTTCCCCCACAGCCAGTTCCGGCGTTTCATTTACACTCGCCATGGCGTGACTGACTGACTAGTGTGCTGACCGCAGCGTATGTTTCTAACAGCGTAAAACTAAAAGAAATATGGTCAGAACTCACGCTTTTAGTGCCACAAAGCAAAGCGCAGCTTCTGGGACACTTCTGAAACGAGTGCACGTCTGGTGGTCTCTTGGTTCGAGATGCCACTATGTGAGTAAAGCCCTACTCTTACAATGTGAAGTGCCCTGAGTGTGGGAAAGCAACAATATGCATGCCCAAAACCTTAAGCAATGAAAGCAGATGGCACTACTTTATTGCTTAGTGGGGCTGATTGTCTGTTGCCCCTATGCAATTTGATGGGATACATGCCAACTACAGTTGTCACCTGCTGGTAGCTGACAGAATTTAGTATTTATTTTAAAGAAGACAACATGAACGATGTGGATTATCTTTAACAGTACAACCCATCGGTGCCCACCAGTCTGCCAGCACTTATTCAACTCATGTTGAATTAGTAGTTTGTCATTGCCTTCCAAAATAGCACGTTTGAGGACTGCTTTCTCAACTGCCTTCTTTAAGATAAATATTTGGGTAAGTTTAGGCAACTTTAACTACTTATTAGGGTCAGAAAAATGTTGGTGGTCACTGTGCCATTATGGTAAGGGAAAGGTATGGCATGATCTCTAATCAAAACCAAGTCGAGGGAAATCAAAGTGGTAAACTCTGAAAGCACAGTACCTTGATTTTCAAGGATTCAAGAATAATTTATTGTCATTATGTAACACAGGGATGCACAAAAGAATGCAGTTGTTGCCCATTTTCCAACAATAAAAACCAAAACAGCGGTACATTCCTGTAGTGCAGAGGTCTTCAACAGGGGGTCTGCGACCCCTAGGGCACAGAGATACTGCATGGGGGCCGCAAAATTGTTTTAATTTAATTTTTTTCAAACATGAATCTGTCCATTATTTTAATAGTTCAGTATTGTATGCAAGATAACAGGTATGTTTATGCATGGTTCAGCAGGTCTGTCTATGTGGGAGCTACTGGTCGTAGCATGTTCATTCGCCGCTGTTGCCACAGCCTCAGTCTGACCATATGCATACATATTGTCACACAGAAGCATCTGCTTTCCATCTTTCACACTTTGGTTTGGTTGGTTTTCTTATTTCAAAGTTCTCCAGTAGAGCATCTGTCTGCTGATTGGTTCATCCAAACCTTTGCAAGCTCAATGAAGACATGTCAGGACGATTTCTCTGAAATATATGATCAACTCAAACTACTTTACTTTCTGCGTAATAGGCAAAAACAATAGATTCCTGAGAGATCTGGAACTCTCAAAGTTTAACCCAGCTTCATTGACAACTTTGCTGTCTTCATCTAACCATATTCCAGCAGTGAGCAGTCAGTGATTTCACAACCTTAACAATGTGTGCTGTCAATGGAAAACTGCAAAAATCCCCAAACTTTGATTTTTCCAACCACTTTTAAAAAGTTGCAAGCACATGAATATTAAAGCTGACTTCCACAACTGTCAGGTCAAATTCATTCTTCATCTTGCGACAGGCTTTCCAGCACTTCTTTCTCCACATCCAGCCTACATGAACGTTTGATATTACCACTATTTCTGACATGGCATTCAGAAATGACAACTGAACAAACGCTACAGAGATTAACCGCTACATGTATGCAATTTCAATTGTAATGCAGGACATTTGTACACTTCTACTCGCACCGTTTTGTGAAAGCATTAGAGAAATGTAAGAACTGACCAAATTGACTGTTACAATCTTCCACAATAAAGAAAAGGAAATGAAGAATCTAGACTTTTTCTTCTGGTTATTTATTAAGGTGTTGCTTTAAGAATAGGAACACAAATTGGAAATACTTGTCTTTGTTAGAAACAGTCTCATAATTGTATTTGCAGATTTTCAACTATTAATATCTAGTAAAATCAATAACATACAACAGAGGCTTTCTTTCAGATCTTTATGAACAGAAAAGAAATACAAGTTTGGTGCTTTAAGATTGGAAGTAAAGATTGACTTTCTAAACATTATATAACATATTTATAACTTAAACATGCTAAAGTATTCCAAAACTGCTGTCCCTATTAGAGATGCTAATTTTGGAGAAAAATAAATCTGACCCATAGTCGATCCTAACTGATCATTAATCGCTAACCAACAAGATTAGAGCCTTGGATGCATAGGTGCTGTGGTTGAACTGCCTAACAAGCCGCCCAGCTGCACAAACAAGTCGAATCTATCATTTGCCCACAGCTGCACGGTATGCACAAAACAGGAGTCGCCAGTTCACCCGTCCGTGAGAGTTAGCAGCCACGACGTTGCGCTTATTGTCGAGGACACATGCAGACACTTTCCCAATAAGTCTCCCCTGCATCAGTTCGGCCCAGTTTAGCTGTGAGGTTGTTAGCTGTGTGTCTGCCTGGAATACTCTCTCAGGGCTTCCCCCCTGTATTACAAGCCCTGCGTATCGGTTTCAAGTGTCCGGTAGAGAGAGACATTGTGATGTTAGTATGAAGTTAGCAGTACTGTTACAGCTGTGAACGTAGCATTATAGTGTGTGTACATCAACACATCCTCACATCAATGCATCAAATAATGCAGCTTGGTCAGTGGCATTAAGCTTCACACTATGACGCTCTAGGTGCCCCTCTAGGACCTCTTTGACAAGTGTCGTGACTGTGTGTGAATATACACTAGTTACATTCATAGTGTGATTTCAAAATTAACTTCTGTCTTCACTGGAGGTTAAGGTTTAGGCAACAAAAAACACCTAGGTTTGGGAAAAGAGCGTGATTGACGTTAACTTTCCTATGTCACATAATGTCAATGTTTGCTTTTAGTTTTGCAAGGGAAACAAACGGTCTCCTAGATGAAAGTCCTGTGTTTGTTTGACCCATCTGCCTGTGGACTATCTCGCTCTCTAAACTACGCCAGTTGCTCTGCCCGTAATGCTGCGGGTGAATGTTTCTAGAGGGGTTGGATTTGTGACTTTAATCTCAGACAATTGCTGAATTTTTACTTGCAAATTTATGACTGTATGTTCTCAGAGAATATTTTTTTCTGATACATTTTTTCTTCAGATCCATAATTTTTTCTTCTTCTCCTTTTTTAACCAACAAAGGCCCTTTTACACAGTTGTGTTCCGGAGCTACATAGACATAAATGGAGTCACAAGAGAGTGAACACTGGACTCTTCATTTGCTATAGCCATAACAACTTTAAATGGTGACAATTTACAGCCTAAATCTTGTTTAAATTGAGCAATTCTGCTGCCGACTGATAAAGTATGCTCCTTTTTAATCAGACATGTTGAAAAATGTCATGTATTATCCAGTTCTTTCTTGGACTGATGGGCTTCTTAAGATGCTCTTAGCTCTCCTCAAATTGGCAAGAGGAACCTGATAATCTGTGAACATTTGTCAGAGTATCTCTAGTTAAGATGCTTTTCCAAAGCAAATGTAAGAAGATGCGTGAGATGGGCTTTAAAGTCATCCTAGTCTGAAGATGCTTTATGAGAACACGGCCCTGCTTTGATGACAACTGGCAGAAAAGAGACTCACAACATTGATGTAAAATACAGAAGTGTTAAGGGTAGAGGTGTTCTGACGACTTTGGTGAGAATTAAGAAGGTTAAATCTTCCATCATCTTTCTCTACAGATTGAACAGTCCCTGCCTGCCCTGCTCAGCATCCTGTTTAAATTCAAATGTCAAAAGGTAGATTATTTCGACATGCTGCTCCGTTGTCTCTTTCAGTGGGACAGGACTTTTTGCTCTTACAGTATTCTGTCTATCGTCAGGAATCTATTGATTCAAGATTCACTGCACCATATGAGAAACAACTAGGGGTTGGGAGAAAAAAAAGATTCTTATATGCATCGCGATTCTCTAATGAACGATTAGGACTCGATGCAGAAAATTCAATAATCGAAAATTTCAAACTCAATTCTCAACATTATGATCGCATGTAACAATTATGTGACACCGGGCTGTCCATTCTTTAACGCTGCCCCTGAAAGCAACAGACATAATACACGTGTGTCCTGTCTTGTATGGATACGATACGACCGGTACCCCCTGGCTTAAAAGCTAATGTATGGAAGCATTTGGCTTCTTTTTCCGCCTGACTCACAAAGAGCGAAGCAAATCACAAAGTAGATTCACACTTTGTTTGCCAAGGATTTTCACCCCTACTCAATCATTGAGAATCAGAGCTTTCGCGCTATGTTGCACACTTTAGAACCGAGAAACAACATTCATCTCAACGTTTTTACGAACACAGCGATACTCTAGAATCAAACCAAAGCTAAAGTCATGGAGTCACTGAGGAAAGCGGGTCAGATGGTACTAGCACGCTATATGGGACATCCGTTACCACAGAACCTAGTGTCACTGTAACTGCTCACTTTATCTCTGTATATATAGTTCAACCACATGTTCCAGAAAGTACAGCTTTGCTTCCAAGTTTCTGCTGGAAAAAATTCCATTACTAAAGGCTATATTTACGGGTAATGGCAGAAAAATACGAGTCAAGTAGACAGGCGGGAATAACGTGAAACTGCCTGAGAGACATCTACTTGGTCAGATCAAGTCTTCAATCCAAAGTTTTAACTTTGATTTTACAGCGCAGTTAAAAAAAAGACAAAAAGAGGAAGATAAACTTTTGAAGGAATCTCGAAATGGTTAAAAAATAACCTGAAGCAGCTGTATTTTTTATTAAAAGTTACACAAAAGGATGAAATGGTGCCTTTGTTGGGGACTACTGGTAATGGTAATGAACAGTGCAACAGTTCGGCTCATTGATTATAGTATTTATATAGATTATAGTAACAGTCTTTGGACAACAATGGAGCTTACACCACAGAGGAAGAAGATATCAGGATCTGGACACACACAAACACACACTACTGTTCAGTGTAGGTTCAGAAAAGAAAGATAACTGGTCTTAATTTCAGTGCTTAAGAACACTTGTGCAACAGCAAACAGACTCTCAGGAATCCTTTAGAGGCCAGAAATACATTTAAGATAAAGCTTTATTCATTCATGAATATCTGCTTGAGTTGATTTTAATTTGTAAAACCCCATTTTTTTAAATCTGAGGAAATCTTGGATTACTCTACTACAAAAAAAATTCTTAAAACGCTTGATGCAATGTCAACTCAACATGAAGGTAATCTCCAGGAAGTTAGTCAGTGTCTTTGTCCAGGTCCCTCCCTTAATGTGAAATAGTGATCACTGCTTAAAGTGCACCTGCCAAAACCAGATTTATAGCACCTGCTTCATCTTCAAAGGCGCTTCTCCATGTTTGAT
Source organism: Cebidichthys violaceus (assembly GCF_023349555.1). NCBI lineage: Eukaryota > Metazoa > Chordata > Actinopteri > Perciformes > Stichaeidae > Cebidichthys > Cebidichthys violaceus. Next base: position 10,203,346 of record NW_027176594.1, read on the forward strand.
CACTTCCTGATGAAAAACTAATCTTTTACTAATGTTTTCACACTGCATCAGGCCTGTACATTAGATTAGGACTTCCACCGTGATCAAATACACCTTTGATTAATAACAAATGTTGTGAAATCAACTGCTAATACACAGAAGTGAGTGGCTCCTGGCAGTAAGCAAGCAGTGTGTGTGTGCGTGTGTGTGCGCTGTCACACTGAGAAGCAGCAGGCGAATATTACACACTGAGAAGTAAATATTCACTTAGAGATAACATCATAAGCACCTTTCTCTCTTTTTCATGCCTCTTTCTCCCTTGCTCGTTCCTCTCCTCTCTGGGTAAATATATATGTATATATCAATCTCTCTCTCTCTGGTTGTAGGTATACTTCACTGACCACACATCTCCCTTTATCTACAAGAAGCAGGCTGCAGTCAGTGGCTGTGTGTGTGTGTGTGTGTGTGTGTGTGTGTGTGTGTGTGTGTGTGTGTGTGTGTGTGTGTGTGTGTGTGTGTGTGTTAGCAGATATAGTGGCAGGAGCAGTGGATTTTGGACAGCAGGGTTTGGACGAGGCTTTTTTTTGTCACAAGATAGATTCATCTGTTACACACACACATTAAACGGTGCCGAGAGTGTGTATTGTGGTGCTTACACCTCACAGAGGGGGGCATTTTAGGCGAGCGTGGGGGGGCAGGGTTAAGATGTGGCACACAGTGAGAGTTGAGTGGCTTGTCTTTAAAAGCACTGGCGCTAAACAGATTTTTATCAGGTGGGATTTTCTGCTGGGATGCCACAATTTAAAGGGGAAGAGCTTTGTGTAGTTTCTGGACTGAAGAATCACACCAGCTGAATCTGTGGAGATGTAGTTATAACTTAATTTATAATTATTTGATTCTTCTTTAATGTATTTGTTGAAAGTATTGTTTCATTCTCTTGATGGCCTAGATATATTGTTTAATGGGTTAGGCTTTCCAATATGTTTCCAATGAAATAAAAAGTCACAAATGTCTTTCACTTACACATTATATTATATCATTATTTATTTTTACTTATATGAAATTGGTGCCGGCCCAAGAAATTCTCTTTTATGTCAGCAGGCTGGCTGTGTCTGAATGGGTCTTGTGTTATTTGGTGACTGAAAACTGCAGATTTAATAAGATATGACAGGATAAGGCACACTGAGTGGGCATCATGACGTACATTTATATATAAATGAAGCAGCTTTTTTCATCGTGAAATCGTCAACAATATCAAAACTCTTTTTCTGTTTGAGTAAATCCACAGCGATCAGCAGTTTTAGGAAATCACTAAGGTTTTTATGAAATAGTTAAGATCCATCATGAAAGACTTGTTAACTAGTAACAAATGGGTTTGTGGAGCTGAGTCACAAAAAGTCATCACGTATTAGGAGACAGAAGCCATTGTTAACACGTTGTTTTGGTATTCCCATTGGAGTTGTTTATGATAAGTATAGAATAATGTCTACCCTATACTTTAACCATGGCAACAGAGTTCCCAAACTTAACCAAGTGTTTTAACTACCTAGGTTTAATCATATGTAATTCTGTAGTGCACAGACTTTGTCAGTAGAATGTATCGACAAACTTCAGTGAATAAAAAAAGAAGCAACACAAACTTCCTATCTCCATAATCTCTCCCAAACTTAAAAAAAGCCTTTATAATCATGGCAACATGATTTAATACCAGAATGTGTATTGAGCGCACACCGTCTCCTTCAGCATCGAACAATGAATACAATCTGGGACTTTACAGAATCTTCCAATATCAACTTCTTGTTTTTCAAAGGGATGTATAGAAGGTTCAGGAATATTTCCTTTTTTTCCTTTTGAATTCTCCAATCAAGGTGACCCAGGGAGAGTAATTGATACACAAAATGGTCATTTAGTGAGCAAAGTATTCCTTTAAGCCCTGACCGGCACCAGCTGAGATGCAAGTCAGTCATACAGAAATTCAGAACCGAAAGTCCCTGCCCAGGCCTCTATCCACATTATTGCAATGGCCTTAAGCTATAAAGCTACCAGCCCCATGGAGCCAGACCTCTGACCTCCCTTTGTTTCTCTGGGTGAAGGTAGTGTATTATTAATTATCTGTCTGGTCACAAGCTGGACAGATATCCATGTATACATGTCATCCATCCATCCCCTCTCTTTTCTGTCTCTCACAGGGCTTGCACAAAGACGAACAGAAACATCCAGCCACCCGGGCTACATGCTGTTAGACAGAGAATCCTATTGTGTGTGTTAGTGCTCTCCATCGAGGTACTGTTCCAAACCTATATACTAATTTGACAAATTTATGGAAAATCTTTTTTTCCAGGAATTCCCACCTCCTTGTTCGTCACAGAAAACTTTGTAGCCAGTGGAGGGAGCTTGGCAAGTCACAGAGGTTGTGATAAGCTATTTAAGAAGCCATTTATATTTCATTTCAATCAGAGCAAATCCACTCTAATTAAAAAAATTCATTGTAAACTACTCAACCTTTACTGGCGACTTCCCATTCCCAATAATCAGGTGAAGTCATTAATGAGCGACCGCTAGCGCTTAATTTCTCTCCCCACTAAGTCCACTCTCTTTTGCATTTTTATTTCCTTCAGTAAGAACAGAGCAATAAAACGATAAGAGAAGTTGCCGCGGAGAAAACCTTTAACACTTGGAGTAATTACTTCTCTTTGTGTCTTTCTTTTTAAATTAATTTTAATTACAGGCGTCACTGTTGCCTGTAAATGTCCACTTTCTGCTAATCTAAAGTAATGTGACTGCTAATGAAGAGGGAATTTAATGTGGGGAGACAAGTGGCCTTTTGGCTTGGAGACACTCCCCCGCTGGCTCACTTACCCAGTGGTCAAGGATACATGGGCAGGTGGACACACACACACACACACGCACATACAGAGCCCTTGCAGGTTATATTTGAGCACCAAATATCCACTTGGTCTCTCACACATATCGATAGCTTCATATAGTCATACAGTGTAGATCATTAAATGGATTTGCATTATAAAGGGCCTTTGTAGACTCTAGGTGCTTTACACTATATTCAATTTAGGGTTTAGTATCACCACCAAGGACACATGACATGTGGAGCTGAGTATCGAACCACCGATCTCCCGATTAGGATGACCCACTCTACCCTGAGCTTCCGCTGCCCCATTAACACAGCAGACAATCCTCTGATACAGGAACATTTGGTTTCCATTAACTGAAGCAGTTGTTTTCATTTAAATGTTCATTTAAGATTTTTCACGGTCGCCCCATTCCATCAAATTGAAATATTGTAGATAATATAAAATAAAGCTCAGCTCTTTTCCATCGGCAGTGTGTATGCATGTGTGTGTGTGGTACCGCGTCACCAGGGCATTGTTAAAGACACCTTATTCAAACTCGACAGGAACAATATAAAAACTCAAAAAACTGTTTTCCTTCCAATAGAAATAGACATTAAATTCACAGGGTTACATTTGAGAATGTGTTGGCTCTACACACGGTTTAAGATCACCCTCTCTCTCTCTCCCCCAAAGCTTCTGTTAGTTCTGCTGCTCTTCCCATTACTTTGGTAAATGCCACTCTTACAAACTATCAATGTTCATGCACATTCCAGGGATAATAAGGATCCTAAAGTGTGCGATTTCATGTCATGAAGGGATAGTTACGTAGCTGGATTACTTGGAAGCGAGAACGCCAAATTGGTAAGTAAGATAAAGTAATATTTGTGTGATTTCTTTTCCTCCCCTTATGTCAGTCTTTTATCATGGACAAGGAGCTAACAGTGTTGCAATATTCGAGAGATAACCTTTGTGAAGAGAAATAAGCTGAAAACGGGTCAGATGTGAAATGAATACCACGTGTTTGCTTGTTTCCCGGGACCATAACAATATCGTGTTAAAGGTTTAGTATATAGATTGTGTGTATGTGTATATATGCACACAATCATAGTGATAATAGCAAAAATATGCTGCTTGCCCAGCAGAAAAAGTTAGCAACTAGTAGGTGAAGAAAATTAAACATCTAACATCCAGAGAATGGCGTATTTAGTTCTATTTATTTCAAAGAATAGGGGGAATCATAGGATTTGACCAAAAAGGGAAGGAAAATTGGACTTACAATTAACAGGTGACCACGACTTAAAATAGATGCTAATAGGCAACTGTTGACTGACAAGTTTGAAGTATACTTAAATGTCCTGAAATCACATATAAGGACACTTTTTGTGTCATGTAGCTGAGGAACTACAAAACCAGCCGGTCGGACTTAGCATGCAGAACGACGACGATGTCGTCAGTGCTTTTGTAATTACTCTTACTGCCAGAAGTGTAGTCAAAGGTCCCAACATTGAAATTTATAAATATTATTTCATCTGGAGGGCGAATTAAACCAATTGAATTGAATTGAATCTGATAGCTAACAGGCTATTCCCAAATTGGTGGTTCTTGATTTAGTTTATTGTTATTTTTTTAATATTAAACATGCAGTGCTGACCTGTGTATACCCCTTCTGGCAATAAAAGTATCAAAAATGCTGTTGACATGTGCATTCTAGACAATTTCCAAATAGGCGTTATTTGGATAAACTGATGACAGCTGATGACTCTAAATGGTCACTTTCTCATCAAATAATGAAAGTCTTTTTTAAAGCTTGAAAACTGTTTTGGCAAGTTAAGGATGATAAAGCTGGCAGTGCAAAGCAAAGTAATAATTAAGATTGCAAAATAACGCAATCCTAGTACAGGCAAAGAATATGGAGAACAGGATCGACCCTCTGAAAAACAGGCCTGACCTCAGGAAAGTTTGACACCATAGGTAATTCCTACACCACATGACATATCTGTAAGTAAAAAAAACAAAAGAGGCTTTTTACAGCTGGCTACAAGTCGGCATGTTGATCTCTCCTAGGACTGGATGTTAACGTAGAATGTGCTTAATTTTGCTGGAATTTTGAATTTGGACTAATATGTGGGTCAACCTGATCCACTCGCAGTGCTCCACCTCTGATATGACTCATCACAGCATGTTTTTCTAGTTTTGTTTTCACATCATGATGTCTAAGTGGGGGAATCATTCTCGTGGTGCCAGGAAGGATGTCCATCACCAGTCTGTAAAATCTGCAGTCTCTCACCCTGCCTCATGGAGCCGCTGACCCACTTTAAACTACTTCACAGGGAGACCTTTATTGTCCAGTGACTGGTTAAATGCTGTGTCTGAGGCTTTTACACAAAGACAAAACTAGCATCCTGGGAAAACTTGAACTTGGACATGGATTGGTGTGGCATAAAGACACTGGCACATAACAACAGCTTTCTGAAGCAAAAGTCAAACAAAAGGTTCAAAATTTGAATTTTTCTCACAGAAAAACAAATGACATTTTCTGAATGTCAGGCAGACATTTTGTGCTGTACCTTCAGTCATTAAATGTTTGTTTGGTTTCCAAATTCCAATGCGGTTTTGCCATTGAGTGATGCCACTGAGCAACACTCTGTGTCACTGGTAAGCGTAAAGTAAATCCGAAGTTGAAAGTCACGGTGTCTGTGGTTATGGCTGAATAAAGGTGCTTGGGATACGTACGCACCAGAGGATCATATGTGAGCGATTAAAAAATGGCCAGTTTTCAGTCGTCACTGAATTTCTCTTGAATTTGAAAAACAGCACACCATCTTGTTTCAGGGTTGGCTTTGATTGGCTAGTCACATCTCTGCAATGCAACACAGTAGGAAAAAATAGGTCATGGTTCTACATTCAAGTCCAAAGCAATACAAGTAGAGTGGAAGTTTTGGAGATTTGAGAGAGAATGCTGCGTGCCAACACTTTGAATTTCAAACGAGAGTTGGTAGCAGTAAACATGTTGACTCAAGGTCTCAAAGCATTTAATGTTTGGGTCGGTCATCATCATATTTCAGTTTGTTAGCGAAGGTATACTAGTGCTCTCACGCCTTGATAGAAGATGTCAAGGGCCTAAAATGTATCCCAATCAATATCCAGCGACTGGGATTGAGAAGGGTTTCCATCTCCGATGAAGAGCCTGAAGAGTCCCAAATGTTATGTGTCTGTCAGGATTTGAAGGGCAAACTACCATATCAGCAGAGCAATAACGTAATACACAGCAGACCAGGTAGATTTTATTATTATTTTATTCTTGTATAATTACTTAAAATATGAAATACTTCCCAGAGAACATATAAGTGGGATCTGTTTAGTATGTTCACACATTTTGAACATGAGCAACCTGCTGAAAGACGTGTGAGCTATTAAAGTCGTGGGGTTTATAAAGAAGTTACTTTCTCAAATAAAAGACACAAAAGAGGAGTGAAGAGTAAATAATGATTTCATGTGCTGACTCAGAAGAGATCTCATTTTATGAGAATGGTTGATCTTCAGAAGAATCAATATATAAAAGCAATACAGAATGCCTGAGAGCATTATGTTCCTTTATAATTTGAATTGTCACCTGGCGCCTGAATTTTGTGTTTTCCTTTACATAAATTAAGACATTTCCATAATAGATTGATGCATAAAATTCACCAGAATGTAGGAAAATAAGTTTTTTGATGCTAAACAGTTTCTAAGGGAAACCTTAGAACCCCTGCTTCATATGTGGTGTTTAAACCAAACCCACACCTTTATAAATAGTGACTCTTCAGAGCAGTGCAGCGAGTGATAACTTTTATTTTTGTAGCACCTTTAAAAACAGAGTTTACAATGTGCTTTGACAGACAAAGCAAAGCAAAAGTAGTAGGAGTGAGTAAAAATGGAAACAGCATTTTTCAACAGAATGTAGGAGCTTCCATGCCTGTTGACCAAAACCACCCCGTGGTCTTACACTTCTAAATTGTACTATAGCATTATATGCTGAAGCAAGACAAAACATAGACAGATAGTGGGGATTACAATACTCAAATCTTTCTCTATTTTTAGAATACGACGTGAGAACATTACTAATAAAGTTAGAATTACTAAATAATACAAAACAATAGAGTGGAAAGAGATTACTGATTGGACAATTGAGAAAACATGAATCTCATATGTGCTGGCTTGCTTTGTGTATGATTTCTCTGTCAGATGAAGATAAATGTTACAGCTGTAACAGTATTCATATCAACTGAAGGAGTGGTTATAGAGCGTGACTATTAAAGTTTTGACTACTATTAATATCTATTTATCTATATTGATAACTACAAACCATATTGTACATTGCGAAAGTGCAGCTTTAGTAGCAGCGTATTCTGATTGTTTTCATCTAAAATATCCACAGCACACGGAAATAGATAAAAGCAATATCCCCTAAATAAAAACACAGCCACGAGAAGACAAGGCCTTAGTCTGACAACCAATTTCTAATTAAAATGACTGATTTTACGTCCATTTTCACAGCAAGACTAATGCTGACAAAATGCTGCAGCCAGCTGCTGCACCCTGTTTCCAGCCATGCTCAGAGTCTAACCCGACACACACAATACCACACACGCACACACACATTAACACACGCTCATACCTCCTTGGTGGTTCATCGTGTTGCAATCCTCCAGTCCGCCATTTTGTAAGAGCTCAGAAGAGGTACAAAAATATCCTAAAATGTCTGCCATGGAAAATGAGCTGAACAAAACAAAACCCAAAACATACTCCATGATGAAAATGAAAAAAAAATATTTAAAAAAGTCAACATCAGAACACTTATGTTGAAGAAAGTTTCCCTTAATATTTTTGCATCTACAGTTTAGTTCAATTATTTTGTGTCTTGAGGATTTGTGGGGTGATTTTATCAGTTTTCCTTGGCGACTTGATGAGCTTTGTGAGAACTCATCCCTCGGGTAGCAGAGCTGTGGGCCCATAATAATGTCATCTGTCTCTCCCTCTCCTCCTCTCCCTCTCTCTCCCCGTCTTTTCAGAGATTTGTGTGTGTGATAGAGGCCTCAGTGAGAGACCAAGCGCTAACCTTTACTGCATTGGCTCACACTTAATCCCCTCACCCTGGGGTGACTGGCACACACACATACACACACACACACACACACACACACACACACACACACACACACACACACACACACACACACACACACTCTACATGCATCCCCCACTGTTCCTCACACACACAAAAGTAAAACAAAACACAGCGATACACACACATATACACCCTTACTTTGTGTAGACTCATACAACATTAGTGTGCATGTTTCAGTGTGCACCCATTTAGGTAGCCATGGGTTTGATCAAATTAGCAAGTACGGCTAGAGAAAAAAAAACACAACAACACCGCAAATAAATTAAAACTAAATATTTTGATATATTTGGGACAGATCAGAATTTACAAATGGTTAAAATTAATACCCCTCTTTATACCCAGGGTTAGGGTTAAGGTGTCCAAAATCCCTTTTTCATTCACTTTTCCCAAATATAAACTCTGTAGTGTACAGTGAGCAGTACATTTAGATCTAGGACACTTATGAATCATCATCATTTTGCATTATCAATACATTCCGTAGTGAATATGACTGCAGTGAGATTGTTAGCAGACACTACTCTTTTGTTGCATTGAGATTTTTCGGCCATAGATTAGATTTCACACTGACAACGGACATTGAAATGATGGAAAGTCAATACAGAGCATTGGAAGGTTAATCAGGACTGGTTTCAGACACAGCCCCAGAGATTTGGGATGATGTTAAAATTCTGATGTGCGTTTCTGGTAACTCTCTGAGTCTCATCTATTGCATGTGTGAGCAATCGGAAATATGCATGGTGTTTCTCGAAGTTAAGGATGCTTCCTTGGTAGGATGAGTCCTTCCAAGTGGGGTCCTACAGAAGCAAGGCAAGACTCCTTCCTAGCATTCAGAGAGCACTCAGCCTAGTGAGTGTGCTGGTCTACAAAAGAAATGGAGGTGTTCTTTTTTTATATTATTTAGAATAATTCAGTACATAGCAATTTATTTTTGGAATATTGATATTGCATTCCTTAAAACAACATACACAGATTCAAAACATGTAGGCCTATTAAAACATAAATATAATCAACAGGGATTTTTACAATCATAATTTTTAAACTGACAAAACACTATGCTCTCCTTAAAGCCACCTGACTCAATTAAAAAACAGCAATTTTACCTCCTCGCTGGTTGTAAAACACACCTAATTCAAATAACAGAAACAAAATAAAACAATCAGCAACTCTGATTTGGACAAAGTAAAGTTATATGTAATAATATGCTGCCATCCTCGGCCTCAGTGCCATTAATAGAAAGTCTTAACAAACTTATAGATTAGGCCTCAAATTTGTTCAGAAACAGATTTTGGTGGACTGCTAACAAACTCAGTCAAGCATAGGCACCAGGCAGGCATGATGGGAAATATGGGCCTTCCGTATCGAAGCAATACTCTCAGCACTGACAGAATGCCAAGTCATGCGATGTCTTCTCGGCTCAGGCACAGTTTATTCAATTCCCGATAAGGTTTACTCTTTCAGTACACTGATGTTATTTTGGACAAAAGAGTTTATTGTTAAACTGTGACATGTAGTGCCTGTGTGTGTGTGTGTGTGTGTGTGTGTGTGTGTGTGTGTGTGTGTGTGTGTATATATATATATATATATATATATATATATATAAAATATCGACATCTATTCCAAAAATCCAGTATCAGTCGGGCTCTACTACACAAATCTCAAACTATCCTTACACACACACAAACTGTATCACACACACACACAACACACGCATCTCAGAGGGTAGTAGTCGTGACATTGTCTCTTACTAAACAACAATGATATACACTGCTGGAAACCTGGGCATGAAAACACACACACACTGGCTACAACACTCATACAGTGTATCACACAAACACACACACACACACACACTCAAAAACACACACCCTCCTTGATAGCCTCAATAGGAGGGTGGGTAACGCGGGTAGGGAGCCGGACCCCTCTGTGGAGCTTTGGATTATGGGATAGCAGTAAGATGGAAAAAAAAATCGGGGGGTGTGAACAAAGAAGGGGAGGACGAAAAAAAGATGGAGATGAAAGAAAGAAAGAAAATTGCGGTAGAGGAAGGAGGGATGACAGGAAGAAGGAAATAACAGAAAGAAGAAAACAGGGTTTAGAGAAAGGAGAGAATGAAGAACACATGGAATGAGAGAATAAGAGATTGTGGGAAAAATTATGGAAGCAAGGAACAACAGCGAGGAAAGGGGAGGAGAGAGAAAGGAAGAAAATAGTACTGAGAAGGAAATGGAAGCAAAGAGAGAGAGAGGAAATGGAATGTGGAGGAAAAGAGGGAGGAATAAGATTAAGTTGACTTACATGAGCTGTTTTCCACTCCTGCACTTCAGCAACAGATTGAAAGATGGAGGAAGCTGAAGGGAAAGAGAGAGAAGGAGTCACTTAAGGTCACTCGACTTTCAAGGAAAGACTTTCCTGGAAAATTGAAAATGTTAAAACTGCTAAAATTCAACCAGATATTCAACCATGATATTCATGATTTCATTGTATGTAATTTAAATTTTTACAGTATTAGTTACAATTGATAAAGCAATACAAAATGACTGCTGGCATTGAAAGAAAACCTGATTTGTCATAAGACAGAAAATGATGATTATGAGGTCTGAAAAATCTGCTGAAAATAAGTAAAATAGAACAGCATTATGAAGAGAGCGTGCAACCTTCATAACTCGTTCTGTGTCTAGCCATCGGTGACACATTGTTGATGAGCCACCTCTCACAAACACTCTCTCACACACACACACACAAACAGGTTCATAAATAAACAGTGACACTGTTTAACATTATGACCTCATGCTCTCAAGCTTTGCACAGTATGTATACGTGCTCCTAAACTAAATATGAGTGCATCATATGACACTGCATGTGTGTGTGTGTGTGTGTGTGTGTGTGTGTGTGTGTGTGTGTGTGTGTGTGTGTGTGTGTGTGTGTGTGTGTTAATGGAACAGTAATGCAGAGCCCGCCCTGACAGCAGCTCTGTAGCGCCATCTACTGATCAGGACACTGAGGAAAGCTGGGAAAGTACCACAGCAGCACTGAACCCTCCCAGTAACACCCATTAGAAAAGGCATATTGGAATGTAAATGTACAATGTGAAAAACAAATAAAAATATATAAAAAAGACACACATTGTCAAAATGGGTCAAATTTACATAGAAAGTGATGTGTGCATTATACAATGTCGATGAAATATATTCACACTGACATGCATTATTATCTACATAAATAAACAATGTATGCACATTTCCCCTAAGCTGTGATGATGAAGATATGAAGTCATCATAAAATGCCTGTAAAAGACTAATTGTAAACATATGAATCTATCGTTTAAATGTAATGTTAATGCTTCTAATAATATTCAAATTAATAGTTTCAGGTTGGCTAATTGGCAACTGGTAATGTTAAAAAATTGTTAATTATATGTCTCAGAATTAGTTAAAAGCCACATGTTTGTTTGAATTGTTTTTCTCCCCTTTCTGTTCTTTATGAACCCCCTTCAATCAGTGATGAAATATTTTCATTTTTAGTGGAAACAGTGCAGTTTTGTGGTATTTGAAGATAATGCTAGCTATTTTCAAGTCAACAGTAAAATTATTTAAAATAATTGTATTTGATTAAATTAAACAATGGATGAAACAATGAATGAAAGGTAACAGATTGTGTTCCGTGAAATTCAAATCGACACATTGTAATTATGTAACTAATCTTCTGTCATTATTTCCCTCTTCAGGGTGATGTGAGGATAGAGTGAGTCCAATTATGTCCCTGTCTGTCTTATATCTCTCACACACATGAAACACACCTTCACTTCATAGATCTCAGTTCACTGTGAGCTGATTGTCTGTGGGAGGAAACAGGTCAGCTCAACCAACATGCACATTACCCAGAACATGAGTATGATTTATCTGTCATATCCATGTTGTTTATATTTCCTCTTTTCACTCTTACCTTTTGCCAGAAATTCTTATTCTGATTCAACTTAATATTGACTCTGTACCATATCTCTTTCTTGCTTGATGTAAGACTTATACTCCTTCCACTTCTGTCTACTGTACAACCTCTGATTGTTCGTCTATCCTGGGGGGCAGATTCCTCTCCTGTTGCTCTTGCTAAGGTTTCTCCTCTCACTTTCTTTTTGTTTGTATAAAGGATGCAGGGTGTTGTATGTTGAACAGATTAGGGGCGACCGTGGCTCATGGGATAGAGAGGGTCGTCTGGAAACCAAAAGGTCGGCGGTTTGATCCTCGGCTGTCCCGTGTCGAAGTGTCCCTGAACAAGACACAGAACCCTGCTTTCCAGGCGCTTCTCAGGGGCAGCCCACTGCTTCCTATATACTAGGGATGGGTCAAATGAGGAGAACAGAATTCCCCACTGTGGGACAAATAAGGAATTCTTTAATTGTAACACCCTCAGTGATACATTTTAATTCTGGGCTGTCAAAATAAAACTGACTTGACTTTATCTCAGTAATAATTATGATCGCTACAACTCTTTCAACACTACATACCATTCAAACCCATTCATACACTGATCCTTCAGGATTTACGTGATAGACCCACTCTATCTGATTACTTTATTTACTAGGTATTTTGCAGATGAAGATTTTAAAACACTATAATGAGTATATGAACTGAATGCATTGCTATACAATGAATGAAACCACCCAAGTTTATAAGAAATAGCTCTATTGCAGCAAGCTACAACATCATTGCATCTTACATGTTACTGCATCAATATTAATCTATCATTATATATAATAATGTAACAACAAAAGAGCCCATTTGACTGCATAGTGAGTACTTTCACTTTTATAGCCTTAGGTACATTTTCTTAATTATACATACTTGCAGGACTTTTACTTGAAACAACTTATTTTTTAAATCATGCAAACTTTTATTTAAGTAAAAGATCTCAGTACTTCTTCCACCACTGGTATTAATCATAAATCACTGGCTCTGGTGGTTTCCCCCAGCCTGCACTTTTTATCATCAGTGAGTAAAAACCTCTCGTTGCCTAGTAAAAAAGGAATGGGCTTGAACTTTTGTGATGTGACATTGTGATGAATTAACTGACGCATGAGTCAATGTGCACTGAAGTATTCATATTGATTAAGAAGTGGAAATATATTTCTTCAAAACGGATAATGATAAGATGGTCAAACCAACTGTTTTGGACTGAAACCAAAGTCCTTCAGAACGTGAACTTGGTGAACGGATGAAAAACGTGAGAGTGAAGCTTGGTTACAATCCAAAAATTCACAGCATCGATGACTTTATGGTTACTGTGACTAAATGGCTATCTGGTTTCACAACCAGGCCTGATGATTATGCTGCTTTTGGCAACAGTACTTTTGTAGTTTCCAACAGGTCTCAAGGGAGGGCATGCTCAAGTGTTTTATCCACCACCTCTGCTTGCATCTGTGCAGAAGCAGAGAAGGCATCTTTGATGGCACAACTAACTCCACTAAAGGACAAGCTTGCATTGGATGAGGAAAAGCAGGAACTCAGTAAGCAAATGGAGCAACTAAGAAAAAAAGGGGAAAGTTTGGAGCTACAATCCAAGTTGGATGCTACCACTGCTAAAAGTACTGCCTCAGTGGAAAATAAAATAATGGATGGAATTAATGAATATTGAGGAAATGGGAAAAAACCATGGCATCTCTGACTAGGAAGAGGATTGCATGCACAACAAGGAAAGAATGCACAAAGTGTGCGTCCAAAGGAAGGACTTTATTACAACTACTCACTGCACCACTTGGCTCAAGGAGAGCCTAAACCATTACACCATTCAGTTCAAAAACAACATGATGACACATCCCAAGTAAACATAAAAGACACAAGCATCTTACAGAGACAAAATGTAATTTACTGCCTCTCTTGACAGCATCATCCCTCTTTGCCCCAAAAAGAACTTAAAAGTCTATGAAGGAGATCCAGTTGAAACCGCCAAAGTCTATTTTGTTCCACCAGTTTCCTAATAAACAATTACATAAAATTTGAAATAAGCAGGTAAAGTAGGTTACAAGTACTTTGTACTCAAGTGCATTACTTGTGTAGCCTAAATATAATGAATTACATTCCACCACTGCTAGAACAAAAGCACAAACATGTTTTCAAGAGCACAAAGTCTCTTTATTTTGCACTCAAAGTGCATCAGATTGATGTATTTAACTTTAAAATGTTCTGCCAGGTGAGCATGTCTACCCACCATAATCTCACAAAGCCTCGTAGGAAGAACTGACCAGTATAACAAACATTCACTACACCTCCAAGTCACCTAAAGATGGCAACTCCCAAGCTGGAAATAAGGCTTTCTGTTTAGGTAAACTTACAATAGATGCATGTCTGCAGCTCAAAAGGAAAATGCACAGAGAGATTAGCTTCTTAAAGGAAATGGGAAAATGTTTGTTTTTTTTAAGGGCAGATGAGCAAAGACTTCCGTTACTGCTTGTCAAGTAAAGTGTGCATTCAAAACCATCAAATTGTGCGTCACTTAGGAAAGGGAAAAAGGAACAACATCAAAAGGAGTGAAGTGAAAAGTCTTGAACATCAAAGACTGTCGCAAAGGTTTCTATGAAAGAATGTGGGCATAGTGTGTGCTGTCTATTGTGCCTGTTAAAGTAAAACCCAACAAAGGAAATCCATTTGTGGAAACTTACGCATGCCTTGACCCTCACAGTTCAGTCTCATTTTGCACAAACAGGCTCATGCATCAGAGAAAAGAGAACTAACATTCTTCTCAGCCCCATGGATCAAGAAAAGAGTGTCAGTAGTCATATAATCACAGGCTTTGAGGAGAGTAAGCTACACTGCAACACATTCATGGCCCTCCCAGAGTTTTATACGCACAATAAAATGCCTTTTATAAAACATAATGTTTCCAACCAGAAAGATTTATCCTGGTGGACATACCTCAAGGACATCAAGCTCTACTAGAGACATTGGCTCTCTGATTGGCACTACTGAACCATTGCAAATCATTAACAGTCAAGGAGAGCAGTAAGAACCCTGCTAGGTTGGGTTGTCAATGGTCCATTAAGAGGATGAAGTGCAAAGGTACACCCTTAGTTCTGTCAAAAGGATTTCCTTGGTCAAACATCATGACTTACTGGTCACACAGTACAATACTGATTTCATTGAAAAAGCCTATGAAGACACAAAGGAAATAACAAGCGAGTTCAAGCAGTTCATGAAAATGATCCAAGACTTGACTAACATTGTGGATAGACACTACAGTCTAGAGATACAATTCAGGAAGGAAGATATTGCACTGCCTGACAATTGCCATGTTGCTGAGCAACATTTTTCAAGCTTCAGGACGTTCTAGAGGAATGCATCGTTTCATGAGGAGTACGCCAGTTTTCTGAGTGATGTCATTGACAAATGTTCTGTGAGGCTGTGCCACAGGGGCAGCTGAAGAAAAGAGAGGGAATGTTTGGTACATACTTCACCATGGGGTGAGGTATGTAGCAAACTGGGTGTTTTTTGACTGTGGAGCATCCAACATTACCTCGCTCAATTCATAAATACTTCAGGGTCCTAACCAAATTAGCCGTCTCATAGGGGTACTTCCATCAGGAGCCGATTGGAGCGATGGGGGACAATCTAGCAATGTTTCCTTAGGAGTACCGGATGACTGTGCACCTTTTTGGAGCTGTAAATGGTGAATGGACTGTACTTTCCTAGTCTTCTGACCACTCAAAGCACTTTAACACAGTGCAAACTAATCACTCAAAATGACAGTTGAGGAGAACAGGAAACGCTGATCGTAAGTGATTGACAAAATGTTAAACAATATCTATGTTGATGACTGCTTAAAGGAGGATGAAGCAAGGAGCTCACAGCTGCATGTCACAGGGGAGGTTTCCAACTCTCCAAATGGATAACCATCAGCTGCAGGGTGCTGTCCTCAATTCTAGAAGAAGACAGAGCTATAGAGGTGAAAGCACTCAACCTGGACAGCGATCGACTCCCAACTGAGAGAGCACTTGGTGTGCAATGGTGTGTGGAAGATGACACATTTACTTTCAATGTCACCATAAAGCCACAGCCACACACATGGAGGGGGATATTGTCTATGGTCAGCTACATCTACAACCCTTTAGGGTCATCCATTACTCTGCTGGCTTAACTGCTATTGCAGGAGCTATGTAGCATAAACTATGGATGGGATGAGGAAATACCCAAGATGTATTCTGAGCACTTGGTTAAATGGAAATCAAATCTCCAGAAGATCACTGGTTCAAGGTTAGAAGATGTCCAAAGCCTAATGACTTTGACAGACACACACAGACACAACTTCCCCATTGTTCTGATGTAAGTGAGCAAGGGCAGGGCACAGTGAGCAATTTGAGATTGGTGATTGACAAGAACAACAATTGTTTTTTATTCATGATGGGAAAGGCCAAAGTGGCTCCCCTTAAAAAGATTACAATCCCCAGGATGGAGCTTGCTGCTGCAGCAGTTTGAAAGCCCAATGTTTTGGCCCATAGGCCAATCAGTGCTTAAGTACATAGCAAACTCACACTCACAGGATTCCACACATTTGTCACTGAAAGGATCTTCATCATTAGAGAGGCCACATTGATGACTCAATGGAGATATGTAAACACAAAGATCAACTCTGCTGACATTGGCTCTAGGGGTCAGAAAGCAGATGATGATTATGGAAAAACAGATATATTCATGGCCCAAATATACTCTGTAGGTCAGAGAAGGACCGGTCGAAGTTTACCCTGGAATTCGTCTCACTCTTTTTTGATGACACAGAGATCAACCGGTGTGACGCGGCACACCAGTGTGCCTTGAGAGATCGTCAGGTGTGCCGTGGGAAAATGTCCAATTTCACTTAATCAGTCAAAATAATATTATTTAGTTGCTGCAAATAATTTGCCATTGTTGAGCGTCTGAGCCTGCAATATAGTGGCTGGTTAAGTAATAAATACTCTTCCATGCCAGTGGGTAGCAGTAGGTAGCGCAATAATAACATTGTTCATTTAAGACAGTAGAATTAAATTACGCGCAGGAGAGGTTGCGGTGACGAGACGAACAGCAATGGTCCCTGGACAACATTCTAACCCAGATGAAAAGCCTAGTAAGGATCAACAAATTGAGAGACTTGTCATTAAATTGTCAGCATATATCAGACATGTCAAACTCAAATATTCCGACCCTCGGTACAATTATATCCGGCCCGCGAGAATCATATGTCTATCATAACTGGCCCGCCACACCATAGAGCTCCGGGACGAAAAGTGGCGGTGTGAGTTGGCCTTTTTGTGCGACATAACGAAGCATCTCACTGCGCTAAACCTCCAGCTTCAGGGACGGGGACATGTGATCACAGACATGTATGATGCACTGAGAGCTTTCCAAGCCAAGCTGCGCCTGTGGGAGACTCAGAAGCAGAAAGGAAACTTGGATCACTTTCCGTGTTTCCAAACCGTGTCTCCGCCGCTCCCTACTGCACATTTTACTGAAAAACTGGGTGCACTTGGCACAGAGTTCAGTCTGCGATTTGCCAACTTTGCAGCTCAGAAATTTTAATTTGAACTGCTCAGCAATCCATTTGCAGTTGACGTCGAAAGAGCACCTGTGCACATCCAAATGAAGCTGATAGACCTCCAGTGTAATGACACTCTCAAGGCAAAGTGTGACTCTGTGGGCGCTGCACAGTTTCCAAGCTTCATCCCCGAAACGATGCCTCAACTCAGCCTACATGCTGCTCAAATGCTCTGCATGTTTGGAAGCACATACCTGTGTGAGCAGCTTTTTTCTGTGATGAAGATGAACAAAAACCCACACAGGAGTCATCTCACTAACCCTAACCCTAACCTTCACATTCATCTTGAGGGTTTCCACAGCACAGAACTTAACCCCAGATATTAATGAACTGACAGCCAAGAGAAGATGCCAAACGTCTGGCTCTGGTACATATGCATAAAAGAATGTAGCCTACCTAAACATGTATTCTTCTTATATTGCACTTTGTCCAATATCCCTTCTATTCTGTTTATTAAATGTTGACCCTATTTGGCCCTCAACGTAGTCCCAATTTTTAATTTTGGCCCTCTCTGTGATTGAGTTTGACACGCCTGTCATATATGCTGTATTATGCTTAAAGGTGTCATTTTACAACTTTTTTGGTTGGATCTTTTTAATGTAAAAAATGTGCCGCGGCTCAGAAAAGGTTGAAAAACACTGCTATACACAACCCTCTCATGTAATTCTCCAGCTGAAGAAAGATGAAAGTTGCAGTAGCATGGGTTCTGGAACTCAAAGAAAATTTGAAAATGCTGACTCCCAATAGAAGAAGTGCTTCAGACGCAGTGTAAAAGTGTCAAAGCCACATTGGGTGGACAAACCATTACTCTGGAAGGCAGAGAACTCAATCATCTGCCAAACCTGAAAGAAGTGCTTTACAAAAGAAATGTCAACATTACAAATGGCAGCAGGCATGAAAAAGACAAGTAGCATCTACAAGCTTGACCTAGTGTTAAAAGATGGTGTGGTCAGAGCGAGAAGATGTCTGAGCAAGGTAGCTATGCCGGAAGAGATTACAATCTCCAAACTCTAAAATGTCTTGCATATCCATACTCCTTAGACATATGCATGAAAGGACTGGACATGGAGGAAGAAACCACAAGAACTAGGGGTACAACGGATCATAAAACCCACGAATCGGGTCAGCAAAAAGTAAAAAAGGGACCAAATATATCTTTTAGAGATTCTTCAATTTCGTTTTTTTGCCGCCAATGCCAGTTGCCGATCATCGATGATCCATATTGGCCAAAGCAGATCGTTTTTGTTGCTGTGATTTGTTATAGCAGGCTAGTACAAGGCTCCACCATCCCAAAAGTAATTTCAACCGCTCTGAAGTCAATGTAAACCATCAAAAATTCTCAATATTATCCTTTTACTTTATTATTGTCATCTAAAGTGGTTATTTGCCGAAAAACACACATTTTTTGATTCAAACAATTTTGGCATTAATAGGTTTACTTATTTATAAGTTGCTTAGAGCTAGTGTTAGGAAGTTAACATTTCACTTACATTCACTTGTTTATAGTACTGTTATCTGTTTGTTGTGCACTTTATTTTATATTCTATTGTAAATTTTAATATGTTTCTATTTCTTGCACTGTCTTGATTGTTGTTGATTGTTTGATGTTATTGTTTGTTTGTGTTTGTTATTGTTTAATGTTATGCACCTTCCGCCATGACAAATTCCTTGTTGGTGCAAACTTCCTTGGCAATACATGATTCTGATTCTGATTAAGCGGGACATAATTCTCTCTCTAACATCTAATTTATATTGCAAAAACATCTCCGTCAAACAACTGAACTGTATGTATGCAAGTTTCTTACCAAAAAATACATTTTACAAGATTAAATTTAAACACATCATGAATCAGGTTCATGACGTGAACCTGAACGTTCCTTCCGTCCTTCCATTATATCACTATAGTGTAGGGTAATAATTTAGGCATCTGTCATGAATGCTTTGATGTCTTTTTATTACCAACTCAGAGCTTCTTCCGTCTAGATTTTAGTGGCCCTAGAGGTTTTAAACTGGCCCTACAAACTAGGCAATTTGACTAAAGTTTTGTTCCAGGCTTATTGGAAAGTGCCATTTTTTAGACTTTATACACAATGAAATGAGTAAAATAATAGGTAGATTAATTCTCATCATGTAAAGACCTGGCAGTGCTGGTGCCTCTAGCTGCATGCTCTGGCACCTTCTCATTAAAGGAAAAATCAGAGGAGGATACATTGAGATTTGGCAACTGACACTTTCCCTCCTCCTCTCTCCACTGTAATTCCAGTCCTCCACACTCCTCTCTTCCCACTAAGGGCCTCCTGTTGGCAGGTGACAGCTCAGTAGATGGGCCCCTTAGCTAGCTCCCGGATGTCCTGAGGGGGGGCTGGGGTTTGTACAGAGGCAAGGGGCAGAGTCGAGGGAGCTTCCCCCTGCTCCCCTCACCCCAACCCAAGCCTAATGGTGTGGAGCGAGCCCCTTCAATCCCGATGCTCTACAAGCATCAAAACTATGGACAGAGAGGCAGGAGTACAGCCCTGTTCTCAGTTCCACTCTGCTAAACAGGTGCAGGCGTGCCGGGTGTGAGCCAAAAGAAACACACAACACATGCATGCACACACACACACACACACACACACACACACACACACACACACACACACACACACACACACACACGAACACACAGGACTGCCACTTCTTGTCGAGTTCATTGTGGAAGGACTGCATGAATTTTTGTTCTTCCCAGGAAAACACTTTGTATTTGCAGAAGTTGTGTGTTTTATGTATGTGTCTTTGTGAGTCCCTCAGAGCAAGACAAGTTTGCAATGACTGAAGTTTAATCCCTGTGGTTTTCTGGTTTGTGTTTAAACAAGGAAGCAAGTTGAAGCGTAGTCTACCCCCTCTTACAAGTCTTTACCCAACTGGAACTGCTGTCAAATAAAAACCTCTGTCCAAGAAATACCATCGAGGAAGAAAGCCCCTGGCAGCGGCTTTCCCTCCCCGCTGAGAGAAGTGTCTGAGAGGGAGCAGAGGGCTTAGAGTAGCGTTAGGCTGATGCAGGCTGATATTGGCCTTTGATAAAAAATCAGTTTGGGTCCAGTCTGTGTGGTCCATCCCTGATATGATGGAGGTTCCTGCCTGACCACAGATAGCCATTTCATTCTTATTATTTTTTATATCAGATGTTGGAGTAAAAGAAAATCATTTCAGTTGGGGTGTGGGAGGATTTAACTCCACATTCAGCTTGTGGAACCTGCCTCATGCTGTTGGTACCTCGTTCACTCAACACCTTTTTTCAAGTATCCCAGGAATTACATCCATATAGAACGATACGGCAGAACATGCTTAACGTCCAACGCCAGCATTCACTGCCAATTCAGGAAACAGTGTGCCACAAGAGATAGAAAGAAAGTATGTGGAGGTCAGGCTGGTGCTGGACGTATAGCACATTTGACTTGTGTGCAGGAGACCAGAGTTTGCGTTGTGCCACAATCCAGTAACAATGCCAGTGACCTGTATCTCTCCCTTTCCTTTTGTATCCTAACCCTCACCATACCATCACTATAGATTATTTGCAATAAACGTATTTCCCAAACCTTACCATATATGTCATGTACAGATGTTGTAGAAAGACATGATAAAAGTTTTGACATTTAAATGTAAAAAAAATAATCCAGGGTTTTTACAGAATTCAGTTATTTCTGCCGATAGGGTGGGTTTTTCAAAACAAAAACACCTAGTGAGACCCAAAATTAAGACCCATCAACTGGAAATGTTATGGGGATTATGACATTAACTGTTTTTTTTCTTTCTTTTTGCCATAATGATGATGTATAAAATAATTCTAAAGTAAAACAATTGAAGAAAAAAACGAGCTTCCAATCAGCCTCAAATGTCATTAATGTGGCTTTCAGTGCATTTTATGTAGTTTTGTTTTAGAGGCTTTCTATCCGGTTAATCCCCTATTCCTGTTTTATAGGCTAGAATGTTACCTGGCCCCATATTTGCTGTGTAAATATATGATTTAGCACATTAATTGAGGAGTATAAAACACATAAGCAAAAAAAAAGCTAGATTTTGACACAGTGCCTGCCTTGAGACAGAACTTCACAATAACCATACATCATCAGTTTATTTCATAACATATTATGCTCTTGTAGTGCATTTTCCCAAACAAATGTTAAATTTTCACGCAGTAAGGTTGGAGATTTTAGGGACTCTGGAGTTCTGGGACAGTTGTCCACTTTGGATGGTTGGTAGTCCATCTTTGAATATATTTCTCTATAAATACGTTTGTCAGTCTGAATTTATCAAGCTCCCTTCTACAGTAAATTAAGAGCAGCTTTAGAAGCGATTTAACCTGGGAGCAACATTACATGGTCTAAACCATATAATTAACAATAACCCTACTAATTTCTCAATTTAAGTGAACTGACTTTTTACAAGCTCATACAAACAGTGCCTTATTTTTAAAACAACACACATGTCACAAAAACACACACTCTTATTAGCATAACCCTACAACCAACCAAACTCCATCCAAAGGCTCCAAAACCCTTGTACCTCACTTTAAAAAAAAAGTTAGGTAACACTTTATAATAACTACACACTATGAAGCATTAGTTAAGTATGAGTAAACACTTAATTCATCATTTATAAAGCATTGTTCCTACATTAACACTCATTAGTATGCAATTTATAACAACAGTTATAAATGTTTTATTCTTATTTAATAAGCTTGTCTATAATGTGTTTGGTGATTGTGTTTTCATACTTTATAAATGATGGATTCCCCATTTGTAAATTAAGTATTACATATATATTACAAACCAATTAGTAAGGAGTTGTAGATGATTAATAACATCCTTTATAAAGTGTTAGTAAATGATTACAAACTTATTTAGATGTACATTATTCATACATTTATATATATAATGATTTAGATATGCACTAATGGCTAGGGACTATGTTAATATATGCTTTATAAATGCATATTATTAGTGCAATTCATGATTAATTCAGGTAGTTGCTAGTCATTTATTAAGTATTTTGTGTGACCTCATCTAAAGTGTGGACTATATATGCTTTACAATGCATTTATAAATGACATTGGAAGGCCATTGAAGGGCCTCCAATGCCCGACAGCTGTCATTCTTTCTAGTCCGGGTCCGCGCCGCCATTTCAACTTAAGTCTGAGTTTTCCATAGTGTAAGGGCACTTCCGTATCAGTTCCTGAGCGAAACGTTTGTCCCACATTGATGGTGTGTTACGCAGGCTTTTCCTTTCTCCCACAATGAAGACGTTTGAAAGCGGGATTTCTCGCAGTTGGAAACAATGAGCAGATTCGCCGCCTGCCATCGGGACATGCAACTGAAGAAAAGTGCTAACAGTGGAGATCGATATGCTTGGTTAAAATGAATAATTAAATTAGTAAATGTAAACTAATATGCAAAACTCCTGGCTAGTTCCAGTTGTACATTTGCAAATGATTTATATCCAGCCATGTTCTTCTGAAAGAGAATCTGTTTGTTTTGTTTTTTTACATGGCTGAGAGGTTTGTATTTAAGAGTACAATGTTTTTAAATGAAAAAAACACCCAAAAATATTATTCTGTATATTAGATGCTAGGCTGAAATGTTATTTTTATTTTATCTTTTTTACAGTCTGAGATGTCAACAATATTGATTTTGCTGCATTTAATTTTTTTTGTGTAGTATTTGGTTAAATAATCTCATCTAACTAATGTATAGTCCATGTAAAAATGGCGTTATTACTTTTATATTACTCACATTACCCCACTAATTATTATTATTATTACCCTTCAGAAATGACCCAACTGGAAACTATGAAAATACCTTATAGGGCAAACATGACAAAATATCTAAATCTGGTGGAAAATAGTAAAATCTACAATTTTAAAGTCAGGGCTCTAAATTGAAAGCTTGACACAATATATTGCGTGACAATATGCTGTAATGGCTCACGTTTATATCTGTACTCAAAAATGCCACAAGAACCACTTGCTCTCGGCTCATGTGGTCATACAAACAAATAGTCATGCATGTAGGCACACACACACACACACACACACACACACACACACACGCACACGCACACACCTACCTTCAAAGCTCAATAGCTTATAATGTAACTCAAATACAGAAATGTACTGTGAAGGCCTGCACGTTCATATGTGTGACATCGAGAGAGACAGAGAGACGGGGAGAGGGGAACTGTGATCTCCAGTACAATATAATTTCTATAGC
The DNA here is from genome assembly GCF_023349555.1 of Cebidichthys violaceus. Taxonomy (NCBI): domain Eukaryota; kingdom Metazoa; phylum Chordata; class Actinopteri; order Perciformes; family Stichaeidae; genus Cebidichthys; species Cebidichthys violaceus. The sequence continues at coordinate 10,227,141 of NW_027176594.1, forward strand.
TCTAGCTGCCACACATACACACACACGTAAAGTAAACACATATTTTCTTTTCACACACACACACACACACACACACACACACACACACACACACACACACCGCTCTACGACATTCATATCAACACACACATTCTTTTACTTGCTACAGAGCTCCATAATACCGAGCGCAGATTGAGGCTGGACCTTTGGCCTGCTGTGGTTGTGATAATACTGCCACCTAGAGGTACATACACTGATGCTTAACAGAGGCCATATGGAGGCAGTGTTCATCACACTCACTACACTGTACCAATCGTACGCTGGGTCATGCAAGGTGAAAATTGACTTATCAAAAGGAAATTATACCGATGCAGCAAATTCACCCAAAAAGGTGTTCAGTCCATGAGAAGTTAGTTATCACATTGACCCCTCTTAGTTAGTCCCTGCATATGTTATTACTTTCATTAAATAGCAGTATGTTGTCACTCAATATTTATACATACAAAATAAGGCAGGTTAGAAGCTCCTTTCGTAAACTCCATTAGCTTTAGATTCAGTGAACTGAAGTGAACCCACCTTCCAGATGAAGCACCTAATAAAAACGTATACTCATTTATAATCATTTCTGTTCACTGCAGAGCGCTGTTAATTCACTCTCCAAGAAAAATAGCAGAAATGCAGTAGATGTCCCATGAGGTCACATGACAGAGACATAATGCAGTCGTGGAGTAAGAATGATTTGCTCCTGATAATCAACATGATTCTCTCTCTCTATTTCTCTCTTTCTCTCTCTCTCTCTCTCTCTCTCTCTCTCTCTCTCTCTCTCTCTCTCCGAGCACTGTGTAATGACTCTGGTTAATTTCTCAGGGGAGAAACAGTAATAAGTGATCATTGACAAAAGGATTACTATGGAGACGCTCACATTATCGCTGCTTGGCCACCCGGCTCGGTGCGTCTGTCAGTCTCACTGTCTGTGTGCCGGTTCCTGACTATTCAAAGAGCTTGTAAATTCTGTGTGTGATGTACTGTACACCTGAATATGCACGTTCAGGTGAAGTGGAGAAAGAGAAAGGTAGAATAAGCCAAAAGCCGTCTCTAGAATTTGATTCACTGTGTATGTTGAGAGGGCCGTTTAGCAGCTGAATTACAAATAAAGGAGGCTTAAGTCAGAGGAGAGTCGCAGAGCCACACAGCTACTATATGTATTTGTATCTTTTTATGTCAAACAAAAATATGTACTATAAATACTATATGTATTTGCATCTGTATTCACACTGTACAGGACGTGATAATGGCTTATATCATACAATTTGAGAAATTGTCTAGTCTTCTCTATTTTCTCCTTTCACGCTAGAGAGGAACTTAGAGCGTCACAGTTTGAAGCTCAGGGACACTGACCATGTCACGGTTGGTATTTGACATGTTGGGAGGGAGAACGTGTTGCAGCATATGGTAACTAAAGCTACTGGCAAAAGAAAAGTCTGCCCAACTTATGCATGCCTTGTCCTCACCCGACTTGTCTCTTGGAATAAGGCTTGACAGCACTTGTCTCTAATAGGGCTAATGCATGCTGACCATGAACTAGAACTGGTGCAGTATAGGTTGCCTTATATGTTGCCCTAATTGGGTCAGGAACTAAACATAAGAGTTATGAGTGTACAAGTGGCCAAAAACCATAACCCAACTTTAGCAGGGTTTGACTTACTGGCATCACTATATGTGAAGTGCCCTGCAGTGGGAACAATACATTGTATTGATAAATGTTGTCTTGATAAAGCAGCATAATGAACATGTTTTTCACATGTACAGAATTCACCCTGTGAGCCATTAGAGTATAAGTAATACTCCCCCAGTTTTTTTCTTTCCCCCAACTGGCCTTAATGTGTTCTTTATTACAGCGCTTTTTTTGAATACTGGCTTTTATTTGTGAATTTACTGTGCTAATATTTCCCACCAGAATAATATTGGCCCTTAACACAAAAAGTGAACCTGCTCTTGCATCAACAATAACAGAGAGAAGGTAAATGGTCTGTTCCAACTAGTAAAAAAGGCTTAGCTTCACCTTTTTCGGACAAAAAGTGTTCGGTACATTAACCATTCTTTAACGCCAAATCAGCAGACTGACTTTTACTGAATCCTTATTATCAGTGGCCAAATCAGTAGTTTTTGAAAGGGCTCACTGTGAGCTCAGCTGTGATTCACATGTAAGATGTATGTTTAAAAGCTTTCACAGCTACAGAAATTATCAATAGAGGTAACTCACAGCAGGCTGTTCTTAGCCGTGCTTAATGCAGTACGTAATGCAGTATAATTCTTCTAAAAACGCATGAAAAATAACAAAAACAACTTTTCATAAGATGTCATACAAACATTGCTAATAGGTGGTTGCTGGGCAAATAACTTTATAAACACTGCTTAATTACGTTTTCTACAGACTTTTACTTACTATAAAAGGCGTGTCAGACAGCAGGTTGTCTATTACGTGGTGGGAGTGTTAGACAGCAGTCTGACATTCAGTTTTTTTGTTTTTGTTTTAAGAACTACCAAATATCTATATGAAAACGAGAAAAATGTAATGTCCAGCAACACCAAACAAGCTTTTTTTATTGGATGACATTTTTGAAGATAGATTCACCTTTAAATATAAAATATTAGGGTTGTAATTTAACTGTGTCAAAGTGGCTACCCACTCAGCTTTTCTGTAAACCCCTGTGTAGTGAAATAATGTTTGTTTCTAAAAGAAGCCCGGCAAAACGCTGGCACTTAACCCAGACCAGCTTTCATCATTAGTGAGTTTCTTATAGCCGGCTGAACTGTGCAAAGAGCTCTCATTTTCTCTAACTTGTTTTTTCATTTCCATTGTCACTGACAATACTTAGCATTAAGAGGAAGCTGCGACTCTCTCACATTCACACACACACTCACTCTCGCTCTCTGTACTGCGTGACCCAGTGTGGGTTGACCCTGACATTTCCCTCTCCTCTAATGCTCTTTAAATGGGCTGCAGGGCAACTGGAGTCCTGTATGGCTCCACAGGCAGCCATTATGAGGCAAAGAGCAAAACCAGAGGGCATGGCAAGACATTACCTCTCCAGATTTCTCCCCAGCTCTTGTGTTTTTTTTCCTCCCAGGCTTTCTCTCTCCATCTCTCTCACACACAGAGAGACACAGCTACTGATGTAATTTAATATGTAGCTCAAAATTAGAGAGTCAGGTAGAGATGATTCTCATCATTAGAGTTCCAGGCACCACAGCTGCTGGAAACCCATTTTTCTGCTAAAACAGCTTGTGAGCCATTGTGTTTCAGCCTTTGCTGCTTCGTTCCTTCTTTAACCTTTTGGGCTTGTTTGCTTAAACTGCTTTCTCAGTGTTGATTGTAAATCTCCTCAAAGACTTATTTTTCCTTCTCAGGCACACTTATGTTGATCAAGACTGTCCGCTTCAAACTGACTCTCTAAAAGAGGAATATTAATAGACTATGTCCCCCAGTGGAAATTTCTCTCCACAGTGCTATACATGACAGTCAATAGTGCATACAACAGCACAACCATACCAACATGCAACGACAGATAACAGGACACACTCCTAGGTATATTCATCAAGGCCTGGTGTTTAAAGCAGCCATGGCTGCAGAGATCAGGCTTTACCCAAAGCGAGTCCATCAACACCTCATTACTATTTTTATTATTATGCATGTGAGTTTGACCCGGTTGGTAACGCACCACATGTTAAAGAAGTAGGTGGAACAGTACAGTAGAATGGGCTGGAGGATCATAGCAACGTAGAGTCGACATGTCTATATACATGACATGAGAAAAAGTATTGTATTGTATACAAAATATAGTTTACTGTGCTTACTGCCTGCTCAAGGTGGCATTATTTTACCAGGCATTATCAATTCACTTGGGTGGCTCCACTGGTGGTTTCCCCTTGTGCATTCGTTTAACGTCTCCATCACTAGCATCCATGACTGCTTCATGCTGTTTGAGTAGACTACATTACTTAGTCTGAGGAACATCAAGGATTCTTTGATAATCAAACAAATCCATTACTATAAAATACAAACAAAACTCATCTAAAAAGACCTGACCCAGTCAGCTACCAACATGACATTAACATTTTGAGGTGTGGTACCAGTAAGTCTGATCACACCAGAAAGTGACATGGTAAAATTGATTTGCTTGTCCAAGCCAAGAAGGTGGTGCTAGAAGCTTGATTATGATTAGATTTACCATCAGAACATGTCTTCCCAAATGTGTGTTTTGTGATGTAATGACTGCTTGCAGGTTGAGCAGTAGCTACTATTGGTTGTGGTTTGTTACATACATGGCAAAATGGACACGAATTGTGAATTTGTGGAGTTCTGATGATGATTATGTGTCATCTGTATAGGGTGTGGTGTGGGCTTTTGTTAGGTGTTGTACTCTGTTCTCTTTTCTTGTCATATGTTCTTAAGTTAGTGTTATTATCCTTCGTTATTGCTCTCATTAGACCTACATGTTCAATGCAGCCAGGGCATCAATGACAACTTTCCACATCAGTGTGATTAATCCCATCTCATCTCACCTCATATTATATCCTCTTTTTTTTTCCAAACCCCTTTACATCCATCCATCAACCGTCCACCCTTCTATCCCTCCTTTCCTCCTTTCCATCAAAGCGGTGCCAGGGGTCATGGTAATAAAACCCAGGACTCATGATGTAATTATTATTATTACATACATTCCAATTTAAATGCTAATGTTTCTGGTAATTATAAGGTATATTATATAAAACACACACACATGTACACACATAGATGGAGATGAAAGCCAACACATCTACAGTACACTATAAGTGAATGGACGCTTACATGGATTCACACTCATATAAAAGCACACACACACTCACACACTTATTAATAATAAGATGAAATTCCCTAATTATAATGAAGTCTGTGATAGCTGGCTAGCCCTCTCAGTCATTAGTGTGAATACATTTCCCTTAGGTAATTATGAACATATTTCAACTCCTTGATTAAAAGATGATTTTTTTCTTCTTCATAAGATAATGGGGCCTAAAAGAACATAGTCCCAAGGGTTTTACTTTGACAGTCACTGTCACAGCTTTATCAGAGTGATACTGGCTTGGTATACCTCTGGATTCACTGACCCCTGGTATGTGTGTATCTCTGTCTAACATAAGAGCTCCATGGTTATGAAGTATATTAGTATTTCCAGTCTGATTGAACCTCCAGGGCCAGAAGAAACTCATCACCAGTACTCAGATGTGCTTCAGGCTTCCGATATCCAAGTTACTGGCACTGAGGGGGAGGGTGGAAGGGGGCTGACAATTTTGTTTTTTTCCCAGGAGGCACTGCACTTCCATCCATCTCACAAAGGAGCCTGTCAGAAACCTTGATAAGACTACAGATAGCACCTTGAAGGACATGAGAAATCTACCCAGGAAGTTGCAATAGACCAGCAGGATGAAAGTGCGGGAGTTGGAATATTTCGGAAAACAGAATTTGATTCATTGACACATCAGTTTAATTATGTTGTGGATAGCAGATATAGGAGTTAAATATATTATTTTATTTTACTATGAAATAGTGACAAACTAACAAAATGTGTTTGTTTGTCACAATTTCAGAGAAAATACATATTGTAATGTTGGTTTAGAGTATGTAACGCACTAGCCTGGTTTGCTGAAAATTAGGTTCCCATACAATACAATTGCATTTTCAGTTACATTTACAAAGAAATATATTTTCTCTTGGATTATGATTGTTTATTATGTATCACGAATGCGTTTCTTATTAAAGTCTGCGAAATTCCGCGTAGAAAGGTGGTCAAAGTGGTGAATGGGTCAAACAAACACAGGACTTTCACCCAGGAGACCACTTTTTTTTTGTTTGTTTAGGTTACATTCTAAAGAGCAGTATATAACACCATCTCAGACACCTGACAAAACAGTTAAGGCAGATGAAGAGGAGAATGCAGCGTGGAATAAGCAGCCAATGGCTTATATGAACAGTCTACATCTGGTGATCTGAAAAACATCTGAAATGAGGCAAACCCTCAGACTTATCAGCATCAAGCAAGCGTCAAGAACACGTCCAAGTAAATTCTATGTAATGATTTGATATTTGTGTTTTTATTTCACCCTATAGTTAGCGATGTTCTGAACAGGTTGCTTTCCCGTTAGGAGTTCTTTGTCATTGATTATCTGCTTTTAACAAGTCTGATCAATTCTAAACGTTGACTAAATGTCTTGATCAAAATGCGGAAGGTCCTGCATTCAAACAATTATGTTTATAAGCTCACATTTTAGATACGATACGAATACATTTTACTTGCGAGAAAAAGACTCTGAAACTGACACCGTCATTTCAACCGGCCAAAGCAATTATCGGTGCCAGCTAAAAATGAGATGCTGCTACCTGAATGTTTTTGTACACTGCTCATTGCTAATAGGAAATATATTGGAGTCACATCTTAGAAAATCTATGAAACAGATCCGGGTGTCAGAATGCGTCGACAAAGCACAGCAGAGTATCGGATTTTGATCGGCTTTATTTCAGCTGATACAAGCCTTCAAAACATGCCACTATGACAACGATGCAGACAACGATACTTCACAAGCGAATTAGTCGTTCCTTTGTTTATTCCCTGAAAACATTGGAGTTACTTTTACTGTCCTATCCTGACCATGAACACCTACCCACCTCTGATGCTATAAAAAATGAAAACTTTGAGACATCTGAAGAAAATACTGGAGAATTGATGTTCCTTCAATTTTCCTTTCACTGATACAGTACAATCGCAACAACACACACTTGCTCTCAGAAACACACATGCACACAGAGCTGACAGGAGCAGTAATCAACTCTGGTATGTCCAGGATGAATGGTTGTCTAGGGAACAGGTAGAAATAAAGAAGCAAGCAAGGAAACAAGGAGGCTGGAGTTACAACGTTTCTAAAAGAGGGTGCGTGTGTGCGTGTGTGCGTGTGTGTGTGTGTGTGTGTGTGCGTGTGCGTGCGTGTGTGTGTGTGTGTGTGTGTGTGTGCGTGTGTGTGTGCGTGTGTGCGTGCGTGTGTGTGTGTGTGAGTCATCTCCAGAGAGCTGCCAGTACCAGTGCCTTGCAGCCCTGCATTGATTGAAAAAATACAGAAAGTGCTCCCAATAACCACAAACTCCAAACCCTGGCAAAATATTTCCAAACACAATCCACCCTGCACCTTCAAATCACACAGAGAGCATGAGTGTAGTTTAGCTATCAATGTATTCAGTACAGTAAGTGCATCACTAGAATTAGGAGCCCGCTACTTGAGCATTTGTGATACCATATGTCAAGAAAGGAATATTTTCCCATTTATTTTAGTTGATATGGTTTGACAGAGTGCCGAGCATGCTCAGAATATTCTGGCAATTTCTTTTTCCTGAACAGTAATATGCTTTCTTATATTTTTTTCCCAGCATGACCATATTAAAGCAGAGGCAAAATCTTAAAACAATAACTCAGATAGTGCCTGGTAGACAATGCAGGTTTTACTTGAAAGTACCCGTGACCAGTTCCACACAGTCAAATCAGTCTTAAAACCCAATTTTGCTTCATATGGAATATTAATTGTATCTAATCAATGCCTGTTTGTCTAAATTGCACATATTGATAAGGACAGTTCACTAGACAATATTGTGCTTCCAATTTTGAGGCAACAGTCAGTGGAAAACAAGTCCCTTTCCTGTTTTACCATGACAATGCCCCAGTTAACAAAGTGATCACCTGTAAAGAAACACTTTTCTTAGTTTGGTGTGACAGACCGACCCGCACGGAGCAGTGACCCCATCCAACACATTTTGGATGAATTGTGACAGTAACTTCAAGGCAGGCCTTATCTTCTGGGCTGGGTTGAGAAGATGAGAGTGCTCGTTGGTGATATCAGTTTCATTTTGCATTGAAACAATTATCCAACTCAACTTCACTAACATGACTGAACTAAAGGTGAGTGACAAATAAAATATAACGAGCCCTGTACTTGTGCTGATAACGTTGGCGGTCTAAATGAAAAGTGTGGAATTCACTTGAACAGCGCCAAGGTTATGGACGTGCACACACAGATACTTACATTAATACATTCAACAGCCATTGTAATGAGGACATTCCATTCCATTCATTCACAGTAACCTCAACCTTAACTCTTATCACAAAAAGCCTGAATCTCCAGTCTTCTCTGAAAGTAGAGAGAGAGAGAGAGAGAGAGAGAGAGAGAGAGAGAGAGAGAGAGAGAGAGAGAGAGAGAGAGAGAGAGAGAGAGAGAGAGAGAGAGAGAGAGAGAGACAGAGACAGAGACAGAGAGAGAGAGAGAGAGAGAGACCACTGTGTCCAATAAGTACACAATGTTGTCCCTGCCTGTCTGCTCAATTTCCATGGCCTCTAAGGCCAACAACAACTTCACCAACTGTGACCAAACAATCTTGTTAGTTTCCCCCACAACTTCTTTCTTTTCCATGTCTTAGAGGGAAAGTGATCGCTATTCACTGCAACTGGTTTCAATTTAAATAGCACGCTGGAAAAAGGGATTATTTCCTTCACAAATCTGTTTGTGTTGTAAAACTGCACTAGGTTTCTATCAATTATTCATTTCTTTGTATGAAAAATGACTTTATGAAAAAAGTCAAACAATTCCCCCCCTTTAAATTGAACATATTTAAAGGTTAAATGCCAATGATATGAATAAAATTAATAATAATTACTGGTACCAAAAATTCTATTTGAACTAGTTAATATTGATAATTTTTTATATAATTTGCTGTCATCAACATAATTTCCACGATGTAAAAACCTGGTGATTGATGAAGTGAAATTGCATTAAAGGGAAAGTTCACCCCAAAACCAAAAATACATATTCTTGCCCTAACCTGTGGTGCTATTTATCAATCTGGATTGCTTTGATGTGAGTTGCCGAGTGTTAGAGATATCAACCGTAGAGATGTCTGCCTTCTCTCCAATATAATGGAACTTGATGGCACTCAGCTTGTGATGTTCAAAGCAGCATATAAAAAAAAATACATTTGAAAAACTCAACAGCAATGCCTCTTTTCAGAAATCATGACCAGGGTACTGAAGATAATCCACAGACCTTGATGTGAGCAGATTCATGCCGGAACTATTTTCTTTCTCCCGAACAAAACACGCCGAACGTATCACCGCACAGAAGGAAGCGTGCATCTATGCTCAAAACTGCTAGCACCTAGCACCACTGATTTTGGGGTGAACTGGCCCTTTAAAACATAACCAGGGATGAGGTCGTTTCTCTTTTCAAGTCAGTGTAGATAGATAGATAGATAGTTACTTTATTAATCCTGCAAGGGGACATTTTTTTGCTACACCAGCAATTATGGTACAGTTAAAAATAACAGAGTAAAAATCTTAAATATATAGTATCAAAACAGCTCCAAACACCAAGAGCTCAGTTGCAAATGAATCGCATTCTTAGCCATAAAATGTGCAACACTTCTCCGACGCTATTAGCCAGGAATACCAGTCGTACAAATCCTTTTCCTGGCTGGGTCAGAGCTGCTAGCTGTGGGGTTGGCCGACCCTTTGATATGATGTCCAGCTTTTCTGGAAATGTCCTTCTCAAGGAATCCGTTTCTCCTCCTTCAGCCATTGAGTATTAAAAAACAAAGCAAAAAAAAAAGAATCTACACCAAGCAAAATGCTTAATAATTCGTACATATATTTCAACTTGAACTCTTACTACTACTACTAAGTTCTGCTAGCTGCTTCAGCGTCACAACAGTCACGCCAGCCCACTGACCAATCACGCCGCACGTTAATGCTGACGTACTTGTAGGCCACCTAGACAGCGCTGACATGTCAAACTAAAGATCTGAATGGTTGAACACTATGACAATCAACAATATCGTCCCCATTTACTTTAATCTGCAAAGACCATCCAGCAGGCCTCGGGCCTCTCTTCTTACCTCGAGACATAGGGCTGAAATCTGATTGGATAAAAGCTCTACTTAAAACAAGCTGCACTGGAAGCAGAGCAACTGAGGAAGACAGTAGCTGTGCAATGAGAAAATAAGCTAATGGGGAAAAAAATAGAATACATGTAGTGTATTTGTGAAAAAGTATTAAATTATAAAACAGCTATAATTTTGTGATTCTGTTTACGTCATCAGAGAAGGCTTTGCTGGCCCTGATGGCCCACCACTGCATTTGACAGTTTCAAGTTTTATGCTGATCCCTGAAACAAGCCAAAAAAAGTGCTATGCCGATGATGAATAATTGCACCTTGTTAGAGAGCGGAAGCTGTGCTGATTGTAGAAGGCCAGAGTTACTTTATTTTGATTCATAACACTTACTTGTTGTTACTTTTTCTCGTAATTCAAGTGATTTTAATTCCAGTGCTTTTGATGGGATTTGTTGTTTTCAACAGCACATGAAGCAGAGGAAACAGGGGAAGAGAGACCCCGGCTGAAACAACCAGCATTGTTTTAGTATAACTCATTATCGAACACTAAGAAGCCCTCCAGTGCTACACAGCCACACATACGGCAGCACTAAAGAGTCTTATTTATTTGTATTCCTATCGTGTAATGAGGTGTATGTGTTAAACATGGTGCTCTGCGAATTCATTTTAACTGCCTGTTTATCTGACTCCAGCTTTCCTTTGGGCTGCTGGAGGTTGTATTGGACATTGTCTGATGCTGCCAGCGAGGACAATGAGCAATTATCTCTTGTATTACTTTGACTTCACTGGTGCAAACATAAATGCACCCAAACATACAAACAGACTGAAAGTACATATGAACACAGCAGAGGCTGCTATTACATTTGTCATGGTGAAATTAGTTTTTATATGTGAACATGATTTTTGTAATTATATGATTTTGACATATTGTTGTGCACTACACTGACAAGTCCATTTTCTCCAAATAAAAATAAGGCGAAGTTGGTAAGATTAAAAGCTTCCACGATTGGATGTGAATTATCATCTTTGTTTGTGTTTTCTTTACTTTAACCATTATACTTATACAAAACAAAGGAACAAGCATTAGTGGTACACAAGGCCACAGGTCAGATGATTTCAATGTATGAATACAAGCTTTAATACAGTATTTAAAGGATTGAAGGTATTGTATTAGTGAACATTTGTGACATTTTTTCTGACAGAGAGATTTGTGAAAAAATAGCCAGTATTGTAACTGAATAATGTCCAACATCATCATATTTCCTGTGCCTTCATCTCTTTTTGAACTCTCAAAATTGTTGTCATATATCAATCATCCCATTTAAAAATGATTAACAACATGACATACATGAATGTGATTTTGGTAATACACCACAAAACAAGTTACATAGAATACATAGTATTTCAAAGAAAATAGTATCAAAATAATTTTTTGACCTGAAGTCAACAGCTGTCCATTCATCTCAAGTTACTTACTGCTCTGCGGCCCTGCACAATTAGCAATCAATTAGCAGCCCCATGCATTCTCTCTCTCTCTCTCTCTCTCTCTCTCTCTCTCTCTCTCTCTCTCTCTCTCTCTCAGGCACATGGACAAGCGCATCCCTTAAGTGGCTGTCTGGCAACAGTGTATTATCCTTTCTGCACAAAGGTTGTTACAGAAAAACAAAGAGGAAACAATAAAGCATTGATAATTACTGGGATGAGAGCTGGCTGACAAAAAGAGGTGGATGAGATGTGAAAGAGGGCAGCTGAGGAGAGAGACAGCAGGAAGGAAGAATGAAAGAGATGGGTGTCAAAGAGAGAAAGGTGGCAGGGTAGAGGGACGCACAAGTCCAGGCTTGTTAGAGTTGCTCTGTGTGCTGGACAGACTGCCAGTGGTTTTGGATCATCAGGTCAGAAAACAGTGAAGGAAATGAGTCCCGGCCAGTAGCCAAACAATACTGCTGTGCTTGGCTACTGGCCACCATGGCAGCTAGTTGCAAATTGCCTGGAAACAATTTCTTTCTCTAAATCAACTTTGGCAGCTCAAGTTAAATTTGGAAACTGAGGTAATTTATAAGATCAGTATACTGACACCATTACTGTTGTTGCTGACAAATGCCACATCAGTAAGGCTGCATAATTAGTAATGTAATAGTTGTGATCATTATTGTGATCATTATTTTGTGCTATTAATCAGATCATGCTTCATTCTCAAGTTAGCTATCCGACCAGTCACAGGTGTTTGTTTCGACCACAATCACTATTGAAACTATGAAATATTGTTGAATTGTTGATTGTTGTCACGTGCAGACCAAACAATGTCAAGTTATTGTGAATCAAATGTTTGTCACGCAATATCTAATTCCTGTTTCCAGTAGATGGAGTAGTTAGTATAACTCAGTATTGGCATGTAGATGTCCTCAGGTCATGACTCTTATCAAGTATGTCAAGACTGAGGCACATTTGACCACGTACCATGAAACGAGAAAATGAATAATGATCAACAAGGCTAATGTGGATAGAATTAGGGAAACAAGAGGATTACGTTTATAGAAACCTTTGATGAGTAGTTGACACAAACATTGAAAGCATTTTTCTAGTAATATCAGCTTTTAACCAGTGGAGTCTCACAAAGCAACCATTCATTTCTCAGCTCCTATGTGTGTCCTGTCACAGTGTCAAGAGACTGAGCTTTTGGGTGAAGTGTCAGCTAAATCATTTCAAGTTATGAAAGGACAAAAATCCCCCTGTGGACGCTTTTATTCTGTTAGATCTCATCGACCTGCAGTCCTCAGTGCTTTCAGACACTTATTTTTTGATGGAGTGTGGAGATTTACCTTTTTCTTAAATTACTACCATGGCCCACTTTTTCTCGGCCAGCTCTGTCTAATTCTGATCATTTCCCAGAATGACTTTCAACTCACTCCGCAGAGAAGAGACATTCAGCTGAGTGTGGCTGGAGAGAGCAATAATGACAACAGTGGCAGGGGGAGAGTTGCTCAGGTTGAGATACAGTCAGTTTGTACTTAATACTCCTCACACATTTAGTCTTGGAGCTGCACCTCTGTATTCAGGCTGCACTGGGAGGACAAATTGCTGTCTATGTTTACTGCTGTTGTATATACAGCTGAAACATTTTTACGACTATAGCTGCTGAGAATATTCCAAACCATATTTAGCATCTCTAATATATTTAATTTTAAATAGTTATTTATCTGTTTCCTGGCGCTTGTGTTTTGTCCTGCTGTAACATGTGAATATCACCACTTGGGAAACAACTGTATCTTAATATTAACTCACAGTCTTATCTTATTAACCTATTGATCAAGGGATAGGTTTATGACAAGTGGGGAAAAGGTCCTATACACATATATGTAGGATTTTTATGGAAATAAACAAATAAATACGAAATATAAACCAATGACAAAATAAAAAAAATATAACATCATGAATTTCATGCTCTTACATTATGTTGAATTTGTTATGTATTATCTTTTTTCCATTCCATTATCCAAACCGCTTATCCTTATTCAGGGTCGCGGGGCGTTGGAGCTGATCCCAGCTGACATTGGGCGAAGGCAGGTTACACCCTGGACAGATCACCAGTTTATTGCAGGGGATATATAGAGACAGACAACATTCACACCTACGGGCAATTTCAATGTATGATCTATTATTATTATTGAAATTAATTTTATAAATACAAATTTAAAAGAAGTTAACATCAAAAGAATATTATATAAATATTATGTATTAAAAAATTTAATTTGTACATGTAGAAAAAGGGGAGGTGCTAAGTAAAATTAAGTAATAATTGTGATTCATTTGGTCTCACCATTTATGTTTTTTTATTGATATCTTTGTTGATGTTGTTATATTTCTTTGAAGCCGTCAAAACTGAAGCAACATTTGTTGGATCAATCCGCAGCGGATAAACTGAAAACTATACCTCTGTCAAATGACACTATAAGTAGGCGAATTGAAGACATGTCGGATGACATCAAACAACAGACCACAGCTCGAATTAAGGCAAGTGGTCATTTTGCATTACAATGGAAAAATCTACAGACATAACAAACAAAGCAGTTTTACTGGTTTACGTGAAACATGTGGGACGGGGACTGACGGGAACAATTTTTCTGCACAAGAGAGCTCCCTACTACTACGACTGCAGAGGACATTTTCAGCTCAGGTTCAAACTGCACCATCTTTTCATTAAATACATTTGAGAAGTTGAACATTGGAGTTTTCTATAACAAATAGATAGTTAGAATTAGAAACCCTATCAAAACTTGTAAAAGAGGCATGTGTGTGTTATTATGACATGTCATCACATTGACAGAATGGGGGTATGCCACGTGTGTCCTCTCTGAAGATGAGCAGCCAAAAATACTGAATACAAATGAAGCTTTGACTGTAGATAGCTTTTCTTAGTTTTTTACTCCAAATGCTGAAATGAAATAGTATTTTTAAAATAAATGGAATTGGATGGAAGTTGGTTTGACTTCATCCATTGGCTGAAGAAGAGTGTGGATCTCATGCGGTTCTTACTGAACAGTGACACACTGGAGGGCTCCTGTCTTCAGCTAATCACATCCATGAGAAATAGCTACATAACAGACTGATAGAGGAGGCAGTGGAGCGTGCACACACACACACAGACACACACACACACACACACACACACCCCCACACACACTTTTCTGGTATCACTGATGCCTGCAGTCATTGTGATATCCTGGACACAAGGTATCGCCTACAGCTCTCTCTCTTGCTCTCTAACTGGGTATATGTCAGTAACAAGCAGCTGAAGGTAGCTGACCAAGTGTGTGTGTGTCTGCGTGTGTGTGTGTGTGTGTGTGTGTGTGTGTGTGTGTAGGTCTAATCTAGGAAAGATTGCCAATGTTTTTCTGTCTGGTGCTTGTGCCCACATTCATTACCTGTTCTGATGGAGCGGCAGCATGTACTCACACACACACACTTACAGACACACACACATCCCAAGTACACCAGTGCTTTTGTGATTACCATTGATTGATTGCATTGACACAAGTTTTACTCATTTGTTCTTCTATTCACAGACGTGTGGCAAAAGCACACCACAGTCTGTGGAGATACTTCATGAAATGCTGAAAGTCTGCAGGTCCTGATCACCATCATGGCAGGAGAGTGGGAAGTAATCTTTAATCTTCCAGACCAGAAACCCTATGACCACTAAGGATATTGGCAACCAGGAGGATCCACAGATTAAACTCAGCAAGTACATGTCAGGAGGACAACCTGCCATTCATTTCCCCTTTGGAGGTCAGGGTGATCCATCCTCGTCACACTGCATTTATGTTTTCAGTGCTGTTCCTAGATAAATTCATTTGCTACTTCATCCGCCTGGATCCAGCAACAATCAGAGCTTCAGTGTGTGGAGTTGTGGATTCGGATGGGTTCTGGGGTGCAGGAAAGATGCTGAGCAACGCAACAGCATCTACATGCTTGTAATGGCCTTGGTCTTCTCATACCACAGCCAACGATTTTTGTAATGCAAGATTCCGAGGAGGACATGGTTCAAAAGTCTGCAGTGAACAGGACTAATTCTTTTTTAAGTATTGTTGTGTGAATATATATTCATCAGCACACAATTGTAACCTAAATCTTAATTCTTCAACTCCAACTTCAACTTACATTGCATACTTTCAGCTACTAAAACCATTAAAAAATCAAACGATTCAGCTCTTGAAGGACATTAGTGATTTATCTTTTCTTGTTTCTGCCTCTTATGCTTTTTAAAATATTAAGCTATTTTCAAAAAAAATTCTCAATGTAAGTCAATCCTCAAATCCACGTTGAAACTCTACTACTTCCACATACATTCAGCCACAGACTTCATTTAAACTTTAAATGGGTTACAAGAGTGAACTCTCATCACTCTCTCATTCAGCTTTTTGATATCTTTTACAGCTATTGCATTATCACAGTTTACATTTTATGCTGTTTTCAGACCTATTTTGAGATTAGAACAGGAACTCCGCAGCTGTCCATCGACACTCATGTTAACTCAGACCAGTACCAGTACCACTACCAGTTTTCAAACCTGCTCTGATGCTCAGATTTTTTGTATTACACACAAATGTCACACAATGTGTTCATCAAGGAGTCCTACTTGTAACACGTAAAAAATGTAAGCGAGAGGAGTTGCGTGTTTTTCTTGTCAGGGAAGCCTGGGTATGAGAAGTGTGCTGCAGCTCAAACTCTACACAAAGCCCTGTCTGACTGAAGGGTCAACATAACCACGACAACCTTTGATTGCTGCTAGGCAGACACAGGTGAGCTAATTAGTGCAGTTTGATACACAGAGGGTACATCCCAAGTCTCTTAATTGCATCCCCATTTCCATCACTTGCATCTTTTCCTTGAGTCTTAGTCCCTCCCACCAAGGACGCATGGAAACCATGCGAGGAGAGAGGAAATGAGGAAAAGAAATTCAGAGAAAGGAGACGTCCTTTCCTAACTAAGACTAAAAGATTTGAGCAAAGACCCTTTTCACAGCAGCCATTTTGACATGTCAGCAGAGTAAAACAAGGGAGTAATTGATAATATAGACTAATATTAGCTTGTTTATCAAAATAAACTCAATGGAACCTCTGTTTCACGTTAAACAGAGGTTCCATTGAGTTTCCTTATGGTGCGTTTAAACTTTTAGTAAAAATTAATATTGGGTGAAGGTAAATCATAACGTTATCGTGTGTTTAGTTTAATTTAGTTTTTGGTGATAATATTGAATAAATGCTGTGGTTTGAAAGAGAGGTAATATAAAATATTGTATAGATGGAACTATAACCTGTTTAACTATAAAATAGAGTATTATGCCCTAGAGGACTGTAACCAGTCCACCGAGTATGTTGCTGTGGCAAGTCTGCAAAAATACTGCATAGCCAGTGGCGATGTCATTGTGTTGGACACAGACTATGCAGCATACAAGAAATGGTATATAAGGCTGCGTTCTTTATTCCCCAAACTCACTAAACAAAACACGCATGTGTGAGGAATTTTAAGTTTTAAAGCATTTCTAGTGCTGGATATTATGTGTCACAGTGTGTTTACGTAGGTAGTGTTAAACCAAGGAGTGTGGTCATTGAATGTATATTGAGTGTCTGTGGCTACATCCACATTACTCCAGATCTCCATCCACACGGCGTTTCAGCCATCGTTTCCGAAGTGATCTCAGTCCATATTACACGCCTGGAAACGAATATCACGTGACTCTTTACGTTCACTGGGCATGCGCCGATGTAAACAGGAAGTAGATTGTCGTATTTTGTAACTAAGCAACCAGAGTAATAAAGTAGTCTTTAATGATCGTAAGTATGTGTTTGATACTTAAGATCTTCTCTCAAATCTTCCTCTATAAACTCAAACAGATACAGTTCGTGGAAAGTTTAATAAGTTTTATTTTTCAGACTTAACGTTAGTTACAGCGCTGCGGTCTCTCTCTCTCTCTTTCTCTCTCTCTCTCTCTCTCTCTCTCTCTCTCCGCTCACTGATCTCTCTCTCTCTCACGCCGCTCACCGATCGCTACAATAACAGCTGTTTCCTCCGCAGACATGCAGACTTTAACTGGACAACAGCTGCTAGTAAAGACAACAAGGTTAGCAATGCCTGTAATCAGTTGTCAGTTAACCTGGTAGTCGATCGCGGGTGTCTACGTCATCGTTTCCAAACGTATGCGTTTCCGTCCGTCCACACGAATACGCTACCCGGAGTTTCCAAAGTTATCTGGCTTCGGGATCGTATCTAAACTCCTCCGTTTACGGTGCTCCAAAACGCCGGCGTAGTGTGGACGCTCAGTGTAACCGTAGCAAAACATATGCGTTTCCAAACGAAAACGGAGTAATGTGGATGTACTCTGTGATGGGGGTTTGAGGAATGTCAGAAGGTGTAAATCAGCGGTGGAAGAGGGTAGTTGACAGAGGTGTCTGCTCAGGACAATGGGTCAGGATCCAAGGAGGAGCTCATTGGACTTCAGCCAATCGTGGAGCTGATCGATAGGCTGAGGAATGTAACTCTGGGGGGACAAAGGAGCTGTTTGTCCCCTGAGAGAATCAGACTCTGAAATATTTTACTATCGGTAGTGTTATTTGGTTTGTGATTGTTTTGGCTTCTGTTAACAATATTAAATACTTTTGATTTTGACCTGGACCTGCTGACTCCTGCCCTGCTTGCTGATGGAACAAAGAGTGCAAAGGGGGGGGGGCTGCTGCTTCTTCTCCTCAGTGGCCTTCTTCTCCTCTATGGCCTTCTTCCCCTCTGTTTGAGAAATTTCTGAACATTACACATGGCACACATCATGGAACTTATTGGCAGTGCCTTCAGCTTTTGATCAGCTGAATGTGTTTATAATGAGTTCCTCACAGATGTTCTACCAAACTGGCTCTCGTACAAGAAGAAACAGTTCATGACAAGGCAACCTTGGCTCCAAATCCATGTGCAACACAGTGGAACTCCTGCTTCACTGCAGTACAGAACCATGCAGAGCACTTTGGACTGTACAATGAGTTCATAGAGATGGAAACAAACATTAGATATATTTCTATCTAGAGTTTCTTAATTACTTTAAAATGCATACATTTCACATTCTGCTTGACTTCCCACACCCACACTTTCACACACACACACACACACACACACACACACACACACACACACACACACACACACACACACACACACACACACACTTAAAACAAACACACAAAAGCAAAAGTACACAGACATATATGCTAGAAACAAGTACAAAATAGCATGTGACTGGAATAGGGTCAATGATATATATGTTAACAAAAACACACACACACAAGAACACACACACAAAGAAATGCACAGAGAATCCATTTCTAGGTTTCTTCTTTCTGCCTCTCATCCAATCTGCTTTCCTCTTACACTTAACAGAGACTCTCTGTTTGTTCTGCCTTATACCTGAACAAACAAACATGCTTTTAGCATGAATGCGTCCACTGGAAGTTTGAAATCCTGATCAATAATTTCTTTCTCTCTCCAACCTCTGCATCACATCCAGCACTCTCTCTCTCTCTCTCTCTCTCTCTCTCTCTCTCTCTCTCTCTCTCTCTCTCTCTCTCTCTCTGGTCAGTGCAGTGTGAAATGAGGAAACATGACAGCTGAATCTTACAAAGCCGCCGTATCCTTGCCGTAACACACCACACATACACTCACCACAAACACTTGCATACAGTAGCTACACTGTATACAGGTAACAGTAACCAGCTCAGTGACTCAAACTCAACACTCACTATACTCTACAGCAGGGGTTCTCAACCTTTTTAACTTAAGGTCCTCTTCTGATTGTTAAAGCCATTCAGAGGACCACTTTCCCAAATTAAGGGGAAAAAAAACAACATGACAAAAAAAGGAGAACAAAATAAACTGGGCGGTGTCTCAATGAGTGTGAAGTGTCCTGCATGCTGCTTTTACGTTGTTGAACGCCTCACGTTTATACAGGAGTGTCCTGAATGCCCTCGAAAAAAATCAAGCATTTATTTATTTTTATTGTAGTGACTTTTGCTGGATACCCTGAGCTATATGACTTTTCCAACAGTAGCAGTCAAACTGTGACTTTGCTGGGACTTAATGACACCTAATCCATTATTTTCTGATTGATTGATTTATTGGTTGAGTACCATTTAAAGGTTCGTCAGTATTTAACATTTCCTATATAAAAGGTATATTCATGTGTGTCATGTCCATGTCACTTTTCAAATTGTATTCGTGCCCCTACCCTCACTTTCACAGTTTGTGTTGGATTTATTTTTGACATCTTTGAACAGTGTCATCTTACTGTCCAGCTGTCATAATTCAGATAAGATGATTTAATACACATATTATCTTGGTCACCTTTAAATCCTACCATGCTCTCACAACTATAGGAGCAACACAGAGGGCTATTTGTGCTCTTTTGCCGTGGCTTTCACATATCAGGCTTCAGACTGTTATAACAGTCTGATTGATCTACATCCATATCTTGATTTACAAGGGACAATATGTAAACACCACATCCTCTTAAAAACCCTGGAATAGAGCATCAATAAAGAGCGATAAGGCTGTCTAGGACTGTGGTTGTTTTAGGAAAGATGCAAATACTTGTGTTTTTGGCATCACTTGCTCGTTTGTTCTCTCCAGTCTGATATTGATAAAGTTCTCAACATCCCCTACTCGTTATAATCAAGCTGAGAGAGAACGGCAAAGCCAGTACCTGCAGAGAGAGCCTCATTAGCAGTGTTTAGACACCCTCAGGTTGCTCCTGGTGTTTGCCATTTCTAAGATGGAGGTGCATATTGAGTCGTCAGCATCACTTATCTCCAGTGTTCAGCATGAATTATGGTGTTCGTAGACTTTAGCCCTGTAGCAAGGACACAGAGAGGGATTTGAGAAAACATGGCTGCAGGCTGATTCTCACCACTTTCACAATCCCATAGCCTCATGACCCGCCACTACTTTGACAGCAACTTAGCTGGAGTTAAAGTTTGTACATTAAATGTGTACAAGCCAAGCAGATAAACAATTTCAACCAAATGAACACAATTTTAGTTTAGTAAAGTAAATCATGTTTTGGCTTAAAATAAGAACTTTGCTACGGTTTGTAAAATATGGAAGTACATTTAAAAAAGTTAACTTTGACTTTTCAGGAGACAAACGCTGATCTCCTGGATATGGGGATTGTGCTTAGAAAGGTATTTGTGATACGTCCAACAACAGGCATACAGAAAATATGTCTCCTCAAAACGTAATTGACAATGCATTTTTGTTGTATGGAAACGTCATTTTCAGGAGACCAGGCTTAAACTTGCATTATCTCTAATGGCCATCAGGGGGCGACTCTTCCTGTTGCAAAAAGAAATCTGATTGTATAGAAGTCTATGAGAAAATGACTACTTCGCTCTTGATTTATTATCTCAGTAAACATTGTAAACATGAGTTTACAATTGTCTCAATCTCTAGTTTCAAGTCTTCTTTAATACAGCATGATGATCATTTAGTAAATTGTGGTCCATTTAGAATCAAATAGACCATAAAGCAGGGTATCCATTAGGGCAGGGCTACCTTGTGATTGATAGGTTGCTACTGCTACCAGAGATGTATACGTTGTCTCTAAGTCACTCTTCCGTAGGCCGCATGGTCACCTCCACTCACTGGTTGCAAAAAACAAGATGCCGTCTGCCAAAATGTTGAACTTGAGCAACCCTGAAATACCGGCATTTCTTGAGATCCAATATTCTCTGTTCAACAGTGCAGGTTTGATACAGAATGCTTCAAACTGTTCTTTTCAGGAGAGAGGATAGCAACAATATCAGTTAGGCACTTCTTCACAAATTACTGTACAGTTTTTAGCAAGAGCAATGTCCCAAGCTAGCTGATATGATGCCAATATGACCGTTTCTGAGTGCAGAGTCACATTCTCTGACTGACATTTCAGAGCGTTTACCTTGTGCTCGTGAAGTTCGGAGCCTTTAGGAATCCCCTGGCCCATGATAGTGCAGAGTGAGGAAAATGGTGCTTGAGGTTCAAAGACTTAAATGCAACAGTCAAGTATGGCATATCAAGCAAAGGGCTTTCAACATTACGCTCAGCAAAAAAATACAATTCTCTCATTCAGATCTTCATGTGCTTAGGTTTAATGTTTTTCTGACTCTGCCATGGAGATTCAGTCAGTAGCCTAGCTCAGTAGATTTTAGTAGATTTTCCATTGAACGTCTGAGAGTGTGAGTATATTTATGTTTAGGCTGCTAGTAGGCTACGTGCATGGCTCTCGAGTTTTCTTTGTAAATCCCATAAAAACAAATTTATTTTCTTATTTTGAAAATATTTCCCAATGAGATCATTTCTCACATATTTAAGTGCATGCATTTTGATCTGTTAAAATACTTTTGAAAGATAAAAACTTCTCATGAACATAAACAGATGAAGAGTTGCATTTGGGTTGGACTGTTTACTGCACAACCAGACTTTCATTCCCTTACTTTAGCTTCTAAGGCAAAACCATGATTAGATTGAAAACACGGGTAGTTAAGAATTCCTACAAATAAATAAACTTAATCAAAAACTGTCTGACAATTATGACACCAACAACAATCACAAGCCATATGTAAGGAGACAGATGTAATGTCAGTGGTGAAGGGAAGCCACAGTATGTCCTCCGACCAAGACGATGCTAAACAACTGATCTCACCACATGTGCCTGCTTTAAGTGACTTTACGTGCAATCACACTTTCTCTCTATGTAGAATTACAACATCAACATTGATGATTGAATTTGACTGACAGAGATAGAACCAGAGGGAAAGAGGATGAGACGGAACAGTGATTTGTCAAAACAGTGTTGACCAGCGATTGAAGTGTCCGTTGAGATGTCTCTTTGCTGATTGGATCTGGACAGCTTCATTCTGCGTACATATGTAGGGGTTTAGGGAAACAATATGTTCTGTGGGTGTGAGTGTGTGTTTAGGTAGTCATCATCGGTGCTGCTATGCAAGGATGTACACATGTGCATGATTGTGTGCAGCATGTGCATGACAGAGTGTAAGTGAATATAAAGCACATGTAGGTAAATAAATACACAGGAAGCCCCTGATTTTGTACTTATCCCTGTGAAGAACAAATTAATTTAAATCAGTGGGAAAACCCTTACAAATCTAGCCATACAAAGTGTGTGTGTGTGTGTGTGTGTGAGGCAGAAAGAAAGATTGTGATGGTGTGGCCCTTTGCCACCTTGCCTGTCTTGTTAGTAAAACAGATTGGTGGCAGTGACTCAAAGAGAAGCACCCTCTAATGTTTCTGTTAGAGTTTTTATTTTAACTTCTTCTTCTTCTCCTTTCTCTAACACCTGTTAGTACACACACACACACAGAGAGATTTAATAAGACCCTCGATACTGCCGGCAATTACCAATTCATCACTCCCCTATCACAATGCTGAAACTACACACACATCCACACACACAAACTTGAAGATGAAGCAAGGGGATCTGTGATCACAGGCGGACAGACACATACCTGACCAGAGAATATTACAGTAACAAAGATGAGTTTCAGGTAGCACGCATAACATGTTTCCATCCATTTACAAAGCACAGGACAGAAGCTTAACTGAGAGACAGAAAAAAACCCATACAAGTAATATTCATTGGTGACATTTTCATTCAAACTGTATGTACAATAACGAAATGTCAATTTTAATATTCCAAAGTGACTCAACTTACAGTTTAGCCCCAGCTTTAACATTCACTGATCTACACTTGATCTGTGATGGTTTTCATATTTTATGGTGTATTGGAAATTAACAGAAGAGAAACTGGCGAGACAAGAAAGAAAGGAAAGCGGAGGAGAGAATAAAAAGAAGCATACCAACAAAAACAATGAAACTTTATTTACAAGAAAATCAAAGTATTTCACTTAAACGGTCAAAAGCGGATGATTAACAAGTTACCATGGATATAAATCAAATTACACTAATTTGGTCTTGTATCTTCGTGGTGCTGAAAAGCAGCGTCCATTCCATGACACTGAGCTCCTACCATCAGAAGACAAAGCAGCCAGAAGGCATTCATTTTAAATGAGAGATACAGAGAGCCGAGCCGTGGCGACTTTATGGAAATAAGCAGAGATGTAATGTAGTGATGGCCACTTGAATGGCAGATATCTTTATCATTTGCTTTTCTGTTGTCTCAACTTTCATCAACAATCATCATCATTAAAACTGACAAAAGCAGACCAAATTTCCCTTACTCAAAATAAACATGGCGATGACAGAGGTCAGAAAAAGAATTCCAAGGACATCTGGTCAGTAGGTGCTGCAATATAATATATACGGCCAAACTAGCACGGCCGAATTCTAGTGTCTGTTCTTTTGGTCTGATGCAGTTTTTCATCGTTTGGGCCTCTTAGTTTCATAGAAGGTAAATCTTAATGCTTCCAGCAGTTTGTGTTTGGCCCTTTCCTGTTTCAGCATGACAATGCCAGCGTGCACATAGCCAGCACCATGAAGAAATGTTTTGCCCAGTTTGGTGTGGAAAAGCTGACTGGTCTGCACAGAGTCCAGACATCAACCCAATGCCACACCTTTGAGATGAACTGAAATGCAGAGAATGAGCCAGGCCGTATCACTCAACATCAGTTTCTGACCTCACTAATGCTCTTGTGAACGAATGGGAGCAAATGCCTTCAGCCAGGTTCCAACATCTGGTGGAAAAGCTGAAACCAGGAGAGTGGAGGCCATCAGCACGTTATTAATGCCCATGGTTTTGGAATGAGATGGGTGTAAAACTCTGTTTTTCACAAACTGTAATACTTCAATTAATAGCCCAGGATTTCAAATTGTTTATTTAAACCAGTATGAATATAACTTGTGTATATTTTGGCTATTGAATAACATATCAATTATGAATCATTAATTTGATCTAGCTCCAAGACCGTTAACGGTGCTCGTTTTTTGTGACTCCACCACATGTGAGGTAAAAATTGCTCCCTGTTTGTATAATTATCACAGAGTTATGCTGTTAATAACTTACAGTATTCATTAACATAGTAGAGAAAACTTCCAATGTGCAATGCAGCACAATTATGGAGAGAGAGACAATGGTGGGGGAGGTGTTGTGAAAAAAAAGGGAAAAAAGTATGATTACAAGCTAGTGTTGTGTGTTATGCATAATGGATCCGGCATCTGTTTTATTGAATGTCATCATGTGTTTCTTTATGGTTTTTAATATGTTGTCAGCTATTCAAGGCTTCTCCATGCAATTACTTAGTGGCAGCTTATAACGGCAGTACTTTACATCCCGCTGCATGGGAAGTACACACACACAAACACACACACAGGATGTGCATGGACAATCTGTGAGTTGTCAGTGCACATACATCTGAAGGCTTACACACTTCAACATGGACATCATGTTTGCATGTACATATATGAAAGTGAGGAAACACACAAGGGACCCATCATATAAGCCCATGCACAAACACCAACACTCACACCATATGAAAGGATACACATATTATAAACACACTGACAGACATTTATGCACATTAACTTAAACACACACACACAAACATAATATTGTAGGCGACACTAATGACATAGAGAAGTATTTGTAAGCCATGCAATATGCATGCCTGGAGACTAGTATCACTGAATAAAGCTGCCTAACAACAGGAGGGAGGAACTGTCTCATTGTGTGGAGTTTCCCAGGAGAGCGTCATGTTTGGAGAGCAGCCCTTATCACTGCTGGCTGTGAATATGTATGGCCTCTCTTTCTCTTTCCCACTCTCTTTGGTATTAAAGAAAAAATACATTTAGATGATTCTTATTGTTTTCCATTTTTTCTATTTTTTGAAGGTCAGTAAGTTCATAGATTGTGTGAAGGAAAGGAAAATACCCAATAGTGTTTGAGTTCCACTGACCAACATAGAGTACAAACTACATTGTGGGGACATTTTCCTATAAGAGATGAGGTGGTGATTTCATGCTAACACTTGATCACACATTGGAGGATATTTACTCTTTAAGATTTGCAAAACTTTTATGGCACTTTATATGTAATTTCTAAATCACATGAAGTCCCCTGGTAATAATGTACTAGTCCTTTGTGAATAGGGCTTAATTTACTTTATGACCACACTTTTTTGTGCAGGTGAAATAGAAGAAGCGCAGCATTACTGAAAATGTCTTGTGCAATGTGTTTTTCAACACGTCATGTTAGAGGCTGTGCCTCCGCCTCATTCTTCATGTTTTAACTTTTTTCCCCTCCCTTATGTGTCTTGTTGGTCACCTGTTTGTTCCCTTGCTTTCTGTTGGTGGTTGTCTGGACGAATCACTCCATTCCTTTCTGCTGCTAATCAACCTGCACACCTGAGAATCATCAAGCCCCTGCAGTTTATCTAACCTGTTTTTATACTTCAGTCTTTGCCAGTTCGCCAACGTGGTCCTCACACCTCAGTAGAACTAGACTCTAGGCTACCTTTCTTTGTGTTTACCTGAACCTGGTCCTTCTTGTGCCTCAGGTTCACTCCCATCCTGAGATCCATGTCTGCCTGGCTCCCAGAAGATGGCCCTGTACACATTGTGCTGTGTAAGAACTAAAAACTTGACAGGCGCAGCAACAGTAACTTAGAGAGGTCATTACTATTGCAACATTTGATTTAAACTGCTCTCTCTGACCATTTCAATTCAGTTTCTAATTCCATCATGGTGACCAATAAAACAGACTCTTTGAAGAGAAATATTACAAATCCCTCCACTCTTGGAAAACTTTCAACAAAAAAAGTTCAGCCTCTCTGGCACCTTGTAAAATCGGTGCATGCAAACCTGTGTTTACCCGCAGGACTACAACAAAGAAAATAAACTGACATTTTGTGTTGCTGTACGGCAAGCATCACTGCTGTTCTTCTGATGGAGGAAGAGAGTGAGAGTAGGAAGGGAAATGAGGACAAAAGGGAAAGAAAGACGGAGGCAGATGGAGAAATAAAAATTTGGAGAAAGATTCATTCAGTAGTGTCTCAGTGCAGCAGCAGGTTGCTGCTGGAACTGACATATGTTTCTGCCAGCTGTCTCAATGGAGATGTCAGTGTGGTGACATGGTGGCCGTCAAGTGTCTCTACTTACTATTGGCCAGGTTCTGCTTTGTCATACACTTACTGCAGATATTTATAAAAAATGTGTGAAGCAATACAGTTGATATGCAAGTTCTGATCAAAGTATCTTTAGTTTTATATAGTTTTGCAATTGTTTTAGACATTTGTTTTTACATTAATTCTGTGTGATTTCCAACATAACTTATCACACCCATTTTATTTGTATACATTTTTTATTTCAACATAATTTGAAATAGCCGTTAACCCTTCTATTTTTTTATGTTGTACTTTCCTTGGATTTTGTTTCTCCTGGAAAAGCATTGCAGCGATGATATTGGTGACATTGCAAGTCAATTTTCACTTTGACTGAGACTGACTGATGTGGCTTTTAAAGTGAACAATGTTTCCCCCTGTTCCCCGTTATGCAAAGTCAGATACTCTGATCAGGTTGAGATGTTGGACCTGAGTTAATTTAAAATGAGGATAAATTAAATGATCACTGTAAATTGAAATGCCACTTTCATCAAGCTGTCACCCTTAATAGCAATGCTAATCCTTACAGTAATTACAGCTAATTGAATGATCTTCAAGTCTCCTCCCGTCTACACACTTGTCTTTCATGTCTTTTTTTCTCAACAAATCTATAGTTTACTCCTTCAACTAGAGGATAATTACAGGGTTTAAAACAGCAGCCTATGTTATTAATAATAAGCTGACTGGAATAAGAAGCAGCACCATTTACACTAAGGAAGAGACACCGAGCTGTGATGCCACCCCTCTTCATCGTTCCAGTGCAAACTTGTTCTTTTCGTGCGAAGTGATTATTGCTTTGATTGCATATATATCGGAGCAGGTAATAGTACAGAAATTCTTAAAACATGAACAAAAAAGGCCTTATTATGAAAGGGTGAATACATATACACACATATATGCCTGATTGACAGTTATCTTCATTGATCAATTACCAATAGACAACAAATAATCAAAATTATGAATGTTTCCTGCATAAGATAGTGTATATTATTATTGATACGAACTAAATAATTATAAACACCAAGAGTTTTTTTTTTTCACCTAAATCTTAATCCCAACCATGTTGCTTACGTGACTCAAATAAAGATATTCCTCTTAATTCCTCTGCAGTCTGTAGACGATGAAAGCCTTCTCTGGCCAGAGAATAAATACTTTCAAGACAAACTTCTTTCCTCAATGTTTCTTGTTTTAGTATTATAGGACTCACTCGGTACTAAGCTAGTGTTCCCACAACACTAGCTTAACAGAGTTCTCCATGTGTGCCCTGGTGTTCTCATGTTTCCTTACTATCTCATCGCTCACTCCCGTAACTCCATCCTGGATCTGTCCCCGTTGTTTTGAAAAGCAAAATAAGGCATTAGCATGCCTGCATCCAGCTAGCCAAACCTTATTTTACACATATTACTGGGTGCGTTCCATATTTTGAAAACACAAATATAGACAATTTGTGTAATTTTTTTATTGTTATTTTTGGCTCAAGGTGGGCGGCGCCCTTTCACCCTTCTTTGGCCAGCCGCCACTGAAGGCCACCCAACACACTCTCACTCCCAACCAGTCAAATACAGCAGCTTGGTGAATGCTCCTATGCTTCAAACTATGACACACTTGGTACCCCTCTAATGCCAGTTTTAGACGTGGCAGGGACAGCCTGTCAGTTTCTGCACTTTACTTGCATAGTGTCTTTTCAAAATACACCTGTGTTCACAGGAAATGTACAATTTACTCATTACATGCATACAGTCTCTTTACACAATACCCAATGAAGGTTTACTTAGTTTTCAGGTTGACTTGGTTAGCTTAAGGCAACAAAAGTACTTGGTTCCGAAAATATTGTGGTTTGGGTTGAAATAAGTACCCATTACATTACAGTCATTTAGCAGACGCTTTTATCCAAAGCGACTTACAATAAGTGCATCAACATTGGTAATCAAAAGAACTACTAGTCACCAGAAGTCATAAGTACATTTCCTTTTCCAAACAAGCATCTAAGAGCATGAAGCAGAGCATAACTCAGAGCCAAAGTACAGTGCAGAAACAAGAAAAACAGTTAGTGCTATAAGTAATACGAATACAATAAGTGCAACAAGCTAGTATGAAAACAATAAGTGCTAAGTGGAAGGCTCAGGGTAGCACTTCCTGAAGAGGTGGGTTTTCAGCCTGCGCCGAAAGATGGGCAGCGACTCTGCTGTCCTGACGTCAGTGGGAAGTTCATTCCACCACTGTGGGGCCAGGACAGAAAACAGCCGTGACCGGGTTGATCGGCTGCCCTTAACTACTACACTAAACAAATGCAGCGTATGCAAGTTACGTGCCGAAAATGTCACGGACATTAACAGTTGTCTCCTGAGTGAAAGTCCTGTGTTTGTTTGACCCCCCCACAGATTCCGAACTTCTCCCTACACAGCCTCTCTCATTTTATACTACTTCAGTTGCTCTGACCGTCTGATAATGATGTGGATGGGTTTACATTGGAGTTAGTTGAAAGCCTGGTGCGTCTCATATCGATGCTAAAGGGTGCCTTGGAACGTTGGGATCAGACGGCGGTGGTATTCGATGAGTTGGTAGTGTGAACGGGTTGGATCACTGTTAGTATGTTTTCTAAGCTTTTCCAGTTGTGTGTTTAAAGTTAAGGTAACTGGACTGAATGTTTCAAGGATGCATCGAAATTGAAAACAATTTACACAGCTCTGCAAAAAAGTCCTACTCTGCTTAATACTCCATCAGGACCATCTGTTTCTGCCAGTCTTTCACATAGACCTCCTTAACACCGGGTAACCGGAGTGATGGCTGCAGGCTGTAACAGGTGTGGCAAGGACCCAGAAGCAGTACGACGGACACACGGAATAGTTGGAACGAAACTTTATTCCAGGCTGAACACACAACAGGCAAACAGTCTTGGATCTGCATACGTGTAGAAATCCACTTGGTGGAACACCAAGCCGTCAGGGGAGAAGGCAGACAGAAACCAGAGGAAGCAGAGGCAGAATCTTGTGGTCGGGGAAAGAAGGCTGAGTCGTTTACCGGGGCAGAGGCAAGGCGGAGAAGTCCAAACAGGCCGGGTCAGCAGCGGATAAACGTGGGAAAGTCTGGCATAATGCGGAGAACGATCTGGCAGTGAGTGTGTGTGAGACTGGGGTGTAAGGTGCAGCAGAGTAGGCAGGTGAGAGTGATTGAGCTGATGAGGTGGGTGTGACTAACAGGTGCACTGAATGGAGCTGATTAGGTGAGTGAGAGATAGAGTGACAGGAGAGAAGGGGCCGAGCTGTGACACAGGCATCAACTTTTTTTAAACAAAACTGGCTACAATCTGGAGAGCCATATTTTTTAATATAATACAGGTAGATGTATGGCTGGGATGAGCAACATCATGTGATACCGATTGTTTAGGTTCAAAACTAAACTAAACTTTCTGTCCCAAGGCCCAGACAACAATTTGTTTCCTCTGAGGAAAAGTCCTAAACTGTGGGGGGGCTTTTGACACAGTCCCGACACACTTGGCAGGGTGCATAGAGCAGCAACCATCAATTTGTGGAGGTAAAGAGATACAAACAAAGGCTCTGTGAAGAGAAATAACTGACAGCAGCTGATAATGAGGACAGACATGAAGGATATCGGAAACATGATGCATCATTAATTATATGTCGGATAAAACACCACAAATTGGTATTCGGCCCGTATTCTTTTTCTTTTCAGTTCTGGCTGTTATCAGTTGTAAATTTCTTCTTCATTGCCATTGCACGTGGCAATAGACATTATATGACCGTAACACCTGGCTTAGACACTATCACTCTACTACCGAAACACTCTAAAATGGGGGGACAAAGAATCGTGTTGTCCCCCGTATTCCAGCGACAGTGAAAGAACCGAAAAACATCTTGTAGCCATGTTTCCTGAATTTTTTTCTCTCCCTCCTGTTTCTCTCCATCACTCACTCAAGCACTCAGCAGCCATATTGCCCAGCAGCTCTACTCTTTCATCTGTCTCTCAAATCAATAGGCCACATTGGGGACAACACTGGAGGAGAAAATCGAGTGCAAGTCATTTCCCCAAGCTCTGTTCTTTCTTGTACTCATATTGGCTTTCTATTAGTGTCTCTACCGTGTGTGTGTGTGTGTGTGTGTGTGTGTGTGTGTGTGTGTGTGTGTGTGTGTGTGTTTTAAGGTGTGACAGCAAGACAAAGATGCTGTAGAGTCTCCATGTTAAATAGACATACTGTAAATGAAAGGTTTCACCATCCTCTTTCTCTCTGAGCTTCTCTTCTTCAAACATTCTCTCTTGTCCATGTTTTCTTTTTTTATATCTTTCTCCTCCTTCATACTTTCTTTAGATTATCCACGTCCACATTTCTTTCCTTTTAAAGCTGATCCTTGTACATTACACCATTACACTTTATCTCCTTGAATAGTCCTCCCTCTTCTCCAGCTTCTCTCTCTTTTTACTTACTCTTCTGTTTCTACCGTCTTTTCCCTTTCCTTGTTTCTTCTCCTCTCCTCTTTCTTACCTGTCCTTTATTTTTCTCTTCCTGTTCTTCTATTTCTTCCTTATATCCCTCTGTTTTTCTCTCTTCCCATCCTTTTCTCTCATCCTCCATTACTCTATTTATGTTCTCATCAATTCTCTAGCCCAGTGGTTCTCACCTGGTCTGGCTGCAGGACCCACCATCACCGCTTAATGACAAGCCGCGACCCAAATGTTCAACTTCTTTAATGTATTTAATGAAAAGATGGTGCAGTTTGAACCTGAGCTGAAAATGTCCTCTGTCGTCGTAGTAGTAGGGAGCTCTATTGTGCAGAGAAATTGTTCCCGTCAGTCCCCGACCCACATGTTTCACGTAAACCAGTAAAACTGATTTGTTTGTTATGTCTGTAGATTCGTCCATTTGTAATGCAAAATGATCGCTTGCCTTAATTTGAGTTGTTGTCTGATGTCATCCGACATATCTTCAAGTCGCCTACTTATAGTGTCATTTGACAGAGGTATAGTTTTCAGTTCATCCGCTGCAGATTGATCCAACAAATCTCGCTTCAGTTTTGACGGATTCATGCTTTCTTGTGCCAGAACCTCGCTGCACAAAACACACTGAGGTTGTTGCCCTCTTTTGTCCTCAATGTAAGAAAATCCATATCTCATGTAGTCGGTGTCATACTTGCATTTCACTCAATTAGCATGAAAACAAACTTTGTGGGTGTTCTTCTGTACTGTGAAATGGCGGGTGTGGTTATTACCATTACAAGGCATTGATGTCAAATACTGTTAAGGAGTGTGAATAACTCCGCTGCATAAAAAGTCCCCTTCAAAATAGAAGCACAACATTTTTTTTTTTTTTCAGGCAAAGATCCGCGACCCACTGAAAACGGGTCCGCGACCCAAAAAGATGTCTAAAAGGCAAAAAGAAGGCTAGTTGCTCTAGCCTCTTTTTCTCTATCTTCCTGTCTTTCCCATGATTTCAGACATTGCATGACTTCTGTCTCAATCCTTTCTTTATGTCTCCTCTTTCCTGCCTCTGCACGCTCTTTCTCTTCATTCCCTCTTTTTCTGTTTATCTGTACGGAACAAATTCATCGGTCCTTCAGTGTGGTGTCTTCATTATATGGGATATTGATTGGAGACTTCCATGTCCTCTGTCTCTGAGTGTGTGTAGGTTTCTTTCTGATGGATTATATTACTCTAATTGTTGCTGATGACAATGCATTTCAAAATATGATTGTATATGAATTTTTGCCTAAACATTTAACACAAGCTCATAATATAAAATCATCTCAATCCTAAAATCCTGGACACCTTTTAAGATATTTAGGTGAGGTTATGAGCAGTTAAACCGTTTAAATAGTTTTAGAGGCCTGGAAACTCTCCAGTATTTCACAGGGAAAACACAGCTCCTTCAACCTTAGTGAGAAACTTTGAGACACAAGGTTAAAAAACAGCTTAGCAAGCTTAGTCCCAAATTGCAGAGTTCTTCTTCTAATATCTTGTGATTGGTCGATTGATTAAAGTGTTTGATCAAATAACCAGAGAGCATGCCTGTGGCCAAGGAGCATTCACTGGAATAGTGGGGGGTGCAGGGGGTTAACAGAGGCCCGACAGCTCGATTTGTTCCGGGGCCCCCTAACCGCTTAATCCGGCCATGGTGCTAGTCATGTGGTGACAGATGATCTGTTACTGACGTGAACTGTCTAACACAGTGAGAGACAAGCATCAATATAAGTCATCACATTTCAGTTTAAACTGTTCAAACACACACACACACACACACACACACACACACACACACACACACACACACACACACACACATCATACACTTGTATATAATATATCTTTAACAATGTAAAGGCCACTATGGAGTCCTGCTGTTCACTTGAGTGTGTGTGTGTGTGTGTGTGTGTGTGTGGGGGGGGGTGGAGAGATGGCACTTTTATGACAAGTCATAAAACAAAGCCATAGCCCCAGGAGAGGTCATTTGGCTGGACGTGGCTGCAAGTCGCACACTCTCACGAACACACACAGTGGGAGTCAACCTTAGTGGTGGTCTTTACATCAAGGGGCAGAAGACACAGGGAGAAAAGAAAAAGAAATAGTGCCAAGAGATGGAAGAAACAAATGATTACTTCCTTTATTTCTAGGGTCTTTTATTTTCTTTCTCTACTTTTGTTCGTGAGTTCTTCATTCTAAATGAGCCACCAGTCCTTGCTGTGGCGGTTCCAAGGGGTGGGAAAAAATGCCTTGTCAACCCAGCTGGCACCACAGTTTTGGACCTTTTAATTAAAATATATACATGAAAAGTCATGACTTGTTGGAAGTTTACAGGAATGAAACTCCCTTATCCGAGTGCAAGTGAATGCAGAGATGAAGCTCCCCGTACCTACTCCACAGTGTAATACAAGGAGCTGTGAGGATATTTGGAACAAACCGATTTCCCACAGCTGCCGCTAGCCGTCCTACCAGCTTTCTGTGCAGTCTCTCCCGGTCCCGGTCGCTTTTTTCCTGTTAAATGTGTAGAACAGATATACAAAATGGCTGCAGATGGATATTGGCAGATTGTTTTGTTGAAGAATGTTTTGTTTAGCCAGCTCTACTTGGGGTGACCGTGGCTAAGTGGAGAGCAGGGCCGCCTTTCAATCAAAGGGTCGGCGGTTCAATCCCTGGCTCCTGCTCCGCTAGTCTCATGTCAATGTGTCCTTGAGCAAGACACTTAACCCCAAAATTGCTCCCGTAGCTGCGTCTACAGTGTGTAGATAGATACTGAAATGAAAGTCGCTTTGGATAAAAGTGTCTGCTGAATGACCGTAATGTAATGTACTCCTCATATTGCTGACAAACATGTCCACATTTTAAATCAGCAACATCCAAAAGCAGACTCACTCACTTCAAGCCCCAAACAAAAAGCCACACAAGTCAGCAGTGAAGTGACAGCTCATTTAAAGCTCAGTATATGAGAGCGTCACATTTTTTTTTACTTACTTTTTCAAATAACATAAAACAAATGCAAATTAACATATCTTTTATTGAAATGTTATGGCCGCATTTAAGGCTTATGTACAGTGTTGGAAAATATGTCTGAATAGAGTCTCAAAAGAATTATTGATTTTTAATATCACCTTTTGATATTTCTGTTCAATACTTTACTCATGTGCCACAATAATGTATCATTTTGAGTTAAAATATCATAATTTTATCATTTTAACTGGCTTTTCCAAACAAATATTAATATATATGATTGTTTGCAATTTATTCAGCATATACTGTATATATATATATAATATATACATTATATGTATACTATATATATATAGATATATATCTATATATATATCTATAGATATATATCTATATATATATATATATATATATATATATATATATATATATCTATATATATCTATATATCTATATATATATATATATATATATATATATATATCTGTCACCACTTAAAGTGGTCATTCCACACTCTTCAAACCCCATGAAATTTCTCTAGATTCTCCACTGAGTCAACTCAGAGCGACTCTTGTCTTGGTGGGAAAAAGGAAACTCAATTAAAAGATAACGTTGAATCAAAGAAATAGATTCAAAACATCAAGGAATGTGTCTTCAAAACGGTACTGTCAATGAAACTTACTGCTGATGTTTTTGTGCATAGCTTAACTGAAGTAAGTAAAGATAACAATTTTAAATTTACATTATCTGAGTTTTTTGCTGTGCTCGTGGCGGGACTCAACAATGCATCATCTCTCCTGTTAAAAAAAACTCCTACAGTCAATTTCTCCTTCATTGCTGTAAAATGTGTTTATAATGCATTTATAGATCTGACTGTGACCCATGGCTGTTTGTAGCATATGTGGGATTTTTTATATTCTTTTTTATTTATGTGGCATTTTACAGCTCCAATTATACAAATCTTATTTACATACAATATCTTGATAATTACCAGTGACAATCTGCTGATTACTGTTTAGTGTGTGTGTGTGTGTGTGTGTGTGTGTGTGTGTGCGTGCGTGTGTGTGTGTGTGTGTGTATGTGTGTGTGTCCATGTATACATTTGGCCATGTCTGATTTTTCTTTCCATTTCCCTGCGTGTGGGGTTGTTGGATAGAACCTGTGAAGTAACTCACTGTGTCAAAGCCTGAAAATCTGATCCTGTGAGTCACATGGGGTTATTGAATAAATGAGAGAACGAGTTCAGATAGATAAGATATTGATTGAACTATATTTATCCAGAGGGAAATTGCTTTGCCGCAGATGAAGTAGAAAGAGACTATATGTAAAATAACAATAACCACAAGGTACACATCCCAAATACATATATATATAATACATGTCAAAAACAACAGTATAGATCATAAATATAAAGGTGAGGTTGGCGGTAGGGATCGGTCTAGGTGGGTTGGATAGAGATGTATGCCCAGTATCAAATCTGCAGTATAGGTGTATTTGGTTAACCCAGGATGTTCATGATTATTTATGTCTGTGATGCTTCACCTAATGTCCCATCATTGCACATTATATGCCATTATGTCCTGTCAGTCAGTTGTAATGAGCTGAGATGTAATGGATTATGGATGAATATAACAGCTTCTGTTCCCTGTCGGAAACTGCTGTCTGAATCAAGATGAAGCAGCGAAAATATTCTAAATATAGCGTGCACTTAAACTGATATAGATTGTTTTCGGTGTCTAAAATATTTTGAGCTGCTGCCCCCGTCTACAGCAGTACACTGCTTTGCTACTGTGCTGGTACTAGTCTGTTCTGGGTGCGTGCTGACTGCCATCTAAATAAGTAATACAGACTATGGAGAAGTACATCAGACAACTGCACTTCAAAACACCTAAATGTTCCCTTTAAACACCATTATTACCGTCATACAAGCACATGGCACAGCTTTCACCAGCAGATTGGATCTCCACTAATTATGTGGTGATCCAATGTTCTCTGATCCTTGTCAATACGAGTGAACCTGATTCAGACTCCCCATTACCATAAATCATCCGTATATCCCAGCAGGGTGAGCATTGCTTTTAAAAGTAGTGGGAGTAGCTGATATCCCTGCACTTAATCCAATGATGTAATACTAAAGATTAAAGATAACCAATTCAATTCAATGTTGTTGTCCTAGCCAGCGATGCTCGAATGAGGTGTGTATGTGTGTCTGAATAATTCAGGGTATCTAGAGCTGGACAGGGGTCAGAGATTGATACTACAGTAACTGCTTCAGGGCCCAGATGAGCGGGTTTAAAGGAATCCAGATTTTATGTCCCAGCTAGAAAATGTGTTGTTGAGTCAGGTTATAACAACAAAGACAACCACACATCTACAATAATGAATAAAATAACAAACTGTAGATCATAACAGACCACAAATTCCTGAAGCACAAGGTTCATCTTCAAAGTGTTTGCTATGTCTGACCACCAGTCTAAAACACAAAGATATCCACTTTACTTTATCACATAAAACCAAAACAACTGATGGAATGAGGTCATGTTTGGCACTTAAAGTCTCATAAAGTGACACATCCAACTCCACTACCACCCATCACATACTACATCAGTTGCTCTGCCCGTAACACCGCCGGCCTTGGTGTCTGACAGCGAGGAACACTGACCAAGCAGCATTATTTGACATGTTGCAAGTGAGAAAGGGTTAAATGAACACAGGACTTTCACCCAGGAGGCCATTGTTCGTGTACAGTGTGAAACCAAAAATCAATGTTGACATTTTGTCATGTCAGTCAGTCTTCTGTCACATGAGTCACGTAAGTCTTTAGTGTTCTGTGCGGTATAGTTTTCGCCTGGAGATCTTTGAGGAGCTTTGTAAATGTTGGTTTGCCGCAAGTACACAGTATAAATCCAAATGTTTCCTTGTCATCACGTAAGTCTTTAGTGTTCTGTGCGGTATAGTTTTCGCCTGGAGATCTTTGAGGAGCTTTGTAAATGTTGGTTTGCCGCAAGTACACAGTATAAATCCAAATGTTTCCTTGTCACGATTCTGCGTCAGCACGTTCTTGTGGAAAGTATACGCAAGGCTTTAGTTATTCCAGTTAACATCAACCACGCTCTTTTCCTAGACTAACTAAGTGCTATAGTTGCCTAAACCTTAATCTCCTGTGAGGACAGGAGTTTATTTCGAAAAGAAACTGAAACGCCGTCCCTGACACGTCCAAAACTGATGCTAGAGGGGTAGATAGAGTGTCATAGATTGAAGCCAATGACCGCTGACCAAGCATTGGTATTTGATGAGTTGGGGTGAGAATGTCCTGAATGGCCTGACTGAGGAGGGTGAACAAGACACTTCAGTGCATGTATGACTTTTTACTAAGTGCTTTATGGTGAATGCAGGGTTTTTATAATCTTTCACATTAATTTCAAATGGAGGTCAAATATAAGGACTGCATCTCAGGATGTGTTCAAACTGATCAGTTTGTTTGTTTGTTTTTTGTTTAAATAATAAAGTAAGTTACTTTCCCTCTTTCCACAACCGAAGCACTTAAATAACTTGTACGTGAAGTAACATCACACCTTTCTCCTCTTGTGCGTGTGTTCGCCTAGGGTTGGGCAAGGCTAACAAGGTTTAGGGTTTCAGATCATTACAGATCATTTAGACATTCATCACTGATATTACATTGTGTGTGTGTGTGTGTGTGTGTGTGTGTGTGTGTGTGTGTGTGTGTGTGTGTGTGTGTGTGTGTGTGTGTGTGTAGGTGTGTGAGCATGAGTATGGCATTACTCCATAATGTCCATGTAATAAAGGCTTGTAATGCTGCGTTTGCGTGTGTGTGTGTGTGTGTGTGTGTGTGTGTGTGTGTGTGTGTGTGTGTGGTTGTTTGTGTGTATGCGTGTGTGTGTGTGTGTGTGTGTGTGTGTGTGTGTGTGTGTGTGTGTGTGTGTGTAATGATGCACAAGTGACAGTCTGTGCAGTAATACTGAAACAAGCAACAATCACAAAGCTTTTACCCGCAAAGACAGACAGAGACAGAGAGAGAGATCAGGAAAAAGAAAAGAAACGGATGGAGGGTTGAAGAGAGATAAGAGCAAATGGCACTCAGAAAGAAAGAGAGAGATATAAAAACAAAGTTAGAGTGGGTGTGAAAGAGGAAGAAGACAGTGGGCAAAAAAACATGAAAGGGAGAACAAATAGATTAAGGGAAATAATTAAGAAAAATGACGGAAAATGGTTGGAGAACATGAAGAAAAAAGAGAGCGAGCAAGAATGAGAGACCAAAAGACAGAGAGAGAGAGTGTCCTTAATGACCACTTTAGTAGTTTGGAGGCGGTAATTTGGTTAGCCTTCGGGCTGCAGGTCATGTAACACTATCCGCGCCAAAGCAGATGATTCTGGGTTTCGATGCGTGTGCGCATTTGCATGAGTGTGTGTGAGAGCATGCGCGTGTTTGTAAGCCAATCCCGATGTAGCCTGAATCACTTCTCTGTAGGAGTCTTGTGGAAATTGCTGCCTAAATGAAATTATGTTGTAATTTAAAAACTATTTATCAAAGACAGTTTGGTGTCACTCCCATTGGAGCCATTAGGCTCCTCTCACACTCCCAGAAGTCAGGAAGACTTCCAGCTCTGAGAACAACAGCAGCATCAGTGAGGAGAGGTGAAGCTGAGCAAAATGAGAAAGGAAAGCTTCGGTTGTACCACTGGAGAGCTCTGGAAATTGTTATCTGTATACATTGACTATTGTAGTGTCAACAATACTGTCCCTGTGGGGAAAGTTGGATACGGCACTTGAAGAATAAGACTTTAACAAGCTTTAACAATGGAATAACTAACAAAGCATAAACCCCCGAGGAGAACATGATGAAAAGAACGAGGAGAACATGATGAAAAGAAATAAAATGAAGGAGTTAAAACAGAGCAGCTGAACTAAATGTAATAATTATTCTTACAGTTCATTCTCTGCGTCTCCATAAGTAAGGCGAGGGTCATTGAATTGGCATACATTCCTGATGAGGAAGTGAGGACCATTTGCCCTTTCCATTTGGAAAAATAAAATATAAAGCTGGCTTTAATCCTTATTCTTATTGTTGTTAACAGATCCTAAAAGAACAAATCAAGCAATGCATTTGTGACTTCCTTGCCCTGTCTATGGCACTTTGACAAATGTGTCAAATTATATAGTTTCATTGTCATACAAGGCTTAATCATTTCCATAACAAAAAGCTGGGCACTGTAGTTTTTACCAAACAAAAGTAAAGAGAAACTTTTTTGGGGAAAATGTGATTTTTCCACATTTGGTGTTCAGTGGCATTGATTCAAAATAAACTTGATTGAGATGATAATAATTGTCTCTGCAGTCCTGACTGTTGTCTGTGCCTGTACATTAACCTGCTGCCAGAGATAATCACTGAATCAAATGTGTATCAATCTGCTACGGAAAATAGTTCTCAACAAACATTTTGTTTGAATAACATTTGCACAAAAAACTAGTGTCTGAAACTATGTTTTAGGTACATAATAATAAACTAATATTCTATATTTGTGATTAGTTTTTAAAGATTTGTGTCAGCAGTATTCAAGACAGGATTTCCAACCAAGTAAATTTCCACAGGGCCTCAGAACCCCAGGGACAAACAAAAAAGCCCAAAACAGGTACACCATAGTCCAATTATTTTTTGGTAATTTGATTACTTGCAAACTTCTTTGAGAATTTGCATCACTAAATGTTCATATTTATTAGACATTAATTGATTTATATTGTGCTTATAGAGCACATATTAATTAAATGAAATGTCCTTTGTAAAATGATCCAAACTAACCAACAGACACAAAATGAATCTGGGGCTGTGTATAGTCTGCCAGGTGCATTGATTGAAAGATGGAGGTGAATCGGTACTTACTCAGTAAACAGAAGAGGTGGGTTGACAAATAGGGTTTTCTAAAGACCATCTAAAACAGGGGTGTCAAACTCATTTTCACTCTGGTTGCCCTCAAAGGGCCGGTTGTAACTGTAAGACTGTATAAATGTAACTACTCCCTAACATATTGTTAAATAACTTTATCTGCATTTGATTATTGTTTATTCAAGTGTAACAATATTGTACATGCAGTTATATAAATGTAAAATAATATTTAAGCACATTTATGTTATTACAACATAAATAATTTTAATTTAGGGTTAAGAAACCCACATAACTCTATCAAAGATCAAACTTTTAAAGAAAATAACAAAGACAAATATCTTCAAGCACAAGTTATTACATTTACTTTGTTCAAAGCTATTTTTGTCACCTATCTGCATCACTAATGTTCCTCCTCGCCATCGTCCCGTGCATGACAGCTACATCCAAGAGCTCCTCACTGATGGTCAGGTCTGCCTTCAGCCTCTTATAAACACTGATAGATGTTCTGTATCCGTGTTGTTTGTGCTTTCATCACCAGCTAATGAAAAAGACAAGTAACTGCTCGTCTCTTCGGCTAGCTGTGTTGTCAGATTTCCTGCTAGTTCCTGAACTCGGTCTGCGATGGTGTTTCTTCAGAAACTGACATTTTTAAAACTCTGTATCTGGTCGGAGCACACCTGCTCACATACCTTAAGCATGCACTGGGCTGTAGCTTTTGTAAATATATTCTGCTGTGATTGCAGTCTGCCTTTTAATTCTTGGACAATTTTATGTTTTTCTTGAAGCCTAAATTTAGCTCTGGTGTCAAAATGCCAACGTAAATTGTATTCCTTCATCACAGACACTGCCTCATAGCACAGAAGACAGACCGTTTTTCTCCTTGAAGCACAAACAAGTATTCGCTTTCCCATCTTTCTTTACATTTTCTTCCCTCTGCATCAATTTTTCTCTTCATGGACATTTTGGGATTATTTGTCGATCATTTTCAACTCAATCACTTATTGGAAAACCGCTTTACGGGCTGTTGCCTCTCTTGTCCACCTGTTGTGATAGTTTTAATGTCGGCACACAGACAACATGCCATCTCATAATTTCGACCATGGGGATATTTTTATTTTCAAGTCTAACTTTAATTATTTTTTTTGCTGGCGGATTCGCGGGCCACATAAAATGACGTGGAGGGCCAAATCCGGCTCGCGGGCCGTATGTTTGACACCCCTGATCTAAAAGATTAATCCAGCCATGTTCCTAAAAATTAATTATAGCTTTGGTCTTTTTATGGTATTTGCAGACAATAAAAAATATAAACTAACGGTGGCCTTGGATTAGGAAGCTTGAATTGTTTCAGGATTTTTTATGGGGTTTTTTCCTATTAATGCTCCACATTTTCTCTGTGGTTGCCGACCTGGTTTGCCAGATAACTGCAGGTGTACTGAATCCATTATGAATTGAGGTGAGACTTTGATGACCCTGCTATTGATAAATAAACAAAATAAATTGTTGAAGCAGACATACAGGGATATTAATAATGTGGTGTTGCACAGTATCAATGGCAGCAAGCGCTAACATGCAAGAAAGGCCGGTGATTGAAGAAGTTTGTATAATCAACCTATGCCACGTTATTACATCTTTGATTTGAACACACACACACGCACACACACACACACACACACACACACACACACACACACACACAACACAAGTACTGCTTTAGATGTAAAAAAAACAGACAAGTAGATTCAGCAAGAAAAATAAAACATACTGTACATGAAATATTCAGAAACAGCCATGCATTAACCATCTATGACAATAAAAGAGAGAGAAAGAGACAGACAGACAGACAGACAGACAGACAGACAGACAGACAGAGAGAAAGAGAGAGAGAGGCAGGAAAGAGAAAAAAAAACAAGATAGAGAGAGAACTAAAAATTAGTTACGAAAGAATGTGCTGGATGTGGTGCAGAGGTTGCAGAGAGAAAGAAGGGATTTCAAACTTCCTGTGGACAGCTGTTTGTGTGGCTTCCGTCTCTTCCTGTTTCCTTCACCTTCATTCCCCTGGGTACTAAGTCCCTCCAAGTACAGCTTCTTATCACCCTCTATGTACCAACGTACATTTATAACAAATACCACACATAGTACATGGTACTCAGCGTTGCATATGTGTCTGACCAAAATACCAAAAAAGGCAATAAATAAATGATTCATTTAAATTATTTGTGTAGAGTTTTTAAAGTTTTTTTTTTTTGGAATATGTATAATAAGCATATCATTTAGTTATCGCTACTGAGAATTTTGCAAACATAAAAAAAGAAGAAAAAAACATGACGTAGATAGGTTTGCAGTTTTCAAGGTGTATATTTCAAAATGCACGGCCCGCCACTATATATATATATATATATATATATATATATATATATATATATATATATATATATATATATATATATATATATATATATATATATTATACCTGGGCCTTCACTCGTAAAAATGAAGCTCAACACCTACAAATACAATAACGATAGTGCAGATACATGAATACCTGCATGACGGGATGCAGCGGCATTAACGAACAATGCATATAGTCAAAATCAATTCAGCTAAAACACGCATTCCGCCACACACTCAAGCGCACGGGCCATTCAAATATTATTCATATCAA
This sequence comes from Cebidichthys violaceus, assembly GCF_023349555.1. Classification (NCBI taxonomy): domain Eukaryota; kingdom Metazoa; phylum Chordata; class Actinopteri; order Perciformes; family Stichaeidae; genus Cebidichthys; species Cebidichthys violaceus. The sequence goes on from NW_027176594.1 coordinate 10,269,730, forward strand.
AGGGAACAATATTACCCATATCATGAAAACGACACGATAGACAAATGAACACAGTAGTAATGCTCCAATCACTCCCTTCAGGAAATACACGACTCCATAGTTCTTGTTACTGACGAATTTATTCGTCTGTCAACACCGGGAGGGAAAATGAGTCCACTTGAAAACACATGAATCTTCAAAGTAGATCACTTAAAAACTTAAACTTAACTTTAACACTTTGTACGGAGTATATAGACCGCTGCCGCTTCGCATGTCTTCTTGTTGCTGTGCACCGGCTAAATGTGTCCCCAGCGCAACATGGGACGTAACAATATTTCCTATCACATATAAAACCAAACACAAATCCATATTCATAAAAACAAGTTGTACAAATAATAATATATAATGTAAACAAGCATATTAAATAATGACATAAATAATATTTATGGCAGTTAAAGCTACTGCTACTACTTAAATTCACTTACCAAAGCTGCTGTTCACTATTTAAAGACAAAGTCCATCCTCCTTTCTTTGTTAATAAAGAGTTCAATAACACGGTTGTACAGAACATCTGTGTGTTTTAGTTCCAGTAAGAGGTCCTTCTCGGTTCATGGAGCCAGTGATGACTGTCGAGCCTCCCCAGTTGTATTTCCTGAATACATTTGTATGCGTTTGAGGGCTGAAAATGTCCACTTGACAGAGGCATTAGATATTGGGATTGTCACCGCTCAACATGTCACGCAAGCCCACTGACCAATCACATATGGCTAGGCCAGCTAGAAGGCTCTGGCATGTCAAAGAATACACCCAACATGTCAAACAAAAAATCTGATTGGTTGAAGACTATGACAATCAACAATATCGTCCCCATTTACTCAAACTGCAAAGAACTTCACTTCTTACCTAGAGACAGCATAGGGGTGAAATCTGATTGGATAAAAGCTCTACTTAAAACAAGCTGCACTGGAAGCAGCGCTGCAGGCTGGAAGCAGAGCAACTGAGGAAGACAGTAGCTGTGCAATGAGAAAATAAACTAATGGGAAAAATAATTATAATACTTGTAGTGTATTTATGAAAAATTATTAAATTATAAAATAGCTGTAACTTTGTGATTTTGTCTAGGCCAGCAGAGAAGGCTTTGCTGGCCCTGACGGCCCACCACTGATATATATAGATATCTATATCTGTATCTATATATATATATATATATATATATATATATATATATATATATATATATATATATATATATATATATATATATATATATATATATATATATATATATATATATATATGTCTGTTGCTGCAGTGCTGGTCGATGCTGTTTTTAACCCATTTCATAAAATGGTGAAATGGGTTCACCATTGGGTTACTAATGCACTAACATTACTGCATTAGTAACCCTTTGAAACCAGCTTGTTGTGACGTCATCTGCCCCAGCTTGAGCAGGCATGCTTGGCAGTGGAGAAACACAGTGCCATGGTAGTTGCACGGACTGTTGATGGGTCTTTAAAACACTAATAGTCTGGTGACTTTCTCCTACTCAAAAACTTTCCATATTCCAAAGCTCATGACACCTTTCCTGGGACTCAGCAATGGATACAAGTCTATAGGAAAGACGTTCATGGCTCTGATTTTACATCACCATTTCATCAACATTTATTTTGTCCATATATATTAATCCCCTCAGACTTAAATTGACTGGGACATGTGTTCAAGAATCAAACCACTGCTGGATATACTTTATAACCTCTGCATTTAACCCAGTCTAAGCAATTAAGGAGCAGTGGGCTGCTGTAAAGCATACGGGGAGCAACTTGGGGTCAGTGGCTCGCTCAAGGACACTTCAACAAGTGAGCTCAGTTGCCTTATCAGTGGATACTTTGCAGCTATTTGATAGAAAACAGAGGTGCAGGAATGTGCAGGTATTTTTTTCACAATGAGACAGGGTTTGCCTTTGTTCCACAAGGTTGTATTCAGCCTGCATTTTACCACTCTTCTCTGAGAGTCAGAGACTGGCGATATATGAGTTTTAACTTTGAGAGGAAAACAGAATGGAATAATAGAGCGCACCTGTCGAAATATTTACTCAAGAAACTCTTCCTCTTAAGACTTTCATTTTTTTTACCCCCAACATTCATAAAACAGAAATCAGTTCCAATTGTTTATTTATGAGAGAAAAATACACACACACACTCACAAACTCAGGGACAAAGCAGGAACCAGAGATTTTATGTCTTGAAAGATTGCATTATGGATTTGCTTATTGGGCTGATATCCTCTAGCGCTGTTCATCTATTCTGCAGTTTCCAGGAGAAGACAAACAAAACTTCCCACAGAGGATTACTCCCAACCAACACTCTTTAAAATATAATGAAGCGATTTCCATGATAAAACTATGAATAATTTTGTCGATAAGTTAAGTAACACCACTTCTGTACTTATTTTAACCCAAATGTTGTTTTATTTTGTAACGTAACATCAGTATTTGAGTAGCTCCACTACCTTAGCTATTTTAACTACGATATTTTCCTAACCAAGTACTTTTGTTGTCTATACACCACAGGGGCTTGCTTAGGCACACTTATCACTTGTGTTGCTGGACATTTGTAGAAAAAAAAACTTCCAAAGACATCATACAAACCGTTCCATGAGGATACTGTGAGTGGTATGCTAGGACGGTTGAGTGAGGTAAATATGTGCATTGGGTGTTTTAGACTGTGTAACAATTCAGAACATTGCCATCCACCAATAATATAAAAGCTGAACTGCCAACATAAAGGAAAGAGCGTGCTTGTCCAAAGCCAGACGGCCTACTGGCTAGAAGGTTACTACCGTAGGTGATGCAGAGCCTGGTTTTTGGTGAGTCAAACCTGTTACCCCCCTGAAAACACAATACATTCAAAAGGAACAAACAGGAATGACCATAAGTAGTCCCTATTTTAAAAATCCCGACTACTGTTAAGGCTCTAAGCATAGCACGTTTATCATTAAGTGGTTTGTTCCATCCACTGCACTGGCTGTGTAATGAACATGCCCGTTGGGCTTCTTTAGACATTTAGGCATCTAGTTCAGATATGGTAAACTAGCAGTATCAGCCATTAACAGGCAAGTGCAATGTGATCACTCATACTGTAATGGAATCGCCCATTAGTGTGTTGTGATGTTTTTTTCATGGGTGTGTTATGAATATTCCGCTGACAGTTTTCAAAGTTGGGCAAGTGCATCTCCACCTTCAACAGCCAACTGGGAAACATATTGCAGAGACACACTGACCGCTTGTGTTGCTGGACATTCATAGGAAAACACACAAAAAATAACAAAATAGCTTTTCGTAAGATATAATACGAACCGTTGTATGAGGTTGTCAAATGTAGGATGTTTATTTTTGTTTGAAAACTTTATTTTAGCATCCAGGATGCTGTCCAAATAATTAAAAGGGTTTTTTGAAAGGGTACTACTGATTTAGTATTGGCCTTTTCTAAAGTTGACTTCTGAGACACAGATTACAAAAGAATGGTAAAATGTTGAAGCAAAGACTAAGATTAATTTCCCAAATAATCCTGAACCTTTTAACAATTCTCAATCACATCTCGTCACATATGGACACTTGGCCCCCTTTTTAATGCACTTTTAACCCACAAGTTTGTGGAATGGTTTTCTTAAGTATTTATAGGCTAGTAAAGTAGGCTATGTAACTTGACGTGACGTAAGTTAAGTACTTAACATAACATACTTACTTAAAATACAGTAAATCACCATTGACTTTCACACATGACACAAACAGCCATCTCCTGGGTCTTTGTTTTTTGACCCATTCATGCACCCACCGCCTCCCTCTGCGGACTTTGTCGCTGTTTATCCAACGTCACCTGATTTCTGGTGCAGTGTCTGGTGTCTAATAATGATGCAGATGGGTTTTACATTGTTAGCTACTTGAAAGCATGGTGCATCTCATACATTCATCAGACAAGGATGTGATAAAATGTCTGTATTTGTTGCCCTGTGAACGAGACGATCCTGGATCCTGAAATGCAAATACAGTACGTACAGTCTTTCATTAGATCGTCCCTGGCGGGAAAATGTCCATGTCTTTCTAACTGTATGCAGCCCGATTGTTACACCAGCTTGTATCTCTTCGAGCAAAAACAGAGAAAACACTACTGATGTAACTTAAGTTATTCTCTCAGATTTAACAAAGCTCTTACAGAACCACTGAAAACATACAGCTGTTCTCACAGAATACGAAATATCTCGCCATGACGAGTAAACCAATTGCTATTAATAAAATTGGTGGAGTAAGCTTACAGCTTTCTGACCAATACTGACCAAAACAGCTAATTCCATATGCATAGCTATATTGGATGTTGCTTTCATCTCTGCTCCTGAAGTTGGTCAATGAAAAGCCATAAAACCCAGTTCTCTGACATGAGGAAATGTGGCATCGTTAAAACAGCACAGAAACCAGTCTAACAATATGCTGATGGGTGAAGCAATAGAACAGTATAAAACAGCAAAGCTTGTGCTTTGCTTTAAAAATCACTTCCCCATCTCTTTCTCTCACACACACACACACACACACACACACAGAAACACATAGCCAGTCAGACTAATGTGTGTGACCTATGGTGCTAGCTTACGGCACTGGGAACATTAGTGGTTCAGATTGAAACAAATGAAGACAGCTCTTCACTTAGTCACAGTCAGATGGAGCCAGGCAATAATAACACAAAGAGGGAGTGTGTGTGTGTGGCAATACATATCCACGTTTGTGTGTATGCAGGTATAGCATTTGCACAAGCATACAGTTTATTCTAAATACATGTGTGTATGTGTGTGTGTCCTTTTATATGTGCATGTGCATTATTACTTAAAGTTACAGTCAGTGTGCCTTTTGGTTTGTGTGTGCAAGTGTCTATGCTTCTGTGTGTGTGTGTGTGCATCTGTAGGCATGTGGTGCATGGTTGTCTAATGTATGAATACTGTGTGCATGCAAACGTGCATGTTTACAGTGTGTGTGTGTGTGTGTGTGTGTGTGTGTGTGTGTGCGTGCATTTTGAGGATAGAGGCGGTGAAGAATATATTGAGGTGGAGATGATGATGAGAACCTTCAGGGCTTTTCTGATGAGAGCCATGTGAATTAAAAACTGACAATACCAGTCTTACCCAAGACAAATGCCTTCTCTACAGCACTCATTATGTGGATTACTGGCACACACATGGCTGTGTGTGTGTGTGTGTGTGTGTGTGTGTGTGTGTGTGTGCATGCTGCTAAGTGCTTTGCTGTTATTAAAATAATGCTATTAGTTGTGATCTATGATGTATTGGTGATTAAGTTTTACAGTGAGCTTTTCAAATCCATTTCTCTGGCCACCAAACAGATCTGCAGGCATCATTCAGAGTCTGAATCACAGTAATACTGTAGCTGTCCCCCTGTCATACAGACATGCCCTTCATTATGAATCTCATGTTTGATCAAGCTCCCAATTAACTTTTCTGTAAAAATAACGACGACAATCGGTCCAAGTCAGAACTGGTAACAATTGGATGCTGTTGACGTAAAGGCTGCCGCAGCTAGGTTAAATTAAAGGTGAGATAAACAGACATTAAATGTGCCTCCTTAAGCCTCTCTCAAGAGCCCTGGAAGAAATGTTTTCTATACACAAAGAAAACAACATCTGGCAGTGAGTGAGATAAAGTAGAAACTCTTCTCATGTTGGCTCGGTCTATAAAAAGTTTTAACTGCTTACAGTATGAATATAGAATTAAAAGCTCTTCTTGTGAGCAAGTCGGAATTAAAAAGAGTCACAAGCTAAGATCTTGTAATCTTTTGCTGTGCTTGTTTGCCGTCAGACTGTATGAAATAAGCAGCAGAATGCAATATGATTTCAAATAAATGCTGACCTTGATGAGAAAATGTATTTGGGAATTAATTCTGTTTAGATACAGGTGTGCTCTTTAATTCTAAGCAAAGCTGTAATCACCATACTTTATCAAAATACTAATATAGTGGTGAAATAAAGACAGAAGGCAGCCTATGCTAGTGAGTGGTTATAGTGGTAGTATTCAATCTGGCAATGGTTATGCATTCTGGCCAGTAGTTGTTAGAGACCAAAGGGCTGACAGACATGCATGCTATTGTCACGGTCTCTCATATTAGTCTCTGAGTAGTGCTTAGTGCTAATAGCAGTAGAATGGGCTGCAGTGGCAGAGGCTCAGTCCGCCTGCAGCCACGTGTCGTGCTGGAGAATTGCTGAGCTGGACACTGAACCTGCTACAGGCTCAGTGCAAGGTGCTCCGGATAAGAAGCTAAATGCCTGAAATGTCAAATGTAAAAAGTCACATCAATAGCTTGTGGCTGGCAGACAAGGAAAACTTATACCAACAACAACATAACACAAGAAGTGACTGCAGAAAAACATATAACTGACAGTCTTGTCAAAAGGCTAAAATGTTTTTTAAAAGGCTGACCAAAGTATGAAACTTTAGTTCTGCTTTGCCTGTACGTTTGGCAATTTGTTTCACTAAATATTGAAAAATCAAATCTGAGGCTGTATGCTGGCAGTGTCTGTGAGATTTTAGCTAATAATGTTGATGCGTGCCACTGAGCATAGCGGAAGGACTGGTATTTCCCAGTACCAAATCAGTAGGTTTGATGTGGAACCTCAACACTAGGCCAAAGTGGGAGAGGTCAAATACATAAAGCAGTTTGACCAGCTTGCACAATTAAACATTTTATATCTAAATGGAGTAAATTGAGCCAGTGACAATAAACAATAGGACAGAGCTGGAATGTAATTTTCTCTTTGGAAATACGAGTCTAGTTTGCTACCAGACTGCAAAAATCACATACCTATGTTGTTTTACCATGAAAGCTGTTTTGGATCACTGAAAGCACCAGTGAGAACAAGCTGAAATATGTTTGATGAATAAGCTGCAAATGAGAAGAACTATATCTAGTTAGGCTTGCTATGAATCAATGAGGGTAACCTTGGTGAGGAAACCTGCAATATACTGTACAGTACTGAGAAATATCAAATCTGTATCTTTAGTCATCAGGTTATCTCTTCCAAATTAGGACAAATCAATGGTTCTTTTTTTCTGTTCAAATTTAAATAAAATGCTGAATTCTTAATGTAGACACACATTTGTCAGAATATGTATAGGTAGCAATGATAATACAACCTATGATCCACACTGTTAAAGGTTTTTACCTGTGATATTGCATGGTGTTGCTCATGTAATTAAGGCAGCACAATTCCCCTGTCACACCATAATGAGTCCATAAGTGCTGTTTTTACATCTTGAGTGGCTGGTGCACACACGTGTCTCCTTTCCTCATCCCTCTGTATGTTAGCCTGTAGAAGTACCTCAACGTCATGTTTGCTGGTCCTCACCCCATAAACAGCGGGCATTACACACTGCCTGATGCAAGCTCTGAAGGCTTCTACTCAGCCCTTTCGGCCCGTATTCCTGCATGGGTTGCATCCATAAACTGTATATAGAAGTGGACGTAATCATCGTGATGTCACCCATTGGTTTGTGGACTGATGTTATGAAACCTCGAGTTCAGCAATTTCGCCATCACAATCTTGGTATACGGCCGTCACCACCTTGGCTTTTTTGCAACCAATAAACAATGAGCTATATGGTGCACAGTTTTTTTATTTGGTATCAATTTATGTGGGTTTGGATTTGTTGTTTACTATGTAGCATTACCAGGGATCGGCAACTAGAAAGCATTCATGTTGGTCTCCTGATCGCATATTTTTTCTGAATATGGCAGATAACAATCTGCAGTAAAACTTTATATCACACTATCATGGTAAAAAAAGGTGTAATTAATCTGCAGTTCACATTCTTGCTTCACCATAAATGGTGATCTGAAAGGATCCGTTATATGACTAGTCTATACACAAACAAATTAAACATTTGTGTCAATCTGTCCACTAAGTACAGTGGAAACTGCTTACAGTGATCACTGTTACAGTGATCAAGTGCTTATATTGATCAACTAGAACTCATACGCCTCATGGTTGTATGCCATAGAGGTCAGATAAACAACTCTACAACGATCAGCTCTCGCAGATTCTTCTTCTATGAACACATCACACCAGGTTTTTTTTGCAAGTCCTGTTTTAACATGCAGGTCATTTGAACACATTACGTGCCACCACCATGTAATGAACGCACTGTTCAGAGGTCATGGTCAAGTAGTAAGTATATCAAGTATTTCTGTGAGATCATGTTGCTGGCTTAGCTACCAGTCCACACTTCATACTGACTGATCCGTGCTGCAGTTGAACTGGCCATGTAAGTAAACAATGGAAAAGTTAAACTTTCTTTGATGAAGTAATCAGCGGAGGTGAAAGGAGGCGTGTTCCTATGCCCATTTTAAACCCTAGAAAAATATTCCATCACTTCCACAAATATATTCAAGGTTATATTTAGTGCACCATTTCCCTTAAACCTCACTTGGAGAACATTACATTATGTGCCATGAGTATCCCAGAAGAAGCCCACATTATCTTCTGTTGGGAACGAAAAGGAGCATGTGTGAGTTATCAGCATATAAGAAAACTAAATTAATTAACTATTATTGACATCAAAAGAATTATTAATGTCAGTAAGATTCTTAACAATTATTAATAATAACGGGGCACCACCCTGCTAACAGGGACCAATAACCAAACTATAAACTAAGTCTCCTAATTAGTATTCACTCACAATGTCAATAGTCAAAGTACTATTCCACATTCAGAGTGAAAGTGAAGGTGTTGAGTATGAGCACAGACCACATATCCAGCTATTGTCACAATACATGCACAAAATAATCACAGACAGCTGCTCTTTAAAGTATAACAGAGTTTATTAAGTTCCAATAATAATGATCTAGTCAACTAATATCTAAACTAACAACAAAACTATACATTCATGAGCACGCTATCTAAAATTAACAAGCTATGGTAAGGGGGGAAGTGTGTGTGTGTGTGTGTGTGTGTGTGTGTGTGTGTGTGTGTGTGTGTGCGTGCGTGCGTGCAGTGTGTGTAGGTTGGAGGGGCGAGAGAACAGCTCAGTCAACGTATGACGTAATCTGAAACGTGGCGACGTCTCTCGTGAGACAACAAGATAGGGCAAGACTCTACAATGGCGGTAGACAATAGAGATCTCGTTATCTACACGTGTCTGAAGTCGTTTGTGCAACCCTGGAGCTACATTAGCTTCAAGCTATATGTGTGTGTGGGTTAGTAAAAGAAGAGAGAAAGCAAACCAAACAAAATAAATCCTCCAAAACTCAGCTCGGTTCTGACCTCTGAACTGATGAGAAACAACTTCCGGCCTTACCAGGGGTGAATAATCTCAACACGAATGTGGCAGTATTGAAATACACAGCATTAACCTCTACACAGCATTAACTATCTCGATTGTTAATCTCAGCGATTGTTGAGCATACACCACGTTCTAAAATTGACACAGTAACTTAAGCAACACAAACAAGATAATAAACACAATAACCCAACTCTGCCCAGACTCTTTGCATTACTTACGAGTTGATTTCGTGGTTTGATCGGTGCGGCTTCGTGCGTTGCGCAATAAATTCTCTCCATAGCAGAGAATTTCGTCGGCTCGTAACCGGCATGAATCAACTTGAGGAGAAAGAGAAGTCGGTCTCTTTCTCTGAAGAAGTCTGTTTCTTCACTTCCGCAGGAAAATAAAACAAACGTCCAGCGAATCGAAAATTGTTTAAACCTAGGATTTTCTCTTTGTACAGCAACGTTGCATGTGCTTCCTTGCTCGACGGAGATCGAGGGATAAGCGATGCGTTCAAACGCGCTCAGTGGTTTTGTTAGCTAGTTGCTTCCAGCCGTAAAACCGGAAGTCCTGCCTCGGCATCCTTGGTCTCGGCCAATTAGATCGCAGTGTTGCATTTGGGTGACGAATTCACACCTTGATGTGAACTTCTTTCTAGTGGGGGTTTGATGCTTATCAAACTGAAATCAGGATGGGCCTTTTCATGCAAAAAGGAAGGCCTGATTTTTTTGTCTCAAGGCACATGGCGAGGCCACATGGTCAGATCCCAACACTTTGCATGTGCTAAAAGTAGGACATTGGACATGAGGGAATGCAGCCCAACTTACATCAGTTATTATCCCTCGTGCCTTGTGAGAAAGGCATTCCTAGTATGTATACAATCACACCTAGTGGTGGATATTATATGTTTTTGAAGGTATTGAACACTGTGAAGAGGATTAGCTGAAATGTATGAAGTTAATTGAGTGAGGGAATTACAGGTCGCGATCATATAAGGTATGAGTGATACCGTCTTCAGGAAGGAAGGAGGAACTGGCTGAAGAAGGATGGCCCAGGAGGGTCAGAGGCCAGGAGGAGCTGATCGGATTTCAGCCAATCACTGAGCTGAAACATGACTTTTCAAAGACACAAAGAAGACAAAAGACTGGGATTGTCCGGAGAGCGTGAGGTCTGATGGGAATTGCTGGACAGTTAACTGGGAATGCCGGTCTGTTGGGTGAAACGCATTGGACCTCTGTTGTTCCATGGACCATATAGCTATTGATAGTGTGATTCAGTTTGTAACTGTTTTTGCTTCTGATTAGTTATTAATTAAATACCTTTTTGATTTTAACTTGAACCTGCTGTTTTGGCCCTGCTTTGATGACGGACGATGAAGCAGAGGGGGGAGGGGCAGCTTCTCCCTCTTGGCCGAGAAAGTTAAGAACACGACAGCCTACAATGGGAGACTGACCACTGGGTTGCTAAAGTGTTCCAAGGGACATGGGGTTTGCTGAGCATGCATGGTCTTTTTCAAGAACACCCTGCTACATTAATGCAGGGGATGCTCCAGTCCCCAATCTTGAGTTTCTTTTGAACTAATTCACTATACAAAATACAAAAACTAATTTTCAATTGAAAAATACTGGCTACTACCAACTTAGCTTAGTCTTACATCCAGAGAGAAAGTATAGAGTATAGGTGAGAATGTCTAGGTATAATGTACAAAGGAGTTATGGGTCCCTGTGATTGTGCCTGTTAATTCTTGCCGTGAAGAAATTCCTTTATAGCACGACTTCTCTGCAAGTAACAGGTGACAAGTTCACATCCTTAAAGAGTAACTAAACCCCCAAACCACTTTTTTCAGTCAAACACCAATGTATATCGGTTAATTAGTAATGTTGTTGATTGAATCAGGTTTTACTCATGACATTGTTGTGCAAAGTATTTTAATTCAACATTGAAATATGTATAGCAACTTACCTCAAAACCTGGCTATTGCAAATTCATTTGGCTATTATTAGCTGATCTGGAGCCAGGTGACATATAGGGTACATCCCAAGTCTCTTAATTGCATCCCCGTTTCCCTCACTTGCGTCCTTTCATTGCGTCTTAGTCCCTCCCACCAGGAATGCATGGAGAGACGCAAGGAAACCATGTGAGGAGAGGAAATATTTTTTAAGAGATACAGTATGAGACATCCTTTCCTCAGTTGTGTCACATGAAGCAACGTCTGTTTCTGATGACGGTGGCCGCTGATCACAGCTGGATCAGCTGTCAGTCTACTTTAACAGCTGGAGAGACTTTTGATAGTGTGTGTCTGTACACATGATCACTGTACTTAATAATAGTAACTAATAATACTAATAACTAATAAAGACACATTATGAATTATTTGCATCTGTACATTTTGAAATTGCGACTGTGGCGAATATGATTATGGTTTCTCTTAAATTATATAACTCATCAAACCAGACACTCAGGAATGATCAGCCTCACGTGACTGAATGAAATGATGATAAATTATGTAAAAAGTGTTTCGTTTCTCCAGCCCTATCTATATATATATATATATATATATATATAAATAATATTTAATGCTGGGCAAGGCTTAACATTTTTATTCGCAATTAATCGCATGATTTTCTGCGATTAATCACATTGTTAATGCGTAAAATTTGCAATAATGAATTCAAAAGTAGTGTATTTCACACTTTTATTTTAAAAGTACTGCTATATGAACAAAAGTGCAATAACATTTAGTTTGCCAACACTTTAAACAAATAAGGTGCTTTTTAACAGCAGTATTCCCTTTACACAGTAGCAGTTAAAATACAGTTATGATTCTGATAATAGATATTCAGCCGGTGTTCAGAACTTTATTTTTATGTGTGTAATAGATGCAATTTGAAATATACACCTTGAAAACTGTTTTCAAACTTGATAACTAAATGATATGCTTATTATACATATTCCAAACAAAAAAACTTTAAAAGCTTTACCGTGTAATATGTGTGGTATTTGTTATAAATGTACGTTGGTACATAGAGGGTGATAAGAAGCTGTACTTGGAGGGACTTAGGATCCAGGGGAATGCAGGTGAAGCATGGGAACCTGGAGGGAGTCTGTACCGTGGCAGTAACGTGCGTGTGGAAGTTATGCTAATAAAGAGTTGCAGTTACGAGCAGTTTGTTCTCACGTGCAAATATGTTTATTAAAAAACACAACAATATGTATTTTCATATTGTCACGTTTGATCCTGTAATGAAATGTGTCACCCGGGGGGAGGGGGAGCGGCAGCAGCAGAAGGAAGAGACGCCACACAAACACAGCTGTCCACCGCTCGCTGCCCGGTTCTTGTGTTAAAAATGTCCCTCCTCGATCCTCAGAGCAGTAATAAGAGTTTTGGAACGGCCGTCAATATGGCAGCGTAGAACAACTTCCGGTTAAAGCGAGGATCGAGGAAATGACAATTAAGAGACTTGGGATCTACCCATAGACAGGTTTCTGTGCAACGTCATGACATAGATATGTGTGCCACTAGGGGGCAGAAAGCATCACTCTTCAAAGGAATTCAAGCAGTGCCCAGTTTCAAAGTTGAGGTGACACAGAGTTGTGGAGTAAACTGCACCAAACGCAGAAAAGATAGGTGGCAATTTTTCAATATTGGGATGAAATGCCTTTGCTAACAACAGAAGGTGAGTTCATATCAATGATAGCTAAACGAAATAATAGTGGTCTGCATGGTGGAAAATGTTCTAGGTAGGGATGTGCCACATCCAATCAATTTCAGCAAACATCCCAGTATGATTTAATGCAAAAAAATGAAGGTTTAAAAAATCCATTACTACTTTGCAGTTAAATATTTAACATTTATTCCAACACGAAAAAAAGACTTTGACAAACACATCAGGACATCTTATTTTCGTCACCCCCATAGGCAATTCAGTATAATATATATATATATATATATATATATATATATATATATATATATATATATATATATCATATAATAATATTCAGTAAAATATAACCCCTCCCCCCACACACACACATATAATATAATAGAACATGTTTATTTATTGAGATGCCCCTATGGTCCTTGTTTGTTGGGAAAACAATAAGGAGGTAAAGATCAGGAGAAGTAAACATGAAGTGCAATTGGAAAAATGGTGTTAAATTAAGCTATGATGAGTTTTCACTGTTAATTTATTTGGATGCCTCCATGAACAAGTTAAGCAAATGAGACTGAGGACAACTATGTACAAGAAAAGATGTTCACTTTGCCTAATATGGCTAGCTTGACAGAGCTTGAGGACGCTGATTGGCTAATTTGTATGTCATACATTCATATCTTTAATCAGCAATTGGCTAAACTGCTTCACAGATCCGCCTCCTGTGGGTGATTTCTGCAGCGCCCCAGCGCTGCTGAGACATGCAGACAGGACATGCAGGAAAAGCATATATTTTGGGCAGATATCATATTTTACACATATTACTGGGTGCATTCCATATTTCAAAAACACAAATATTGACAATTTGTATAATTTATTATTATTCTTCTTCTTTATTTTTTGTGGCTCAAGGGGGGGGCGGCGCCCTAGAGCCCTCTATTGGCCAGCTGTCACTGGTGGTCTGGTTAAGTAGGTCACAGCCTTACTCACTGCCACTGTCACTTTTGCACTTGCTGTCTCCAACCTATCATTGGTAAGAATCACTCACTATAGCGAGCTAATGTTAGCAAACAGAAACGTACCAGACATGAAGTGGGCACTGCACAGACTCTCGCTGCCGAATCCGCCATTTTAATGGCCCGGATCCATAATCTCCTTTTGTTTTTTAGCAAAGACACACGATCCCCTCAGAGAATTAACCATTTTCCATCCATCTTGTTTGCGGTTGGTGCGGTTTACTGCAAAACAACTGCATGTCATCTTTGGAGCTTGGCTAAGTGAATGCGATTACAGTGGCAAGCAAGTGGTGCCGCAGTAGCAAGCCTTTAGCAAGGCAGGCGTCAGGCACCTGTCGGGAAACTACTAGGCTGAGTGGCACCACAGTGGCAATCGACAACAAGAACTGGGCCAAATTTCTAGGAAACCCCACTGTAGTGAAAGTTTCCAATGTGGTTTTGCGCCCTGAAAACACGTAGACAAGAAAAGTCTCTATGGAGCCAGCTTTCGTCATCAAGGGACCATACCCTAACAGGTTGTAACTCCTAAACTTTTGCCAAAACATATCATCACAGATCTGGCAACACTGGCAAAATAGATATGAGGCCTTGTATCGTTCCCTCAATAATGCATCAAAATCTGGTTAACTTATCATACGGCACTATTCCATTTGAATTCCACAATACTGAGACAGAGATCTGTTTATTCCCACTTTAAAAAGATGGACACCTTGAGAGGCACCAATAACCAGATCATGTTCATTTATCTATCACTTCATAATTAATGTGAAGGGTAAAAATGGATCTGCATTATAAGAAGCCAAGACAGATTTTAGTTGTCTGGTCTAGGCAGGCTGTTGAGCTCCTGTTCAAGGTCATCCACTAGTGTTTCATATAAGTGGAGCAGTTGAGAGATGACATTTTAGATTCATTAAGATGAAACCATTATGATATGAATGGGGAAATTATAAAAATTGTATCAGGTGAAGACACTGAAAATCTGTGGCACCTTACCCAATTTAATTTTGACTTCAGACTTCAGCATGCATATCTTAAATGGCAATATATGTGTCATGCACGGAATCACCCTGTAAATATCAACCAATCATTAGCCCACATAGTGTCTGTCGACATAATAAGTGGCTCAGGAGGGTCGTTGCTCACATTGACTCCACTTGTAGCCCACCCTCGCCCCCTTAATGCCAACAACATGGGGATACCATACGGAACTGATGGACTTTTTAAGGTGCCCGATCTTCAGCCCATCACTAGCCAATATGTGCTAACATTATATGTATGATAATATATAATAATAAATGGACATTCGGCTGCTATTAAAGGATCAGTGCACACAAACCTCCCTTACCAAAAGCTACACCTTCATTATGGAAAACATTCCTCTGGTAGTGTTAAAGTCTTGTTCTAGAGAATAAAACTTCAAATCATGAACTAAAAAATAAAACTTTAACTAAAACCAACAGCAGGAAATGAGGTAAGAACGCTTGTGCCCTGCAACCTCTGGAGATTGTCAAACAGAAATGAGTGTCAGACACATTGTTATCACCTTTCTTTGTGGCATCACACAAGGGGCGGCAGCTACTTGTCTATGTACTGTATACGTGCTGGAGTGAGTGTGTGTATTTAAAGCCACACTTTATAAATCAATGTCAAATCATGATGGAGGCTATATATGACTTGGAGGCAATTTTCACATAGGACGGACACCTATGGAGATGCATAAAGTGACTGGGAGTCTATTATCACAGTGTGAAGGCTTAATTTTCACTCTTAGTCTGACCTAGCACCTGGCATGGGAACAAATGAAAGAAAGAAGCTACAGAAAGTTGGGACGTAATGAGAGATGTTATTTTATTCACTAGAAAAATGTTGCATTATTAATGAATGAGTCGCTTAATTGAATAATACTTTTAGATCATCTACAAACACCTACTGTATGCACACACAGTATATGCATTCATATTTGTCGAATTGTTTATACCAGTTTTTATTATTTCCAGGGTGGAAAATAGTAAACTGTATTCACTGTGGAATGATGATGTGAAAAGGGACTGTATTGATCAGGACTGGAGCTTTAAAAACATTTACCCTCACCAGTTGTTAATATATATATATCTCATTAATTTGCATAATGTATATAATAATTTATGTATTTTAATTTAATACATTTTGGACAAAGAGGCTGAAAAGCAATGTTACGCCTCTTTGTGTTTCCAGGCATATGTAGATCTGGTTCTGGTTCCTGCTAAAGGAATTAAGATGAAATGGTGAGCAGGACTTCTTTACAAATGTATAAGAAGATATCATACTTTTTTTTCAATTGTGTTGGTGTTCCTATTGCAGCATTTCCTCTTCCTCTTGTTTTCTGCTCTGTGTGGAAATGAATGTGGTGGTTAAAGTGAATTAAACATATGTTTTGTCATTGCTGTATAAAGAAAGTATCAGAACTGACACACCTAAACCTTTTGCAAACCGAGTGGAAAATGAAATGAGCAAAAACTTAAAATCGGAACTGGTGCTCAGAAAGACAAATCTGATCCTAAGAACACCTTAAATGTCACTCTGTGCATGTAGTTTCTCGATGCCTGCAAAGTATTTTCAGAGTGGTTGAAATAATATGTATAGTAATGGTCTGGGTGTTGAGAAAAAGTCTGAGGACACATTAGTAGGGAAGAAATCCTCATGAGGCAAACTCACATTCTACACTCTGTACGTTTCTGACCTATTAAATTCCACGTTAACTGTTGTCCTGCTCATGATTTGCCAGTTAGTTTAACATTTTTCAATTGAACTTGTATTCTCTGCATATATTGTTTTCTATAGTGTAATATTATGTACATCATTTATATTTCACATAGTTCTCTATTTACATTTTACATAGACCTTTAGTTAAATTTTTTCTTAGAATTTGTAATGCTTATATATAAGAGCAACTTAACCTATGAATTTCCTTCTGGCGATCAATAAAGTATTTGTGATTCTGATGAAATCAACAAAAAACACATTTGAAATGATGAGTTCCTGTGGCAAATCCATCATGGTATGTATGAGTCCACTGACATATTGTTTTACTCTGCTAACAATCAATTTCTCTCTGGTTAGGCAATCAAAAACTAGTCCCTCAAGAGTTAAAAAAAATTCCATGTCTGTGGCTTCTTTATAGACCAACAGTGAGTAGAATCCTATAGTAGGCTGTTTATAATGCTACTGAGGCCAAGGAGAGAGAGACAGAGGTGAAAAAGCAACACAATGAGACCTGTCTGGTCAAAGACTGTTTGTTCGTAGAGATTCTGGACACACACACACTCAAACACACATCAGCTGGTCAGCAGTGGGATGAGCAGGGCAACAGGGTTATTGATTTTTGCTTGTTGTTGTTTGGAAGGCTAGCTTGTCATAGCCGCTCTCCAGATGATGTCCAGATAGACTGCACACAGCAACAACAAAAGTCATTTAGTCTGGAGGGGATGAGGAGCAGATTTAAAGATATAACACTTTCAAAGGTTAAACGTACTGCTGGCCCCGGTGCAATCAAGGGGCCAGCACTGCTGATTGTTGAGACCAATGTTTTCCAATAATGGTGGGGTGAGTCATTCTTCTACAATCAATTATAATACTATAGTAAACTAATAATTAAATACTGAAGTTTCAACATTATAATTACAGCTGCCTGCTGAGCAGCATTTTAATACCAGCAGTCTAATTCGCATTATTTCATATTCAAAGCTTTATTCACACGTCAGTCAATGACCATTGCCAAAAAAAAATTATATATATTGACCTCTAAAAAATTATTTGCCAGCCTTGGGAGCAACGGAATACATGGAATGGTGTTACATAATTAGGATGCAAAGTAGGGTAAAAAAAAAAGTCTTCTGTTACAGTTACAGAATAAAAAGACGTGATATTAGGATAGCAAAGATAACAATTTTAGAATAATGAACAATATACTAGCATGCACATGCAAACACATTACAAGACTACACAACACAAGTCCAACACATAATGAACCCTAACGTTGGTAAATAAAATGCTTTCACTGCGTGTACATTTTACCATTGATTTGTAGATGGTTTGTGAACTTTCCACTGTCCATCAAGATTATTCTTTTTGCCCAGAGTCATCCCAGTGTGAAATTACGGTTTGTAGGATATTAGTGAACTGCTTCAAATTTCTGGTCAATCAAAGTCAATACGTGACAAACCAGGTTTGTTTCTTTTCATTTATATGGATACTGCTGCAAGTTAAAATCCAGCAACACAATAGGCCAAATGATTCGAGTTCTTGGATGATGACAACATTTTCACAGCTGGAAGGTAGGACAGGCACTGTACTGTGTTGTTTTATGTCACCTCTTTACTGCTGTTTCACTTATTGCGCCCCCTAGAGGCACAGAGAACTTCCATTGTGTTTACTGGATATGCCGTGTTTTTCTGTAGCATTTTGTTTTAAGGGTTTGTCTGTTTTTACTAATTTGAAGTAATTTCTGTATTTGGTGTTATTATATTTGTTTTAGTTTTTCTCATCCACACCAACGAAAATCATCTCCGTCTACACAGTGCCGGTGTAAATAGGAAGTCCGCTCGGTAGGGCTGGCTGGGTAACGCCGCTAGACACGCCGCCATAACAAAAAATGTTTTAATAGTTTGTCAACTAAAATGTGCGTCACATATTATGTCGCTGACAAGCTAACCTCCGCCCTAGGTAAACTATTGTGAGCTATTATGTTGAGCACCTTAAGAGCTCTCTAGGAAGCAGTGTTCCTGTGTATGTGTTTGGTGCTTTTATTGTGGAGGATGAGACGGAAAGAGAATAAGGTTCTGGTGAAGTGTGGGAGAAGTGAATAAAGTTGGAGCCCCGTGTTTATTATTATCATAAAGTATTGAGGCAACATTAACCCTCAGTAAACCATCAATGGATAAATCCAAAAAAGAAAAGTCACGGAGAAAAATAGAGTATAATTTTGCGTGGACGTATTAATTTGCTTTCACTGCCAACGATGCTGGCTTACCTGTATGCTTGAAATGTTGCAAGAAATTAGCAAACAACAAAAAATGTAATGTTGAAAGACACTTCCAGAACAAGCACACATTTGCTGAACAGTATCATGCTGGAGATAAGCGAAAAAGAGTGATTTCTCAACTGCTGCAGCAAACTGGGCAAGTTTTTTTCTCCTCTTCATAAGAGTTTGATATTATTATAACAGGTGAAATAACAATAAAATTATTCTTGTTCTATGATTTCATAAATACAACAAACTATAGTTTTTGCATATATATAACTATATATAAAACTTTATAAGCAGTGATATCAAATAGCTTTTGCGGCTCCAGACACATTTTATTTGGTGAAAAATGGGTCTTTGGATGGTAAAGGTTGCCGACCCCTGGCTTAAATGGTTAAGCTAGTAATATTTGTTCTTAATTTCCATGTATTATACATAGCATTAAGAGTCTCTTTAACTGCTTCCAACACCATACAGATTAATAAACTAAAGGTCTAAACCCATGGCGGCACCAGACGTGAAAGTGCTCTGTAACAAGCTGTAGACACAACAGTGATATATTATGAAGTTGTTTTGAGGAGCATGTTAGCAAACAGTCTATTTCCATCAGATACAGAGCAACAAGTCCAACATTTCCTCCCCTTTTACCAAATATCTGTCTCTTTTGCTGCCACCAGATGATCAGGTAGTGTACAATGTGTTCATCAGAGTATTTTGGTTGAAAACAGCTGCCTGCTGCTACTGGAAATGGGAGTTGATGAGAGAGGTGCGAGTGAGCCAACCCAGTAAAGTTGCAGGCCACAAAGTCTAAACAGTGTGCTGAAAGATGATAAAACACTCACTACGAGCAACACCTTTCATATCACACATTTTAAACATTGTTAATATGGAAAATATTGATTAGTGTAGCCTTTTGTACAGTCCATGAGTCCTTAGTACCAGCCTTCACCCTAGCCTGCCTACCCTAATCCTGTATCTCCTGAGCCCTATCGGCCTTCAATGAGCCCATTGAGGAGCAATTTTAAGATTCCCCAGAAGAAGGCGAAGAAGAAAGTCGTCATGGCTCTTGAGGCCATCAGCTTTCTCTGTTACCCAGCTCGACAGATTCTAAGCTGCTCAGCTTCCTGGTCTTCAGCTAGCCGTTTTTGCAGACGCCCGACCAGGTATTCTAGATCTGAACCTATACCTGATCTTTTTCTGCTTTTCTTTGTTGTCTCTTGCTGCTTTATGACCTATTTGCTGGTTACTGAACTGCTCACCTGTCGATATCCTCTTGCATTTGTTTGTTTGGGCTTGCATTCTATAGCCAACTTGAAAGCCTGTTCCTGACCTTTGGCGAGTGTACATTTTCTCTTGATCCTACCTGGATGCCTGATGTGTGTTTGTCTCCGATTGAGTCCTCTTCCCTCTCTTGAAGCAATCCACTAGACGTGACCAACACTAGACAGATGCCAACTTTAATGTTTATAAATGCATCTTTTAGCATTAGGGGATGAAACCATTGATCCTGCTGGTTTGTAACAATCTTGAGCTTCTCTCTCATGTTTTTCTTTGTTGTTGTTTTTTACTCCAATGCCTTGAGCACCAATGTAATTATTGATGATTAGGATTAGAGCATATTTTCCATTTATGGTGTAAGAAGATTGTAGAAAAATATGAAAGCATAAAAGTATAACCATCACAACATATAGCTTGTTTGCTTTTTATAACCATCATAACATATAAACTGTTTTATTTAATGTTAGATGTGATTTAACATATAAACTGTTTTATTTCATGATAGAAGTGATAGAAATATATAGCCTGCTTAGACACTTTATGTAACATAGTCACTAGAGCCTTATATAGTGCTTATGGTTCTAACAGGACCAAATCAGTTACAACCAGTTACATTCTGTTGCTAACTCTGGTACAAGATGCCTCCTGTATGTGTGACGCATGTGATTAGGGGAGGTACTAGCCTCAGAGTTGCATAAAAGAAGTAGAAAAACTGTGAGATTCGGCTTTTTCCCTATCTCTAGAGACTGGGATAGAGTTTCTTAATATACCCTTAGGGGTCTTAACCCCTTAGAGGTGGAATAGAATACCCTTCTGCTGTCTTACCCACTCAGAGGTGGGTTAGAAGACAGCATGAAAAAGAAGAAAAAAGAGAAAAAAAACTCACAGTGAGCGCTGACTGAGAGAGCCTGTTAACAGTAGGATTGTCAGCATTAGCTAGCTTTTGTAGCACTGAGACTGTTTCATTGAATTTAAATTGTTCTATGTGATTGCTTAGGAAAAACTTTAATAAAACCACAGCTTTACCATTTGTGAGTGGCTGGACCCAAACTGAAGACTCTGGTTTTTTAGATTAAGTTACCCCTCTTCCCCTGTCTGTTAACCGTGTGATATAGAAGTGATGACTGACTCTACCAGAGGGACTTAAAGGTGAGTACCCTGGGTGAAGACTTGACAGTGTTAGTCATAAATGATGAGAAGTTCACAAAAGGCAATAGTAAAGTACAGAAATTATACATAACTATTCATACTGGGTGTTAGGGTTACATCCTACTGAGAGCACCTAGGGCGTAGCTGTACAAGACTCTCAGAAAGACAATAATTCCGAAAATCCTAACGATTTAGCTACGGGGTGAGATAAAAGGCCGACGGTATTGTTCCGACACCTCCGTGGGAAAACTAACACACGCAGGTCGGACAGCCGTTAAGAGTGACCACCGTGTTGGGTGCGCAAGCTTGTCCTGCTTTCCCCGGGGCAGGATCCGTTTACGCTACAATGGCCTTTGGAGTAATATGTGTCTGAGATCAAGTACTTTCAAACTTTTGATGGATGGATGTTTGATATATTTTCCAGTGTTGTGACGCCCCCTGTCTCTAATCACTGCAAGTATGCTTTTGTCCCTTTGTCCCTAGAGAGCAGATTACCTGATGCAGAGCACCTGGTCCGGGAACAGGGAGGGCATAAAAGCCCTGCTCTAGCATTGCTCGCAAGGAGCTTTCTCTCCAGCGTACGTGGAGTGATCCCTGCCAGTTATGTTTGGTTTTGGTTTTCTTTGATTTTGCTGATAACACCCATACTTCATTACACACGCATCCACGTTGACATTACTGATGTACTGACCGACACACTTCATAAAGTTAACTATTTCTTTATTTAGTTAAAATAAATACTTTACATTACCATCATCTGTTGTGTCTTTGTCGTATTTGTCATGGCCTAGGAGCCGGGTTATGACAGTGTTTAGACTGGGAATCAAAGAATTGCAGTCTATGATTGAGGGAGAGACATCCTGCATATAAGCTTGTGTTCCAACTTGCAGGTGCATTCAAGATTTGCATTCAATATTTGCTTTTTAATGTTTGTTTGCTACATATACATTAATTAATTTAACATTCATTGGACAAGTATAACACTTACTAAGATTCAAAATGGCAAAAAGCAACATTGCAGACAGGACCATGCATGCAACATCTAGCATCATCTAAGGTGTGACAGGAAGAAGTAGAGAAGTAGTAGGGAGTGACTGACAGAGGGAACAGCGACGAGGGAGAACAAGTGAGTCACACAGCACAGAAAAAGAATAGTTTTATCTTTTGGAGAGACTGAAGTGAGGTTTACTGGTACAGCTAAATGAGTTGTGGTTTTAATTAAAGTAAGACTTTAAGACAAACATGTAACGAAACACTAACATATAAATCTGCTGCACGCAAGACTAAACCTGAAAAAACTGGATGCTGCTCGAATGACAGTTGGAAAGCACTCAAATGAAATAGTAACAAAAAAGAGAGATGAGGTGAGATCCCAGAGAGGTGAAAGAAACTAGATGTAAATGACCAAAGATGAGGGGATGAGAATGTCTGATGATTAAAAAATGAATTGAATTAAAAGTAAATTGAATAGGAATTAAAAGATGAATACATTCTAAGATGATCCTTTGAAAAATCAGTTATAGCTATTTTATAATTTAATAATTTTTCATGAATACACTACAGGTATTCTAAATATTTTTCCCATTAGCTTATTTTCTCATTGCACAGCTACTGTCTTCCTCAGTTGCGCTGCTTCTTCCTGCTTGTTTTAAGTAGAGCTTTTATCCAATCAGATTTCTCCCCTATTCTGTCTCTAGGTAAAATAAATATGCCCGAGGCCTTACAAGTGAAACCCTTTGCAGTTTAAGTAAATGGGGACGATATTGTTGATTGTCATAGTCTTCAACCAATCAGATTAGTTAGTTAGTTTGACATATTGGGCGTATTCTTTGACGTACCAGAGCCTTCTAACTGGCCTACAAGTACATCAGCATTAACGTGCGGCTTGATTGGTCAGTGGGCTAGCGTGACTGTTGTGAAACTAGCTAGCAGAACTTTGTAGTAGTAGTATGTGTTTTTTTTAGCTAGAAATGTTTTTTTAACACTCAATGGCTGAAGGAGGAGGAGAAATGAATTTGGTGGTGGATTCACTGGCAACGCCTTTCTGGAGAAGGACATTACAAGAAAAGCTGGACATCATAAGAAAGGGTCAGCCAACCCCACAGCTAGCAGCCCCGACCCAGTCAGGAAAAGGATTTGTATGCCACTTTCAGTCCAGCAACTATGAACGGTATTCCTGGCTGACAGCGTCAGAGAAGCGTAGCACATGTTATGGCTGGGAATGAGTTTTATTTGCAGCTGAGCGTCTTGGTGTTTGGAGCTACGCTGGATTTGCAAACCTGAGTCGGCTAACCAAGGCAGCAACAAGACACCATAGCACGACAGGACACTTACAAGCTACGGTGCTTTTGAAAACTTTTTCAACCCGAGTGGATCTACAACTCAAAGAACAAGTTTGCAGACGGACTTCTTGCTGGAACTGAACCGCACCGATGTTCTGTACAACCGTGGTATTAAACTCTTTGTAATCAAAGAAAGGAGGATGGACTTTGTCTTTAAATAGTGAACAGCAGCTTTGGTAAGTGAACTGCTTTTGTTTTTTTACATCTGCAGTAGCGTTACTACTGTGTTAATTTGTCTATGGTGTCGTTTTTATGATATGGTTAATATTGTTCCCAATGATGTGAATAATATTTGAATGGCCCGTGCGCTTCAGTGTGTGGTGGAATGCGTATTATAGTTTCAATTTGATGGATTGGTTAGTCATGCTTTGTTGTCATATAAATGTTTGACTGGTTCTTGTGAGATTGTTCTTGTCATTGTGTTAATTACATTGATTTTGACTGTATGCATTGTCCGTTAATGACGCAGCATCATCATGTGCATGTTCATGTATCTGCAATCTGCAGTTAGTGTATTTGTAGGTGTTGAGCTTCATGTAACATTTTATTTCATATGTCAAATGTTGCAGTGATATGTGCATATGCGGTTTTTACACAAAACAAATAACCAGTAGCTGTGGCATCATAATGAGGTTATTAGGAGGTGGTTCAACTGTAGTAGGGCAGCACTGAAGGCCCAGGTATAAAACACACGGCCCGCCACTGCCTCACAAGTAGATTAGATTCCAACAATTCAGCAGCATATTTATAGTGTCAAGCCACTCTAGCGCTGGCCAGAGAATCTTTCAGCCATGCTTTCAACTTTGATTTTAGGATGTGTAAATAAGCAACTGTCTGCTAACATGTTCACCATGAAAACGTTCTCAAGTGATTGTATGTAAATGTTGCATTTACACATTTTCTGCTACCCCCAAGTTGTTAAATTACTCTTGATAAAGTCAATATTTCATTAAAAAAGCATCACTCATTTATTTTCATGATTTAGCCCTGATACTTTTCAACCAATATGCTTCTATTCTGTTCTATTGTAATACATCTTAAATCTGGAGGTTCTAATGAGATTAAGTCTGATTGAGGTTCTCTATACAATATTCATTCAGCATCAAACAACAATTCACTAGAGTAGATGAATGTGTACTTGAGCAGAGAATGAAGATGGTTTACCTCTCTTTCAGTGCATGTTAGTACATGTGAGCATGCCCCACTGATTAGCTCATGGTCGCTGCTCTGCTCTGCTCTCATTCGATGGTTACAGCTGATAACTCCATCACCACCTACATGTCTTTGCTATAGCACCCACCCTGTAGCTAACACCGTTAGCTCTTTCAACGCTTTTGTCATTTGCACCGTTAGCCTCTAGCCGCCGTCTCAGCCACGCCATGTTGAGAGCCATGTGGAGGCAATACATACGCTCTGAATTTCGAATTTAGCACCTTTTAAAGATAGAAAGCAATCAGCATGCTGGCCGACGGTCACACAAACACACACTCACACACACCATTTAAGTCCCACTCAAAGCTCCCACACTGAAAGTTATTTTACGTTAACAATCAATAACACTTTCATCCTTCACATCTCCACTGAGAGTTGTGCAGTGTGTGCGTGTGTGTTTTTCATTTTCATGCCGTGAACTCTCTGCTCTCTTTGCTAGGCTGTCAAAAACAAGTTTGCTTCTGAATTGACTCATCTGGTTAAACAAAGGTTACATGAAAAAAAGAAAGGATTTCGATGTGAAAACAATCCTCCCACTCTTCTCTGGAAAACAATTTAGGGTTCTAAATGTTTAAACGTGTTTGCATTGTACAAATGCAAACATGCAGTTATTCTATACAATAGAATAACTGGTACCAACGTTTTTAGAACATTGCACAAAATATATGTTAAAGACCTATATTTAAATTAGTTTAAAGGATTCTGCTACTTTGTTACCAGTTGTCAGACAGTAGTTTAGTAATATGTCCAACATGTCTGTATTACACTGTACTGAGTAAACAAAACAAGTCACAATAGGATATAAAACTTAAAAATATCTCAGAAACTATGAAACAGAAAATACAAAATAGAACGTGTGCATTAGGATGAGTGTTTCAATTAGTTCTCTTTTGGCTCTTTGTTGATGTAATTGGATACAACTTCTGTAATTGTTTTATCCCGTTCTGCGTTTACGTCTAAAGCAGTGGTTCTTAACCTGGGTTCGATCGAACCCCAGGGGTTCGATGAGTCACTCTCAGGGGTTCGGCAGACACACACTGCGGTCAAGTGAGCCGCCGCTTTAAAAATGAATGACCGTCTATTCCTTAAGGTGCGTTCATACCGAGCGCCCCGTTCGGTGTGAACGCAGCATAACGGTACGGTGGCTTGGATAGCCCTACGGTGGCTTGGGTAGCCCAAAAAGCACGGAGAAAGCTAAAACTTATGCCGCGAATTACCCACATACATTTTCAAGCGGCAGCTCACTTGACCGAGTATCAGCGGCTGACGGCTCACTTGACCGCAGTAAGCCACACGCAGTATAGCCGGGTTCACACTAGCAATGTCGGCCGTTTTTGTCAGCTGTCAAAACATTTTCTACAGACAATTTGGCAACACACAATTTTTTTCAAAATAAATTCAGCCCAGTAAATATTCACTGAATTATGTTTTTGTGTGAAATTCATGTTTTGTTTGTCGACAAACAAATCCTCACAGCATCGTACGAAGTAGCGTACCTGATCGCAAATCATTCATTGAGTTATGTTTTTGTGTGAAATTCATGTTTTGTTGGTTTTGTTCTTTGCACACAGTGATTTTGTGTGCAACTGATGCATGGTTCATTTTGTGCACTAATAAAATATATACCTATGTTTTGAAGAAATCATATTTTATTTTTCCAATTACGAAGGGTTCGGTGAATGCACTGATTAAGCTCGCAGGGTTCAGTACCTCCAATAAGGTTAAGAACCACTGGTCTAAAGGCTTCTTGAAAGCAGCGGGGATAAGGAGCTGGGCTCAAGTTTGTTTTTTCTTGTGCGGGTGATCTACACATTTTGGGTGATTCTGCTGAATGTGTGTTAGCATGTTGGATGTGTTTCCATTCACATCATCTATAAGAATGGAGCAACACTGACACACTGTTCTCCTTTTATACACAATTCCCCCTCTCTGTTGATGTCGCTGATTGGGAACCCGCAGATGTGTCTTCTAGCTCCGGCATTTCATTTGCACTCGTCCTATTGTGTGACTGAAAGAAAGGTTTTCGTAACTGAAAGGTTTCTGGGCCGAACTCGGGCTTGTAAAAAATGTTTGTGTATTACATAAAAATAAAAACACACTATGACGTAATAAATAATTCACTTTTGATGGAACTCCATCTGTAGATGGAGCTCTGCCACCCATGCATTTACAGTGCTGTGAAAAGTATTTGCCCCCTTCCTGGTTTCTTATTTTTTTGCATATTTGTCACACTTAAATGTTTCAGATCATCAAACAAATTTTAATATGAGACAAAGATAACCCGAGTAAATACAAAATGCAGTTTTTAAATGATGATTTAATTTATTAAGGGAGAAAAGCTATCCAAACCGACTTGGCCCTATGTGAAAAAGTAATTGCCCCCTAAACCTAACAACTGGTTTTGTCACCCTTGGCGGCAACAATTGCAATACAGCGTTTGCGATAACTGGCAATGAGTCTTTCACATCGCTGTGGAAGAATTTTGTCCCACTCTTCTTTGTAGAATTGTTTTAATTCAGCCAAATTGGATGGTTTTTGATCAGAAACGGCTTGTTTAAGGTCATGCAACAGCATCTCAATCAGATTTAAGTCCAGACTTTGACTAGGCCACTCCAAAACCTTCATTTTGCTTTTTTTGAGCCATTCAGAGGTGGACTTGCTGGTGTGTTTCGGATCATTGTCCTGCTGCATAACCAAAGTGCGCTTGAGTTTGAGGTCACGAACTGATGGCCGGACATTCTCCTTCAGGATTTTCTGGTAGAGAGCAGAATTCATGGTTCCATAAATTATGGCAAGTCGTCCAGGTCCTGCAGCTGCAAAGCAGCCCCAGACCATCACACTACCACCACCATGCTTGACTGTTGGTATGATGATGTTTTTATGAAATGCTGTGTCAGTTTTACGCCAGATGTAACGGGACGCACACCTTCCAAAAAGTTCAACTTTTGTCTCGTCAGTCCACAGAATATTTGCCCAAAAGTCTTGGGGATCATCAAGATGTTTTTTAGCAAATGTGAGACGACCCTTTGTGTTCTTTTTGGTCAGGAGTGACTTTTGCCTTGGAACTCTCCCATGGGTGCTATTTGTGCCCAGTCTCTTTCTTATTGTTCAATCATGAACACTGATCTTAACTGAGGCGAGTGAGGCCTGCAGTTCTTTAGATGTTGTTCTGGGGTCTTTCCAGACTGATACATGTCTATTACTTTGTTTCTCATCTGTTCTTAAATTTCTTTAGATGGAGGCCTGATGTGTTGCTTTTTGAGATCTTTTAGCCTACTTCACTTTGTCAGACAGGTTCTATTTAAGTGATTTCTTGATTCAACAGGTCTGGCAGTAATCAGGCCTGGGTGTGGCTAGTGAAATTGAACTCAGCTTTCCAAAAAATCACGGTTCATTCATGATTTATCAAGGGGGGGCAATTACTTTTTCACATAGGGCTAAGTAGGTTTGGATAGCTTTTCTCCCTTAATAAAATAAATTATCATTTGAAAACTGCATATTGTATTTACTCGGGTTATCTTAATATTAAAATTTGTTTGATGATCTGAAACATTTAAGTGTGACAAATATGCAAAAAAATAAGAAACCAGGAAGGGGGCAAATACTTTTTCACAGCACTGTAACTGTTAAGCAACTCCCAGAACTATCACATCCAGGTCTAAATAATAATGAACTGCAGTATTTAATGATAATGATATCGACATATTGACTCTGTCGCGATGCTCTTGCTGATGGGATGACCAGGGATGGAACACAAACTGACTTGTGTCCTCTTTGCATATTTTGATTTAGGGACATATGAAAACTCCTCTGAATCACCTAGTATGTGCATGCACATCAGATCACAAAAGACAATAATAATGCTCATTTTAATGAATTGATTGATACATAGATTAATAAAACAAATAATGAAGTTCCATCCTTCCACAACCTGAATAGAGAGAAAACCGTATAATGACTGTTCATGTTAGAACATAATCCACCAGAAATGTGTGTATTCTGATGATGTCACACTGCGTCAGAAGCCAAGCCAGGTTCCAGCTCTTTGCTGTGTTTTCCTGGTGAGGCGCTCTTTGAAATCAATAAAGGAGCTGTATCTTTCTCACCATGACCTGATGTCAATGGGAACGTAGCCTTATGTTTCATCATTTATGATGCTGAACTGCAGTAACAGGTTTGTCTGAAAGGAACAGTCATCACAGTAACAGAGCATGCAACTTATTACTCATAAAATACTTTGAATCTACTGCTTGAGCTTGTCTCCTTAAATACCCCATTTCTCTGCTTTGAGACAAAATCCCCCCAGCTGAGTTACAGCATTCACAATCTTTGTTCACCTGCTGTTTTCACCAGTGTAGGATGATGCTGATAGCATGATTATGAAGCTTAAACACACAAACGAAAACACAGTCTGATTGTGAATCTATAAATTATGGAAACACATTTCAGACCGTCATACCTTTCTCTCTCTGTAAAACTTCGGTAAAACACCTAAGAACACTTGAAACAATTTAAACTCATAAAATGTTTATACACCTGTTTCCTAACCCCTGAATTAAAAGTATGGACAGGTTATAAGAAGTGCCACCCATTGGTTTGTGGACTATGGTTTAAAAACTTGAGTCTTCCTTTCTGGTTTTCGGCCGTCGCCATTTTTTCACGCTGAATAAGACATTATTAAGAGGTCAAAGTCTTACAATTTACTTTCATGAAGTGAAAACACACTGTGAAATAATTAAAAGTTGTAAGACAAAAACACAGACAACTCCCATACCAGACAATGCAGCGGTAGAGACCTGTCAATCACAGCAAGCCCACCCTGAGGCATACCCTGTTTTATAGTCTATTTGACTCTAAATGGACCATCATTTACTAAATGAACATCATGCTGTATTGAAGAAGACTTAAAACTAGAGATTGAGACCATAAACTCAATCTCTAGTTTTTACAATGTTTACTGAGGTAATAAATCAAGAGAGAAGTAGAGTAATTTTCTCATAGACTTCTATACAACGAGAGGAGTCACCCCCTGATGGACATTAGAGGGAATGCAACTTTAAGACACTTTAGCATTGGCTTTTCAATACTGCCTGATTCAAAGGTGTCATTGACAAATGTGTACTCAAAATGTGATAATACAGTTGCTCAGTGCATAGTTAAATTAAAATTTGTTATAAACCAGTTAGTCATTCATATATACATGTTCATATATATGTTCATGAGATTTTTCAGAGCTTTTCTGATATATATATAGATATATATATATCTATATATATATATATAGATATATATATATATTAGTGCTGGGCAAATTAACGCATTATTATCGCGTTAACGCATTAATTAATTAACGGCGACAATTATTTTATCGTGCATTAACGCTGTTTTTTTTTATATAATTATTATTTGAAAGTCTCACTGGCTCTGAATACACATACAGACAGACCATGGGTCACAGGAGGGGCGGGATGTTGATCAGGATTGGCTTGGGATGGGCGTCATCACGCATCTCAACCAATGAGATTATTTGGGGTGGGCGCTGCGGCGCAATAGCCTATCAGCGTTGAGATGCTCCTCCTGTCATCACCGACGTTCTGACTGCGTTGAATCAGGAAACAAATACTGCATCCCTTTGTGGTCACCCAGAGCTCTACGATACATCATAATAGTGGAGACCGGACCAAACTATGTGTAGAAATGTTTGTGTGTAAACCATACGGTACAAACAATGAAAAGACGCTACCGTATTTATGCCTCGATGACGTTATGTTGAGTGTTGATGGAGCTGCTACAATGTTAGCATAGCCTAGCACCGATCGAATACACTACTTTTGAATTAATTATTGAATTTTGCGCATCAGTGGCGGACCATGCATTTTATACCTGGGCCTTCTATGCTGTCCAACTAGACTTGAGCCATCTCCTAATAAGCTCATTATGATGCCACAGCTATGGTTATTTGTTTCTAGGGGTGTAATAATACATGTAATACATTTGAATAATACTAGTGCCTTTGGAAAATGCAGAAGCTTAAACTGTGGTAAATATGTTTTCAGTAGACTGCGCTCACGTAACAGACAACGGGCTTTGTGACCTCTGAACCCGGAACAATAACAAAAAACAGCTGAGGCTAAGGCACCGCGCATGTCTTCAGGGGCGCTAAGCTAACTAGCTTAGCGGGGAGCCCGAACGGATTCAATTGTCCAGACAATAACCCCGTGCATGACGGGATGCTTCGTAATTAACGGGCAATGCATATAGTCCAAATCAATGTAATTAACACAATGACAAGAAAAACTCACAAGAACCAGTCACATATATTTATATGACAACAAAACAACAAATCAATCCAGCAATACTGCAGCGTTAGAGCACGAGCCATTCATATTATTCATAAAAATGACACTATAGACAAATGAACACTGTAGAAACGCTACTGCAGATGTAAAGACTCAACATCAGTTAACTTACCACAGCTGCTCTTCACTTAAAAAGTCCACTCAGGTCTCTCCAAAAGTTTTCAAAAGCACGTAGCTTGTGCGTGTCCTGTCGTGTAGCTCCCTTGATTAGCGTAGCGTAGCTCCAAACAGCTCCAAACACCAAGAGCTCAGTTGCCAATGAAAAGCATTCTTAGCCATAAAATGTGCAACGCTTCTCCGCCGCTGTCAGCCAGAAATACCATTCGTACAAATCCTTTTCCATGCTGGGTCAGAGCTGCTAGCTGTGGGCTTGACCGACCCTTTGATATGATGTCCAGCTTTTCTGGAAATGTCCTTCTCAAGGAATCCATTTAAAAACGCTAAAAATGTTATGTCAATGTCATAACTTCTTACATATGTTTCAACTTGAACTCTTACTAAACACTAACATCTGCTAGCTACCTTTCTTTTTGACAAAAGTCACGCTGGCCCACTGACCAATCTGACCTCTCTCCTTACATAGAGAA
Source organism: Cebidichthys violaceus (assembly GCF_023349555.1). Taxonomy (NCBI): domain Eukaryota; kingdom Metazoa; phylum Chordata; class Actinopteri; order Perciformes; family Stichaeidae; genus Cebidichthys; species Cebidichthys violaceus. Next base: position 10,301,625 of record NW_027176594.1, read on the forward strand.
CTAGAGGCTGAATCTGATTGGATAAGAGCTCTACTTAAAACAAGCTGCACTAGAAGCAGCGCTGCAGGCTGGAAGCAGAGCAACTGACGAAGAGAGGAGCTGTGCAATGAGAAAATAAACTATTGGGAAAAAAATTATAATACTTGTAGTGTATTTGTGGAAAAAAAAATTATTAAATTATAAAATAGCTATAACTTTGTGATTCTGTTTAGAAAAGGCTTGTATATATATCAGAGGCCCACCACTGATATATACACACACACACACACACACCTTTAGGCCTACACCGTACTTAAAAATCACCTTTGAGACCACAAAATCGGCCTACCTGCCTCAGTCCTGCTTACCATCTCTCATCTCTATCTTACCATTATCCATCCATGCACCAGATGCCCTCAGTGTTCACCTGGCTCTCACGTGCTCACCTGTTTCCACTTCCCCTCATTAGCCTACAATATATAATTGTCCCCTTTCCATTCATTCATTGCCAGATGGTCATTGTTGCTTGCTGCCTTGTTTTCCAGCCATCCTACTGTTAGCCAGTTTGCATCTATGACACTATTATATATATATATATATATATATATATATATATATACACACATACATATTTACTCATTTCCACTCTTTAAATTTGCATACTTTCCTACTTTGTGCTGCACTACAATTTCCCACGGGATGAATAAAGTTCTTATCTTATTTCATCTTTTCTGCTTCTGAATCAATCTGTTTTTAAACCCTTATCTGTACCGGTCTGAGTTTATGTATCCTCACTTCTTCAATAGATCTTTATCTATTCTGTTCCTGTCTGCCTGTATTGTCTGATATTGAGTGAATTTTATTAAATGTTATATACTGCACCAAAACCAGAAGATGTGCATCATGGATCATGTTACTTGTTATGGTGTTTATTCATTGCAGTTTGTCTGAGTGTGTGTCTGTCATGTCCTGTTCCATTGCTGTGTTCTTCATAATTTAGCAGTGCAGGTCTCCATGCCAGTGACCTGACAATGAATAAGACATGGCTGCCAGAACCTCTCTCTCTCTCTCTCTCTCTATCTCTCTCTCTATTCAGCTAGCCTCTCTCTCTCTCTCTCTCTCTCTCTCTCTCTCTCTCTCTCAGTACATTCTCCCAGTATACACAGCATGTCTTAGTGTTCTCATCTCTACTCCAGTCTCACATTTTCGATTTCTGTCTCTGAACACTATACATACTATTAATACGTTCTAAACTAGTAATGTTAATTCTTAATGACTTAAATTTTGTCATTGTCTGATGATTACTTACTTGATGACACAACATGATGTTTCCCTTAAGTAGCTGCGGTACTGTTTTTTTCATTAGATTCCCAAATACTGTCTGTTATGGCTTTATACTTTGTAAAATGCCATTATATTTTCGAAAAAAGGACTGTAAATCCTCTGCACAATAAAGACAGTAGAAATAAAATAAAAATTCACGTTATGTTTAGTGTTTCCTGTTTTATTTTTTTAACTCACATCTCGTCTCGTGTCAGATCACTGCACTTCCTGTCTTTTGTGATTTTTCCCCATCAGTCTTAGGGTACATCTCAAGTCTCTTAATTGTTATTTCCTTACTCCTTGATCCTCGCTTGAACCGGAAGTTGTTCTGCGCCGCCATATTGACGGCCGTCCCAAAACTCTTATTTAGCTCGGAAGAGCGAGGATCGAGGAGAGAGGCGGGATCTCTGAGGACCCATGAGCGAGGACCCATGAGAACAGGCTTCCAGGAAGTATTTTAACGGCGGACACGCCCCCTCTTTGTTCATCAGTTATGTGATTGGACGCTGCAGCCGATCGTACTGATCAGATTTTTTTCAACATGTAAACAGCGATGACGGATCGCAGATTAAACTCAAGTTTTATATTTGATGTTTTCTGATTCAGTATCTGGTTTAAATACATGTTCATTGTAGACTGAACAAAAAAAGGACCAGAAACAACTTTTTTCATTTGTTAGAAAGATTTGTCTTTTCATGATCTGATATTTCCCTCAATAACTTTTATAATGTATACAATTAAAGTCAGAGAGAGCTTTTTACATCATTTATCATCATTTCATTCAGTCACGTGAGGCTGATCATTCATGACTCATGTCATTTAAGAGAAACCATAATCATATTCTGGGATATTTCATAATCACGTCACAATCACAATTCCAAAACATATAGACGCAAATAAGTCATTCTGCTGTAGAAATCGATCCTGTGTTTATAAAACAGAACACAGTTTATTAAAGAGGTAACAGAAAAAACACCTCTACAGTGATGATTACTGTGTCTTTATTAGTTATTAGTATTATTAGTTACTATTATTAAGTACAGTGATCATGTGTGCAGACGCAAACTAATAAAAATCTCTCCAGCTGTTAAAGCCGACTGACAGCTGTGATCAGTGGCCGCCGTCATCAGAAACAGACGTCACTTCACGTGACGCTTCAGAGGAAAGGACGTCTCATGTCTCTTAAAACATATTTCCTCGTTCCTCTCTCCTCACGTGGTTTCCTCCATGCATCCCTGGTGGGAGAGACTAAAACGCAAGGAAAGGACCCAAGTGAGGGAAACGGGGATGCAATTAAGAGACTTGGGATGTACCCATTATTGTCTGACCACCCTAATTAGATTCACCTGCCCCTCGTTAGCCCTGCAGTCACCTGACCTCCTGCTTACCTGCTCTCACCAATTATTCATTCACAAGGGCCCAGTCCCAATGTCCCCTGGTAAATGGTTGAGTGTGAGAGGCTGTAAGGGCTTCAAATGGTGTAAATACAAATGGGTCAGCACTTTGCTGCAACATATCACGTTACCAGAACAATGTCAAAAAATATTATGTACAACTGTGGTTATTTATTTTAACTTTTTACTTCCTGATTTAAACATCTTCCAGGCTTTCATTTGGAGAGGAGAGGTAATTGTCAATTAATATATTTACTTGTTTTTGTCAAAACAGCTTCAATAACAAAATTAAATGTTTGATGGATAAATCAGTGTAATATAATCTCTGCTTACATTCCTCTGATTTCATATGTTTTTATGTTTCATCTTTAATCCGTAATGTCTGCGAGTGTGGAGATTGGGATTGGGCCTAAGTATTCCAGCTCAGTTCCTTTGTTCTTCTCAGTTAGTCTTTGTTTTGGTTTTCCTGTTAGCTACCAGCTGTACCTGAAATGCATTCGTGTAATTAAAGTATCTTAATCGTGTCTGTCCGTGTCCGAGTCCTTTCTTGCCTGCTCTCCAAACACACACGTTATTAGTAGTTTGCATCAGTTCGACACAGAATTTTAGCATCTTTCAGCTCATTGCTATGATTTAGTCTCGGCGTGTTCAACTTAATTTTCAAGCTGCTGTGGGAACAAACTACTACCTGCTCAGCAGACAGACACAGTTAGCAACTAGCTGTTGAACATAATGGAGCATTTACCAGTTAAAGGGACAGACATTTTCCTCAGAAGTTGTTGGAGACCAAACCAGAGCTAACCCTGTGAATGCACGGTAGGTCCTATAGAAACACAACTGTCCAGCTGTGAATGATGTTCGCTGTGTCTGGATTTATAGATAAGCAACTGGTTTCGAACAAGTTCACCACATCAGCTTAAAAGGTGATGAAATGTCAATGTTGTATTCTTGCAGGTGTCGGGTTCTCTCAGTGTTTGTTTGCATCGGTAGTTTGTGTAACAATGACAGTAAACCAGAACTGAACTATGAATAGTTCTAGCTTATTTCTTATTCATTTGTCAAACTGTTGAGTTATATATTTAGAAGTATTTGAAATGACAAAAATGATGATTAGTTATTTAAGTAATACACATTTGAAACTAATGACAGCTTTTATGGAATAACTTTGTACTCGGATCAACTGCTTCAATCTCAGACTGAAGACTGTAAATGCATGTGTGGTGTTTTCCCACAGGAGCTGCTCGTCCTCATACTGCGTATTGGTCTAGTTATTGAGTAGATGTCCAGTTTGTCCTGGACACCACTGCTGCTATTAAACACCCAGGTTGTGACTCCAGGGAAGAGAATGATCCACTATCATCTTGGCTGGCTGCTGGGGATCAGCTGCCTCCCTGCTTCATTCATGGCAACATGGAGACTCACTTTCAGTGTATGATTTGTTTATCTCAGCAGTGTAATCTGAAGAAGATCTTAACCAGAGCATGCCCAACAGCTGGACAATGCTTTATTGATGGACTTCTATCATCACATAACATCACTGACGGTAACGTGTTATCTCACACGCTAAATATGTCTCAGTACACACTGACATACGTAGGTTTGATTCCTGGCCACTATGTGGATGTTAGGTCTTATCTCCTCTCTGTCTACACTCTCCATATGAGAGTATGTCTCAGTATTCATGCAGTCCCATCTGCTCCGTCTGTGAGACAGAGAGCAGCTGAATCCAGGTCAAAGCTCTAAATCATTGTTGATTCTACTCGGACAAACCACTTCACTCATAGTTTTCTTGATTTGTTTGCCACAGAGAAACATGAGAAATAAACGGGGACCTTCCACCAATCGCTGTCATTTCAATCACTGCTTTGTTGCAGCATGAGATACAGTCACTTGAAGGAGCTGGTTCCAGGGATGGGCAATATAGCAAAAAATATATCAGGATTCTTTTCAGGCAAGATGGTTTGGATTTAAGACTATTTTGCAAGTTACTAAACAGTACAACCAAACTACTTCCTAAAAAAAGAGTTAAAAGCAGCAAAAAAAACAGCTGGGCGACTATTGCTTAGTGGAGAGCAGGGTCGTCCTTCAATCAAAGGATCGGCGGTTCGATCCCTGGCTCTGCTGATGATGGGTAGCTTGTTTTTTCTAATTTTTGTCTTATCTCTGTAGTATAGAAATGCGTTTTTATTTTTTATCAATATCAGTATTGAGCATTACATTGTTTTTATCTGAAACAATCATGCCATTAATAAATAAAATAAAAACTGTACAAAACAGAATGACGTGCAACTGTTTTTTCAAAGTACACATTTGTGAATGTCTTGCCAATGCAGAAGTCCTTAAACTTGCATTCTCTCTAATCAGGGGGCGACTCCTCTGGTTGTATAGAAGTCTATAAGAAAATGACTCTACTTCTCACTTGATTTATTACCTCAGTAAACTTTGTAAACATGAGTTTATGGTCTCAATCTCTAGTTTTAAGTCTTCTTCAATACAGCATGATCTTCATTTAGTAAATTATGGTCCATTTAGAGGAAAATAAACCATAAAGCAGAGTATGCCTTAGGGCGGGGCTACCTTGTGATTGACAGATCTCTACTACAGCGTTGTCTGGTCTGGGAGTGTTTTCATTTCACAACTTTAACCCTTTCACAGTGTGTTTTTGTTAAGATGACTGCGTCCACTTCTTGTATATAGTCTGTGATCTTTTCACACACTTCATTAATGTGACTACACAGATTGATAAATACCGTAAAGGTCACACTGCAACACCAACCAAAGCTGTAACGCAGGCCACAGTGCTCCCCTTTGTCACAATGCCAAACTTGTTTTGGAATGTTTTTTTGAGGAGTAATGGCCTCCATAAAGCCTGTCAGACATTTGTCTTTATTGCCAGAATATGTTGAATGGCTGACACAACATTGACTGGAACCTTTGTGCCCTACACACAGAGCTCTGTACAGACAGCCATCTCCCTTTGGTTGTCTACTGCTGCTCCATCTGTCTGTCTTTCTGTCTGCCTCCCTCGGTGGTGTCAGAGCCTTATGACTTCAGGGTTCACTGCCTGAATCACTTCTACAACAGGAAATGAATAGGAAAGCGCTCCTGCATTTATATTAATAACTTTATCAGTATTCACAAATCACAGCAGCCATCTCTCATCCATCTAAAAATGTGTAATTTGCATCATGGATGTGCTCTGGATGTCAACAGAAGCTATAGCCATGCAATGATTCAAATACATTTTTATTTTACTTTTGCTTGACTTTCCTTGATTTTACCGTCAAAAACTTAAATTATGGAACAATGCATACACACACAATCAGAAACTGAGTTAATTCATTGTGAAGTAAAAAATAATGTGTTGAGAAACTTCAGTTTTACTTTTGTGATAAACTTATTTGACTTTGAGCACTTTGGTCACTTGTAATTATTCACCCAGAAATAATTCACACCTGCTGTATTTTAAAAATCACACAGTCATCGATTAGGTAAAACTCACGAGAAGGGTTTTATAAGATACAAAAACAATCTGGCCAAAAAACCCTTAGGGTTCTCTGAAAGAGTCTTGAAACTTAAACTGTTTGGTAATTCAAATCAAATCAACACACCTGCTTTTGCTATTGTTTAAATTACATAATACAAAAGTCTGCATGCAGCGTTAACACACAAGTAAACTATTACATTTAAGCAAACGATAACACAAGTAATATTCTTGCAGAACTTATTGAATATGTAATAAAAATAAATGTCCTGTTCATCCAACTGTCTAAATATACAAAGAAATTAGATTTACACTTTAAATCAGTTAAAAGTCTTCACATTTAAGAAGCTGTAACCAGAGAATGTTGACAAATATTCTATTCTATTCTATTAATTTATAATGATTGGATATTGATTTATCTTCAATGTACAAAAGCTTAAAAGTTAATTCTTGACCTTGGAAACTAACTAATACCATTACCATTGATAACAATTATTAATAATAATGTATTCATTAAGACTCTGTTGCACTATGCACAATGGTATAACTATGTCAAAGAAGTATCAAGCCTCCGCAAGATACATGATACAAATGAATGGAAGCCAGGCTGGAAGGCAGGAAACCATTTTCAAAATGTAAAGCATTATAAAATGGTTCAGCAGTCACACTAGAGCGCAGAAAGAGGAGTTCTCAGATGCTGCTGGTCAGACTGAAGCTCACTGGAAATAATTTACTCTTTTACTTTAACAATTTATCAAAGTGCTTGACAAATTATTCTGTTTTGGTTAAATTATGAATAAAGGTCAATATGTTGTTCATTCACTGAATTCTTCATTCCATCTCAGTATCCTGGTGTCACTTCATTATCTTATATATGTATGTACACGTATGTGTGTGTATACTTATGTATGTATGTAGATAGGTTTTCTTTTTCAATTCAAACAGTCCAAAAACAACTAAAATATCAACCTAAATTCTACATGATCCTACATTTCTCAGTGACACTTGAACACTGGTAAGGGTGAGGTGTGCATATACTGTATGTATATAACTGTTTTTTCATTGTAATTAATCCACAAAAACAAACAAAATGTAAACATAAATATTGGAATTAAAACTTTATTCTACATTACTCAGTGACACTTTGAATACTGTTCAGCGTGCTCACCTATGATACTGCACACATGCACATATGTATGATGCATAATATTGAGTAAATGTGTTTTTTTGTCTTTGTTTGGAAATGGGCTGAAACATACAAGAACTGTGGCACGATCCTTTAAATCACTGTGACTGTCGCACTGAATCATTAACAGTCAAACAATATAAAGGAAGCTTAACTGTAAATCCAGTTATTGCAAGTTTATATTTGCAGTTATTATTGCCTCTTTAAGCAAGCATCTACATTATAAGACATTAAATGTATAACATAAACTAATTGCTTGTATAAAATATCGGTAGTAGACAGAAGGATTTAATGATTAAAAAAAATAATGTTTGTTCACAATGTTGTACTCTATGATGTCTTTTTGAGAGTCCTTTATTTACCAGACCGGCTCTATCGAAGAGAAAATAGAATAGAATCAATGAACCATAAACCATAAAGAGACTTTCTGTTTAATTCCAGTCTTTCTTATGTATTCACCCTGTGAATACATCCTACTTGATAAGGTTGCCAGAGTATTTCAGACCATGGTCAGGCTGGGATCACCTGGATAATCCTTCCCAAGGCCAAAATCCAAATGAATCAGGTTGTTTTACTTAAGCAGCTGCACCCGGGGCGTAAATATAGTCAGGCCCGTAAGGTGGGGGGCCCTTTGAGAGAGCGGCCCTACCACAATGTGATGGATGGAGGGCAGGCTCTTGTGAGTGAAATACATTTTCCAGCTCCGACATACTTCTGTGTTGAAGAAGACCTTATGTTAAATATAACATGGTGCTATTCATTATTGATGCCCTCAAAAAGGCAAACCCAACTCAAATAGTTAAAATAGTCAATCTATAACAACATTATATGCTTATTATACATAAACTCTATAAACTATATGTTTTCACTATATGTTTTCATATACAGATATGCAAAAATGATTACCGGGTAACACTTATGTTGTTGTTGTCCAATACGATATATGATGGCTCGTTTAGGTGCAAATCTGACAAGAATGACACATCTGCAAGTCGATTGAGCAGTCATCCATTTTAAAAGGGAACTGAAACCCGTCGTAATAGCAATGCACTGGAGCCCGTCCTATCCACCTTACGCCACTGTGCTGCACAATGTTAATTCACAGCAGCAGACTCTTTTGACATTTTCAAATCTGTTAATCTGACAGCTGACCACTTCAGTAGATGGGTGGATGGATGGATAGATAGAAAGATGGATAGAATTCTCAATGGTGAATGGTTAAATTAAATGAAATTATAAATATTTGGTCTATCTTTCCGAGACCATTGACTCTTGATCTACTTGTTAACTGCTTGCACTGATCGATGATAGAGAAATTGTTCAAATACATCACAGAAACACTTTTATGAAAGAAAAATTCCATTTATACCTTTGTCTAATAATTATTTTTAATTTCCTATATTTCACAGGAGGAAAATGATTATGGTCAAATCAGGATAAAAATATAAAAAATATGTATAAACACGGAGACAAACAAATTTAAATTCCTTCCAAAAAGACTCATCTAGTGAGAGAACACAGAGCTGATTAAAATATAAAAATAAGACCTTGGTCATGTTTGTCTCCTTGTCATTTTATCGATAGTGTTTATTCAAAAGGATAAACATAACTGACTTAAAATGTCTGTTATGCTCAAGGTATCATGGTAAAAGGACTCCTTGTTCTTCTGTTGTGATCATAATAATAACAATGATTGATCAATTACATCAACTATATGTAATTAGTCAGTACTAACTAATATTAGTAAGTTAAATAAATAATCTGTGATTAATTAGAGAATGCAAGAATTACACGTCATGGCTGAATAAATAGTTACCATGGATCAATTCATTTCAAAACAGTATCGACATCCTGCGAGGTGGAGCACATTCGATAGTCTGTGATGTTTCATTTATTACTTTCATTTCAGCCAATTTACAATCTGAACTGAAAACAGCAAGTGTTCTTTTTGGATTACAAAGGAGGGCTTTGTTTTTGGCTGGAGTAATACCACAGTTCTGGTGTAGCAATCTTAAAATGCAAAAGTCAATCCCAGAGATGCAGGAAAAAAAATTACTTCCATATCATCTACTGTTTACCCACAGAAATCAATTATAGCTGCAGACCAGCATTAATCTATCATTTTATAATTAATATTAATAAATTATAATTAATTCAGAATTAAAACGTTTCTGGCTTGAAGTGTGGCAAACCTTCCGTTACAGACCTATTCTTCTTGCACGTCTCTCAACATAAGCACCTAGATTGACTGGAATTCAGTATACAATGCAAACTGACGTCTCCAGCAGCCACAGAATATTCCTCAGGTGTTTATCAACAGACGAGTCTTCACCAAACATCTTCAAACCTGCAACCACATATTCATCGAAGTGCCTTTGGCTCATTATCTCTTTACAACTACTCACACCCGTAACACATGTTAACACCCTGAAAGCAGTCCGCCTGGCTTCATTCACAGCCACCATCTATCCTGCCATCGTGCTCTGGAGCAACAAAGTCAAATCTGAAAACTTAGTTGCGATTGAAACAGTAGTATTAACAAATACAATTAAATAAATAAATACAAAAATCTAACTTATCTAACGACAAGAAAACTGGCTTCATTTAAAAGTCCATGTTGGAAAGCAGTCAACCTGCCGCAGTACCCTGAGGTAACATTTGTTCACTTTTATACTTCAATTATTTCCTTGGATGAAGACATTAATTTGATTAAAACAGCTGACTTGATGAAGACAATACCACTGTTGAATGAAAACCGTGTTCATAATGCTGACCTTTAACTGCAGCGTCACTAGTTTGTGACCTTTGTATCATCCCTTCTCTCTCCGTGTAATAAAGGCAAAAAATCCCCCAGTCTAGAACTGTGCAATATATTAATATTATATCAATATCATGACATGAGACTAGATGTCGGCACAGATTTTGGATAGTGTAACATCATAATGTGGCATATGTGTTGTCTTGTCCTAGTTTTGAAGGCTGCATAACGGTGAGGTGATGACTGTTCTTTTATTTTACTTTACCCACTTAGTCATGACATCCACATGTGATTATTTATAAAAAATATCTGTGTAACTCTATTGTGAGAGCACTAATAGTCATTACATTACATTACAGTCATTTAGCAGACGCTTTTATCCAAAGCGACTTACAATAAGTGCATTCAACATTGGTAATCAAAAGAAGTATTTTAGTCAACCCTAAAATACCAATATAGAGGTATGTGGTCAAAAATGTAATGAAAAATATTGTGGTATTAGATGTTCTTTATAGTTTGAGCCCTACCACAGTCCCTCCAAAATATACCTGTAGTCCAACAAAGTGTCAACACCCATCACAGTCTAATCATTTCAGTTACATAGCACACCTGATCCTGAGGTAGCGAGCTTTTAGCAGTGAGTAATGAGCCAAAAAGTGCCAAAACTTTGCTTTTGCAGAGACTGATGTTGTAACATCAAAACGCAGAAAGAGAGTCTCTCAGATCGCCGAGTAACGACAGTGTTGGCAGTGCCAAACAGTATTCATGAATGATGAGGATGCATTTCAAGATCTAATTGCACTTTTGCTACTTGAAGTCAAATGTATCACTTAAGGTATATTTTCATCACTTTTGTGAACACAGATGAAACAACTGGATGATACTTTTGTAAGAGCAACAAGAGCAACCATCCTGAGCACATAACCAGAGCCAGATGAGCTGCCCCCCTCTGGACCCTGCACCCCGTGACCTGCTGGGAAGCGCCAGTGTGGAGTTTACCAATTACCAGCAGCCAATGAGAAACGAACTTCCACGTTCATTAGCTGCAATTAAGTATTCACGCCTCCACGTCCAGACTCTGTGGGCAACTTCTCACACATGCACGCTCAAACAGTCTCTCCACGAGCCATGAGGGCATCCAGATGATTAATCTCCTTTAAAAAGTCCGTACCTTGAGCAGGAAGCGTCGGTTGCTCTTCTCCGCCGTTCCGCCGCTTCAACGAGAGAGCAGATGCGCCGCTGCGCCCCGTGATCCGCCGCGCGCTGTTCTTCCGCGTGTGTGTGAGAAAAGAGAGAGAGAGAGTGAGAGGTTGTGTGTTAACGAGTGTGCACTACCGGGGGTGAGCGCGAGTCTGTCGGTATCTGGATGTAGTCTGGAGGATAACGGAGAGGGAGGGTTGTGTCGTGAAGGCTTCTCTCCTTCTCTCTCTCTCTTTAACCCTTGTTGAACCAAAGATGAGGCACAACTGACCAGAACACCAGGGGCGTGAATACAGACAGGGCAACACCGGGTGGCGGTGTCTGAGTGTGTTGGGTAGTGAAAGGGCAGTTGAGGGTCATTCTGATTTCCACTTTCTAAATATTGTTGATGAAGGATTTATGTTTAGTATGAAATGGTGTCATTTGTTTTATGTTTCCTTGAAAAGGCAAACCACCCTGGTGGTCATTTATTTTGGTAAAATAATCAGTAGAGATCTATAAAAAATGCTATGCTGTTTATTGAACATATAACATCTATAAAAAAACTATTCAATTAGATAAATAATGTTTTCTTTGCTTTGTAATATGTATGTTGATGTTGTCTAATGTCAAATGTCTTTTTGATCATGTGATGTTGATTTTTAGGAGGAAAATCTGTCAAGGCTGACGAGCTGAGCTTTCAAACATAAAAGTCAGAACTAGAACCGTCGCTGGGGCCCGTCACCACCTCACTCCACTGTAGAACACACTGCCCCATCATTCATTTTAATTCACTCATATTCTGTTTTTTATAAAATATGAAATGTTTATTCCAATATATATATATATATATATATATATATATATATTGGAATAAACATTTCAGTTGTTGAAAAACATGAAAGTTATAATTTTCAGGAAATAAACATATATTGTAGAAATGCATTCATGTATCTCTTTGCCACCATTAGCTAAAATGTATGAAATAATGTTTTAATTAATATAACTGAGTCTAAAGCAGACCAATTATTTTCTGCAAAAAGACATGACCTTTAATGTGAAATTGAATTACCTCTCTTCAATATAGTATCTCTTTTTTTAAACTTTTTCTTCCTTCCTTTTTTCTACTCTTCTTTGTTCTCTTTCATTCTCAGTTATTTACTACAATGTTACTCTGCTTTTTTCATTTTCTTTCTTTCTTCTGTTCATTGCATTCCTCAACCACATTTTCAAATGTATTTCTTCACTTTCTGTACACTTTCTCTCCATCTCTTATCCACCTTTTGTTTCTTTTTATCGGTCCGGTGTCTCTCTCTCTCTCTCCATTGCTCTTTTTTTTCTTCTATTTTTCCGACTGCTGTTATGTATAAATGTACATATTTTAAAACAAATTACACACTATGTACTGACAGTTGTACTAAGAGTTGAACTTTGACATAAACCTGTGTATAAGCTGAAGCCACTGTGAGTGTGTGAAGGGGAGGAGAAGGATCTGTGTGCCAAACAAAAGAAATCTGCATTGTATTGCTATAAACATGGAACTGGTTAATTAAATCAGAACATTTTCTAATGTCATATTATATTATTTTAGTGTTGAAGATCATCATTGGGAATATTGTGTTTTTTTGATGATAGGAAGGAAAAAACACTGTTTATCAGGCACAGGTATACAGTATTTATCTTCCATAACATGTCTTCTTTCAGACTAGTGGAAAGAAAACATGTCTTGTCTGTTTGCGTCAGTAGATTTCTCCTAAATTTACCAAAAGTTACCATTCGATAATGCCTTGTTTGCATATTTAAACATATTATTTAATGTAAGTCATCAAATAGGGAAGTTTCATGGAGATATCTAACAGTTACTTTTTTAACCTACTCACCTGTAGTGTCTTCAACATGTATGACATTTTCCAAAACATGTCGTTTTCTTAAAATAATTTTTTTCTCAGGTTGAGCCAGAAAAAATTCCAACAGAGGGGTTTGTTCACATATCATTCATAGCCTGATTTATTCAACATTGTATTACTAAAAACATGGAGAAAGAGAAAATGTAGAAACTATTTTATTTTATATGGCTGTTAGCAGTGTTTTCTGATTTATTAAGTGATACCAAGATATATTAGCTATATAGATTGTTTTTACATCATATCAGACTTGACAGGATAGACATCAACACAAAGATGTCTATGTAGTTCTAAGAGTGGAGGAGCCAGTTAACAGTGAAAAGGATTTTTAGTTCCAGACCACTTCAGAAGAAACTATTTCCGTTATTGCTTCAATTCAACTTGCCCTTGATTTCTGGACCTTTAGCTGTTTGCTAAAACCTTCAAAGAAAGTCACTCCCTTACTTCAGAAAAGCAAATTATTACTCTCAGTGGCAAGTAAAAATACACTCTTTGATATATGTGGCATGTTGACATCATGTGTGTGGCATGTTCCATCATTCCTCAGTAAAACGTTCAGCATCATGTATCGGAGACATTCTGGAGTCTTTCCTCAGGTTCATCACCTCTGTCGAGACTCTTTACCTTAGAGGAGTTTTCACAGAATAGTTATTCACCTCTATGACAACGAAGGACTGATTTTGAACTGAAACTGATCTATTACACTAACTTCATTGAATTCCTTACTCATTAAATCAAATCTGTTGAAAGTCAGTATTTTTTGTAACTCAACATGGTTTATATACTGTAGCTGAGCCGACTAAAAGCCCACCTTCACTCTCACTCCCTCTATTTATTTTTCTACTTTTATTTTTCCCTTTATGGAGTACTAAACATTATAACATAAAAAAACTAGTAAAAACAAGAAAGATCGTAATATCCATGATAAATGCAAGAAAGCACATTTACAGTGATTTGCAAGGTACTAACAACTGAAACATGAAATAAAACACTGAAAGCAACAAAAGCATGTGGAATAGTAGTATTTTAATGTCATTGCACTACAATAAAGGTAAGTGGCTATCCTGACGATGATTCACACATATAAACAGTAATAAAAATGAAGAATTAGAATATGTGTATATTATTGTTAAAAAAATATGTATGACTTTTAAAAACAGTACGATCACTGAGATATTGCACTGAGTTGCTCTGGCTCTCTATATAAGTAATAGGCTGCAGTTGGAATGTATCTGTTAAAGACTTTTAGATTAAAGATATCTAAAATATCTACACCTCAAGTTGCAGTTTAGAGTGAAGGATGATCCTCCACATGTAATTTAATACAAAAAAGATAGAGATAGATAGAGATTACGACATTTTTTTTATTTATTTATACAATATGATAGTGATTCATGTGAGTGTTCTGGCTCCCAGCACAGTTGAAACGTAAAAGAAACCTGAATCAAACCAGTCAGGGAAATAAGCTTTTAAAAGTAGATTAACAAGTTTTGCTAATGACAAATTTAGGCCTCCTTTAGTATTTTAATTTGTCATTTCTAAAATGTGGGTCCCCAGAAACTAAGTTTAGGAATATCTGTTCTAAAGGCTTTCTCATTCAGCAGACAAGAACAAGATAATATATACCCTTAACAGAGGGAGGAGGGGTGATTCCATTTTAGCCTTTTTGTTTAAATAAGAAAAGAAGTGTCCTACCGTGTTGATATGTGCTCAGAATTTGCCAAAACAGCAGACATGTGATGCTGTTTTCTGCACACTGAAGCAATATATCTGAAGGTATTCACTCCCTTTTCCTCACTTTGTGTGATCAACGAGCCAGTTCCTGATGCAAGTGTCTGGGAATAAGAAGCAAAAGTAGTTTCATGCGACTTCGCCAAGAAAGGTGTACTCAAAACATAAAATGACCAACAAACTGAAAAAACTAAACCAGAAAACCCTGGGCAAATCTTTGAAACGTATTGCTCAAGCATTTTTGAGTTTTATTTATTTGGAATAAATAGTAATAATGTACCAATACCACAACAAACACAAGAAATATATCTGTTCCTCAATCCAAGCTGTTTCTTTCCTCGGTTTCATATAAATTCATCAAATGGTCAGAAACAAGTATTCTTTATAATGCTATTTCATATTTCCTACAGATGTTTGGACCTTCACTAAAATACTTTGCAGACCTGAACCCAATGTAACCTTTATTTTATTTTTTTGTTTTTCAATACATACAGACATAATGGAACACACAACCAGTTGCAACATTAATAATACAAAGTAACGGAACAAAATTAATCTGGGCACAAAACGAGCTACAAGTACAGTAAAGAACGAACATACGGTTAACTGTGGAGACTAGTGGAAAATATCCTGTTAGGTTTCTTCCTTTATACAAATCACTTCACACAATACAAGCCAGATAAGATAGATAAGATCAGACTTTCCTTGGTTATTAGTTCTTATGAGCTTCAAAACAGAAAATGTCTGTCATCAATGTAGAACATTGTGCATGACCTGGAAAAGAAAAGTACCTGTTTCACTTGCAAATGTCCAACATTAACTGGTGTATAATAATACTTGTGATTTTGTGATGTGTACATTTGTTCACTGCGTCTCTAACTGACCACCCACCCTATGTTTGAATTCAGATCTCTTTCCCATATTTCATTTCAATCTTACTGTTACCGTACAAAGTGTTTGCCATAGTTTTAATGAGACTGCAGCTGGTGGTGCACTGCCAGGCAAATTTAAGTAGGATAATGCATTTTTCTCTTTTTTACTTAAAACAATCCCCAGACTCTTTATGCAGCTCCTCAAACTCCCTATTGTGTGCTAAGTCAAAATCTGATGTACCCCCTTGTTATTGTATTGTAGTTTGTATCATTACATTTTATTTGACATCCTTTATTTCTATTTGACATAGTCTTTCATTTCTATTTCATATAGTCCTTCATTTCTATTTGACATAGTCCTTTATTTCAATTTGACATAGTTCTTTATTTCTATTATTTCTTCAACTGTAACAAATAATGTTTATAATGAAAATGTATTCTGATTCTGAGATAAATGTTCACATCTGAATATGAATAATATCATTTCTTTGGATCTATTGTGTGTGTGTGTGTGTGTGTGTGTGTGTGTGTGTGTGTGTGTGTGTGTGTGTGTGTGCGTCTGCGTATGTGTGTGATGTTTACTGGAATGAAATATGGACTCAGAGAAGGAAATGTAGAGCGGTGAGTCTGCTGTAATTCCTTTTAATAATGCAATGTCAAAACAATTTGTTCATTATTATTCGAATGAGGCTGATGAGTTTATCACGGCAGTGTGAGTGAAATAAAGGAAGCGGTGAGCTGATAAAACATGGAGCCTGAAATTAATCATGTTTTGTTTCTTTAACTATGTTAACTATTGTTTTATCTTATTCTATATACTGTATGATGATGTGATGTTTACATGTTTTACACCTGTAATATTTATATATGGATGAATAGTTGCGTGATTCAATTAGACAACTCAAATTAAGTTTAAATTTAGAAGTATTGCTACTAAATAATACAAAATAATGGAGATTTTAATAGTCATTATAGATATTGGTGTGTATATTATTGAAAAAAAGTTTCATGGTTTGTTTCCACTGTAATTGATTCATTCATTTTAATTTGGTTTCATTTCAATATTTTATTTTACATTTAAAAAATGGACAGATTTCATGACAGTGACATTTTCGTAATTAACACTATGAATATGTGAGACATACAAGAAGTAATATATAATGGTAGTAGTAGAGTTATAGTATGTAGTATACACTGGACATAATCATTGAGTTGATATTATATTGTCAAATTGCGTTACAGATTTGATGTCTTTACCTGCACTCCATCTCTTCTTTCTTTCTCTGCCTTATATCTCAATATCCAGACAGTCTCTCTCATACTCTCTGATTAGAGTAGAGACTTTATTTAAATGATAATACTTATGATATAAAACATGTAGCTTTATCTGTACAGTTTTAACGGAATGACAGACACTCAACCGGATGAATATGTGCTAATAATCTAGGTACATATTTAGACAATACACTGTGGGCTTGTAATATATGTTATGTTGGTGTGGATTGGATGAAGGGACGGAGAGCCCTCTTGCTGATGTTACATTATTATATTATTATTATTATTAAGGTGCTTAAATGTTTCTCAACTTCCATATTTGGACCTATTCAAAAATGAGATGATGCTTCGCACGAGGTTTATCCTCTGAGTCTATTTTGAAATTAAAAAATATAATACATGAGCACCATGTTACTGTGTTTTGGATGAAATAATGTCCAATCTATAGTTTTTAAGGTCTAATTTAAAGTCACGAGATGCAATGAAAATGTGTGTTAATGATCAGTTACATCCTGCTGAATATTATAATACTGTACCTTAATTTAACCTCCCTCCTCCATTATCACCCTGATCTCATATATTAAAGTGGATGTATTTCATAAAATTATAATCTGCAAAATTTGCGTGAATTCTGTTTTGGAGCTTGTTACTAATACAAAAACAAATACTAGCACAAACATTAAATTAATATGAATACTAGTTCTTTATGAAGGTCGTAGTGACTCTGTAATTGGAATCCATGCAATATGAAATTATGGAGATTTAATAAAACGTGATTAAGAATGGAAATTCTTATTGATCATTGAAAAGAAACAATAACTCTCCTTTATGTCTCCCTGGTTTGTTTTCATAACCTTCTCTGCTGGAAGACAATAGAGATAGAGAAAAAAAAAAAACACTCCCCAACTTCCACGCTTTGATCATATTTTACACCAGAGATTCCACCTGATATTGTTTAACAGACATAAAGACGTCACGCCGACAGGAAAAAGCTTGTTTTGGGAAGTGTGAGCTGGCGAGCCTGGCCGGTGTGCTGGGAGGAAGGGAGATTTTTAATATTGTGTGGGTAGCACTGGGAGACTGAATGGGTGCTGAGGAGGAGAAACTGCCAAGACGGGGTTTCATTTAGTCAACTGAGAGTGAAAATAATGGCATGCACACGCGTACATATCGGACCGCTTACACAACTTTGAAGTTTTGGATGAGATGTTTCTGTGTATACTTACACAGACATATTCTTGTGTGCTAATGAAAAACTGTAACTCATACATAGACACACACAAGCATGGACACACATGGCTTTCTTTCAGAAAAAGATCTTTTGAGCATGCAGACACACACACATTGTAGAGGCACACACATGTGCACACACAGTCCATATGCACAGCAAGTGCTGCGTTTCTGTAATCAGCAGTAAGTGTACCATTGTGAGTCATTGACAATCTCTCCATCCATTTACCTATGAGCCTCAGCAGACTACAGCTGCCTGCTGTGTTTATTAAAAATATAACAGTTCTATTATACTCATTAGGTTATTGCTCGCACTGACACCGATAGGGAGACACACACACACGCAGCCATACACACACACACACACACACACACACACACACACACACACAGAGCAGACAGAAATAAGGCTAAATGAACAAAGTGATCCATTGCTTTGATACCGGTCTTTGATAAAAATCAGATGTGGTCTGATCATTTTGTCCCATCTTTGGTGTAATGGAAGTCCCTTCCTGACTGCTGCAGGTTTTATTATTGTTATTATTATTACATGATATCAGACCTGAGAAATCTTCCCATGGTGGCGTGGGTGATTTAATTCTGCAGTCTGTAAAACCTGCATTCAAACTTGCCAGAGTCATGTTTCAATGGAAAGCACTTGTGTCTGCCGATGGCCTAACTCAGCGTCTCCTAATCTCACAAGGCGCAAACTCTATGTGGCTGTCCTGAGCTCTCAGACTCCAAAGACTTCACTGGCCATCCTCAACCAATGTCAATAACAATGTTGCTGGACTGCAGTTTTGAAGCCTGAAGTTTGAAAGTTTTGGTTGTCGCCATCATGTTTTGTTGCAACCAGAGAACAGAAGTGACCATATTTAGACTATGAAAGTGTGATGTATTGACGCCGTATAACAGTGGTACCGAGCTGTTAATCACAGTAGCCCCGCCCTAAAGCATACTCTGCTTTATGTATATTTGACTCTAAATGGACCATAATTTACTAAATGAACATCATGCTGTATTGAAGAAGACTTGAAACTAGAGATTGAGACCATAAACTCATGTTTATAATGTTTACTGAGGTAATAAATCAAGAGAGAAGTAGAGTCATTTTCTCATAGACTTCTATACAACCAGACTTATTCTTGCAACAAGAGGAGTCGCCCCCTGATGGCCAGTAGAGAGAATGCAAGTTTAAGGAATTTCAGATTTGGCTTCACCTGGCAGAACCGGACCGCTTGTAGAGGTCCTCAGGAATTTGTTTCAATTGGCCAAGTTTTAATGTTTTTTTTCATATCAGCTATATTGGCCATGTTTTGAGTCTGGAGATAAAGACACAGCTGATCACTCATGTGAGTTAAATGTTTGCTACATCAGAACTTATTTGGGAAGGTGTTTCCATGTCTCATTTAGCACATCAGCTCTTTTTCAACAAAGGCAAAAACCACCTCAGGCGAGGATAGGAAGTTTTATCAAATTTTTCCCTTTCCATACGGCTTATTTAATGCCATACTTCAAAATGTGCATACATGTTTATGGAAACATGGCTACTGTTAAAAGTAGTTTCACATACGTAACACGTAGAGTAACTGCATGGTGTAACACCAAACCTGAGGACCGTTGATGTCAATCAAAACATGTCTTTACATTACATTACACGTCTTGTGTCTTGAAGCTGTTAAAAAGTATTGAATTCTGTTTTTATGAGTATAAGTTTGTCAACATTTTCAGAATTATGACCATTAACAGTGATAGATGATATTTCATTGTGCACTCTGGCATTTCATGTTTACATCAATACCCTTTGGGAATCATAACTGATCAGAATATATAGTGACCCGTTGTTCAGCTTAATGGTGCATATTATCACACTCTATTGTGATAAACTGTAAGACCCTGACTTGGGTCTGACTCTGTGCCTACAGCTCGGAGTGCTTATCATATCCAGACACTCGGCGGTTGTTCAACTTCTCTGACCCAGAGGGCTGTTTTTAAAGTCCAAAATACTAATGTCTTAACCAGTTACAAGGTTGTCAAGCTATTTCGTTGCATATTATATTTCCAACCTGTGTTTTTAAACAGAGAATACTTATAAAAATGTGTAAACTATAATTTGGACTATAACGTCCAAATTGTCTATTTTGGGCTAGAAACATGGCATCCTGTGTGAAGGGGACCTGCTCCATGTAGATATGAAGGGCTTATTGTAAGGTAACAAAAACACAATAATTCTTATTTTCAGGTTATTATAGAGTAAAGAAAACATAGTTCTTAGTAAATATTAAATTTATGCCAATAGAATGCTGCATACTGGCCCTTTAATTAATCTTGTGTCTCTCCTTCATATTCATGACTCATTAATGCATAGTCATTAATGAAATCAAGCAAATCAATTAGGGTTCATTGAGACCTTTCTTCTTTCTCTTCTCTATCACAGAAAACCCACTCTAAAAACCCAGTGTGTTTTCTATGAAATATATATAATCTTAAGATATAACTGCTCTTTGTGATTATTTTATGTAATTATTATGTAATTTTGTCTTTTCTTTCTCTCTCATTCCTTTTCTTTCTTTTCTCTGTTACCCTTTCTCACACACACAGTCTGCCTGCTGTGCTTATTAAATAGTTGGGCTTGCTAAGTAGTGCGGGACCAAGTGGCCTATCTGCTGATAAAAAGAAAACAGCTGCCCCCCCTCTCTCACTCACACACACACACACACACACACACACACACACACACACACACACACACTGTCTCAGTTGCTGTCTATGTTAAGTATTGAGGGACTGTGGAAGGCTCTCAGCTCATAAAGTGAAAATGTAACAAGGCAGACAACCCTCCATGTAATAACTCTGACGATCGCCCTGGCTTGGAGAACTGCACACGAGAGGGTTTGGGTGTGTGCGTGCGCGTGCACGCGTGGGTTGATTGGCTGAGCGGGCTGGAAAGTGGCAGCAAGGGGGAAAGGCAGTCGTCTCACCTCAAACAGAGAAAATAAAGTAGGTTCTTAGGCTAAATGAGCGTGGTGTACAGCACACACACACACACACTGATATTTTGAGTGTGAATGCTTGAGTATTTGACATACACACTCCCTCACTTTGACACAATTTCTCACAAACACTGCATGTAAATGTGACGTACACACATATTCACAATCCAATATTTTGAGAGTAAATGAGCGTAGCTTATGACACACACATTGTGCCTTTCGCTCTGACTCACCCATCTCTCTCTCTCACACACACACACACACACACACTATTTTGAGAGTAAATGAGCGTATAGCTTATGACAAGCAGAAGAGACATTCACTAGAGACAATTACCATTCCTTAGTGTGTAAAGGACACCGCACACAGTCACACAAAATCAAATGCACACACAAATATGCATGAACATGAACATGCACACAAATGGACTACCACCCACCCCCCACACACACACGCACACGCACACACACAGCACAATAACTCTCCCTCGCTGTGTTGACAGGACTGTCCGTAGTGGGCCTTTGTTAGTTCTGGTTGGGCAGCCTTATTTATTGTGCGTGTGTGTGTGTTTGTGCACATATCTGTGTTATTTATATACCAACAACCTTTGTAAGTCTTGACATAGAAGCCTACTGTCTTTTCACTTTGGCCCATTTATATTATTATACCCCCCCCCCCTTCACATCATACTAATTCATTTTTAATAGTAATTTAATGTATTTTCATTTTTAAATCTAAAATGTCAATCTCATGAAATCTCATTATTTCTCCTGCATTTTTCATTCAGCTTTACAATCCACAGAATCTGCCATGGGCCCGCTTCAATTTAAATACAATTCAAATCAAGCCAGCTCACCCTTCTTCTGCTGCTCTTTATCATAATATATATTAATATTCACTGATTTTTAATCCACAAATAAACTTACAATTACATTTTGTGCCCAGGCAATAGAATATAAATAGGTGTAATGTCATTTTTTGGAGTTGCATTAATAGTGATGGTAAGTTAGTAACAATTTATTTTACTGTGAGTAAAAGTAATTTCTGGTGTCTGCTGTCCATTTGGGCTGGAAACCATGTTATACAAATTTGAAAAATTCAAACTGTATTTTTTTCAAAGTGCTTCACAGATGACTGACAGAGCAAAACAAACACAAACGCGATTCAACATTTGAACCATTTGACCAATGACCCCAATGCAGTTGAGACTATAAATTAATACAAATGTAAAAAAAATATAGTTAAAGAAATAATGATAATACTAATACTACTAATAACAATTATTACAATAATAGTAAAACTGTGTGAAATAAAATCTAGATTTATAAAATAACAGTTAAATAGAATACAATTATACACAAATATGTACATATAAAATTAAAAAGTTAAATTAACCCTCTGTTATGTATTTTCCACCTCCAGCACAAAGTTACAGAGGGACATTGACTTTTTATATTTCTTCCAAGCCTATAATTTATGTTGAACAATGAAGGTAGAATTCTAGAGGCTGTGAAACCAAATGAAAAAATGAAGTGTGAAATCTGGTCATTTGGTCATTTTATAGTCAATGATATTGTGGATGTGTTGTTGTTTTTCTACTCTTTTTAAATGTGGGTTCATGAAATTAAAAAGTGATTAATATATATATATATATTAATCACTTTTTAATTTCATGAACCCACATTTAAAAAGAGTAGAAAAACAACAACATAAAATTAATTATAATATATATATATATGTGTATATATGTGTGTATCTATATATATATATATATATATATATATATATATATATATATATGTATGTATGTATGTATGTGTATATATATATATATATATATATATATATATATATATATATATATATATACACATACATATATACATATAGCTATCAAGTTGTTTTCTTTTTTGTTTTTAATTGTAGTTTATTATTATTATTATTTCTAATTATTATCATAAATATTGCTATGGATGAAAGTTGATTAAAAGCCACCAGAAAAGGGGGCATTACCATGTAATGTGTGTATGCCTGTATATGAGAACTCAGTACAGTATATTATGCGACACTTAACGCACACACACAGACACACTGAGCATATTGTTTATTTACACAGAGGACAAGGTGTCAGGAGATGATGCATCGCTTCACAAACATTTGAATTGTCGCTGTGTTTCACAAACACATACACATTTTAACAATTTATTTATGTCCGCATAGAGAATGATACGAAATATGAATATACATATATATATATATATATATATATATATTAAATATTACACACAAGTTGTGAGGTTGACTTGCCTCTCCTACCTAAATGTGCCTGGAACACTATGTCAGGAAATGATACACACACACACACACACACACACCCACACACACACCAAGAAACATTTCTGGCCAACAAAACACTGTCTTTCAGCCAAGCTCAGAACAGTGAATATATCCCTGGCAATGAGACGCTTAGTCAAATTAACGTGTTGACTATTACTGTAACAGATTGTATGAGAACAGCAGCAGTTCAAATCTTTTAGAATATCTCTAAAAGTTTATATGCAGTGAAAGTTTAAATAGTAGTTCTTATTTTTTTTAACAAAAGATTTCCCTTGGCTCTCCTGGAATACATTATTCACACCAGCTACACTTTTTGGAACGAGTGTGGTCTTGAGCTGATATTAGGAACGATCATAATGAGTGATAATAGTAATACTGTATCTGAAATGATGTCATTAATTCTCTGCCCTTCATGTAAAAATTCACATTTGGAAAATGTTAGGTTTTACATGTGGACCTGGATGTTAATATTGTAGGCTTTTAACATTTTTGTCTGTAACATAATTGTTTTCTCTTTATGAACTTCTGAACTATTAGATTTGATAAAATTTGTTTTGCAGGTATATGCTTTTGCTTCACAAAAATAAGTATAATGATCTGTCATTTTAATCATGCATTCAAGCCCTCAAAAATAATACAATATTGTTCAATTCAATATATTTTGGTATAGCCCAAAATCACAAATTTGCCTAAGAGGGCTTTACAATCTGTACACATGCAACATCCTCTGTCCCAGGACCCTCACATCAGAACAGGAAAAACTCCCCCAAAAAACCCTTTAACGGGGAGAAAAAAGAAAGAAGCCTTAGAGAGAGCAACAGAGGAGGGATCCCTCTATCAGGATGGACAGACGTGTCATAGATGTCATATGTACAGAATGAACAGCATAACAGAGTCACATTCAATGCTTATGACAGAACCACGGCAGGAGGCAAGACCATGGTCCAGGTATAACCAGGATCCATGGAAACCTGCGAGAGGAGATATCACAAAGACGAAGAAGCAAAGTCAGTAATGTGCGTTAATGGTATCGGTAATAAAAATAGTAATGTGAGTAATAATACAAATTATATTAGCAGTGGATGTCAGCAGGACCATGGTGGGAGGAAGGACCACAATCCACGGAAACCTGTGAGGAGAGAAAGCACAAAGACTCCGGGGAAGAAGCAAAGTCAGTGATGTGCATTAATGGTATCTGTAATAGAAATAATAATGTTATATAATAATAAAAAAGGCAAGAAAAAAAGAATTGTTGATTAAAGATGCAGGTACGATTTGGGCCTCAGTGTGGGTAATCAAATTCACACTACTCGGCTCGATGGATGTATACAAGAACAAGATTCAACTCTGCCTCTCAGCGTTGCTTACAATTTCTTCCAGTGGCCACTTTTGTGTGTTTCAGTGAATAATCCCCTGCAGCCAATAAAGTATTTAGACCACCATTTTAAATGAGATGTCTGTAAAACTGTTGAAAAGACATCTCAAACTGCAAATAAAGTAAATTATGACTCTTTCTATTATGAATTTTTAAACCATGGAGGTTTTATTTTTTTTAAACTTTCCTCGGGCTCAGAAAAGCATTTTAAAAATCGATAACTTTATCATATGCAAAGTCTTTGGGCCAAGCAGGAACTCACGGACAGTGCATATTTGGGGGACCAACCTTTTTTGCCGTATGCTCCAGATGAGCATTGGACTGAATAGGCACCATCTTGGGGTCATGTATCCACTTCTTATTATACATCCACACTTGACACTCTTACAATTTGTGAGGGTGTGTGTGTGGTGGCCACAGCCCCACAAAGAAAGTTACCTGGCTGAGTTCCCTCTCCTGGACTGACAAAAGATGGGGCTGAGGGTGGAGCCTGGTTTTATGCAGAGGCCTGAGCCAAGGACCATACCAAGAGCTCTGACAGCATGGGGGGATCTTCGCGGTTTTGTGTTACCTTGTAGTTCTTGTCTGTGTTGTCCTCCCCTGTATGCTTTTGTTGGTTTGGTCAGCCAGTATAGGTTTCCCTCAGTTTCATTCTAGAGTTTTTTTTGTTAATGGAGTTAACGTCTTGTTTTGTTAACCTTATTCTTTAATAGAGTTATGTTTTGTTGACTTCTTTTATAGGGGCCCTATAACTCTGTTAATTCATTTTCTTTGTAGCTGATTGTTATTGAATAATTTTAGAGAAAATAAACCCACTTTTTAATTTAAAGCCTGTTTCCTTGTGCCTTGACTGCTTGATCCACGACAGAGTGGGAGGGAGAGAAAGAGAGTGAGCACACTAGTAATTCTCCAGACCATAATTCTTGCTTTGTTAAAGAAAACAAAACTAATCAAATGTCCGACCCTAACATGATGGGATGCTTTGTCATTATCGGACAATGCATATAGTCAAAATCAACGTATTTAACACAATGACAAAAACAAACTCACAAGAACCAGTCACATATTTATATGACAACAAAGCATGACAAATCAATCCAGCAAACCTGCGGTGCTAAAACACGTATTCCGCCGCACACTCAAGAGCATGGACCATTCAAATATTATTCACATCAGAGGGAACAATATTAACCATATCATAAAAACGACACAATAGACAATTGAACACAGTAGTAACGCTGCTGCAGATGTAAAAAAACAAAAGCACTTCACTTACCAAAGCTGCTGTTCACTTAAAGACAAAGTCCATCCTCCTTTCTTTGTTTACAAAGAGTTAAATACCACGGTTGTACAGAACATCGGTTCAGTTCAGTTCCAGCCAGAGGTCCTCCTGTGAACGTGTTCGTTGAGTTGTAGATCCACTCGGGTCTCAGCAAAAGTTTTCAAAAGCACTGTAGCTTGTAAGTGTCCTGTCGTGCTATAGTGTTGTGTTGCTGCCTTGGTTAGCTCCAAACAACATGACGCTCAGTTGCAAATGAAACGCATTCTTAACCATAAAATGTGCAACGCTTCTCTGACGCTGTTAGCCAGGAATACCCTTCGTACAAATATTTTTCCTGGCTGGGTCAGGGCTGCTAGCTGTGGAGTTGGCCGACCCTTTCTTAAGATGTCCGGTGGAAGATGTCCTTCTTGAGAAATCCGTTTCTCCTCCTTCAGACATTGAGTGTTAAAAACAAAGCTAGGTAAAAAAATGTAATAATCTACACCAAGCAAAAGGCAAAAAATGTCATGTCAATGTCATAACTTCTTACATATCTTTCAACTTGAACTGTTACTACTACTGCTAACTTCTGATAGCTGCTTCAACGTCAATACAGTCACGCTAGCCCACTGACCAATCACGGTGCCCGTTAATGCTGACGTACTTGTAAGCTCGGTAGCTCTGGCACGTCAAAGAATACGCCCAACATGTCAAACTAAAGATCTGATTGGTTGAACACTATGACAATCAACAATATCGTCCCCATATACTTTAATCTACAAAGGCTATCCAGCGGGCCTAGTGCCTCTCTTTCTATAATCTTTCTAAAAGCTCTACTTAAAACAAGCTGCACTGGAAGAAGCACTGCAGAATGGAAGCAGAGCAACTGAGGAAGACAGGAGGTGTGCAATGAGAAAATAAGCTAATGGGAAAAATAATTAGAATACATGTAGTGTATTTGTGAAAAAATATTAAATTATAAAACAGCTATAATTTTGTGATTCTGTTTAGGCCAGTAGAGAAGGCTTTGCTGGCCCTGAAGGCCCATCACTGCGATTGGTTGCACATGCATGTACGTATCAATGCAGTGTTTGTTCAGTGTGTGGAGTGTGGTTTGCCGAGCATTGAGAAAAACTAAACCGTGAAAGAGGGAACTAGAGAAGGAGGAAAGTTGGAGCTGACAGGGAACAGGAGGAACTGTAAAGTTAAAACTAAGTTACTGTTATTCAAAGTAAACAGAAGAAGTACCGGAACAGTGTATGTGGTGTGTTGTGAATGTGAGGAGACTGACAATGCAATAATAACAATGAAAAATCAATGATAATATTCATTTGTGTAGCCCTTTTCTTAACAATGCTACTTGCTTCACAATAGAGAAGAGAAAAGAAAATTAGATAAATTGATGAAATACAATTTAAAAAATCATAATGAATTAAAGCTGCAAGCAGCATTGATCGGGCCCTCGCATATTCACGCACATCGAGGGTACTGGCAGGACTCTGGGTGACGCGGCCACGCATTTCTCAGACCATCGTACACTGTGTGCATGAGTAAAACAGTATTTCCTATGTCGACTAAAGGCATAGCCAGGTCATTTTGCCAGGTCTTAAGCATTGAATGTTTTGAGTGTACAAGCATAACTGTCACCCTGTACAAATCGACAAAAAACTGAATGTGTGTGAACGCGCTTCAGTGCTCGTCGGTGCTCGGGCCCTAAATACAATAAAACACAATTAAATAAAATCTCTTTAAAGAAGAGATTTAAATGAAGTAATTGACTTAGCAGTCCTAATCTCAACAGGTAAGTTGTTTCAGAGTTTGGGTGCCTGGACTGCAAAACCCCTATCGTCACCAACCCGAACCTGGGAATGCTCAGAAGGCCACTACCAGCTAATCTAAGAGGGCACACAGGTTCATAAATAGTTTGTAGGTCTTTCATATAACTAGGGGTTTAGTTAAAGCTTTAAAGTTAAAAAATAAACATTATATGTCAATAAGAAAGTCAACTGTGAGCCCATGCAGGGAAGCCAGAACTGAAGTTATGGGTAGAGTCTCTTTGTCTGGAACTGATGATAAACTGATGATAGCCCTGTACATCTGCAAAGGGTTTCAACTTGAGTTGAAAGAAGCATGACTGAATAGATTTCTTTACTTGGTCATAAAAACAGAGGCCAGAATAAAATAAAAAAAACACCCAGTTAGGACATCTAACTGGGTGTTTTCAGCATAGAAATGGTACTGTATATGTCCTAATGACTTGACCCAGGGGCAGCATGTAAATGGGGAACAGTAACAGACCCAAGATTGACCCTTGAGTAACACCATTAGTGAAATGGGAAACAGATTATGAGGAATTTCCAACAACAGAAAAGGTTATGTTAGACAGGAGCTTAATAAGTTGAGAGCAGAACCTTTAATACCAACCCAGTCTTTAATACACCATAGAGGGATTGAGTAGTCTACCGTGTCAAAGGCCACACTCAAATAATTTCTTACAGACTGATGTTCCCAAGCCGACCTTGGTTTAACTTCACCATGAAAGACAGACAGCAGCAGCTGATAGAGAGGTGAACCGTGCACACACTACACTGCATGATCTGTGTCTGAAAACTGAGTGAGTGAACAAAACCCTTTTAATATTCCATTCAATTAATTTTAACATACAGCAGTGGAAAAAGTACTTGGATCGCTACTTACAGTTTTTCTTGATTGCTTTGATGCAGCAGTCAACTCAAACTCCACATTTTCAAAACAGTTAACACACAGGCCGAAACAGTGGCACTCATGGTCGAAATGACACATTTTGTTTGCAAAAGGCACTAACCGTGCCAAAACATTTAAAATATGCGACAAAAGCAAATTTTGCCTTCAAACAACACAACTTGCAAACAAGTGTATGAGCTCTTCCAATCAACCATTACACAGTGGACAACAAAATACAAAATACAGCACTCAGTGCGAATCAGTGCACCATTGCTTGTCATTGTAGCCAATTACTGTACGTAGCTTTCATGCCAGTGCCATTTGTTGTCAAATTTGCCTTCTTGCAAAGAATTGGATCCAGAATCAGAAATGCTTTGATGCAAATTTTATTGATTCCATTGATTCTTTTTTTCAAACTGTGGCTGAAAACTGAAATACTTTAAATATTACACAAAATACATGTAAACCAAAATAAAATCTATTACAGTAAAGTATAAGAAATAGCCACTATTGATACTCAGTCTCTTCTGTCTTGACGATGGGGCCACATGGCCTCATCCACATCACATTCAATATCCTCTCTTGCAATGCACCGAGGGAAAAATCTTCTTGCATGCCTTATCCAACCTTGACATTCCTCTGCACCTATTTCTTGGGCAGCAGCAGTCATTGCATTCAGCAAGGGCATCTGCTCATAGGGACAGTGATCATAAACCTTCCACCTCCAAGCACTGAAGAACTCCTCTATGGGATTCAAAAATGGGGAATATGCTGGAAGGAACTGCATCATCATTCGAGGGTGTACTGCAAACCACTCATTGACAAGGCGAGAGTGGTGGAACGCCACATTGTCCCAGATAATGACGAAGAGTGGCATGCCAGGCCTCAACAGCCCTCTCTCCTCAGGTGGGATCAGCCTGTCATGAAGTGCATTCAGGAATATTATGAGGCGCTCGGTGTTGTATGGGCCAATAGTGGGGATATGGCATAGGACACCATCATTGGAGATGGCAGCACACATGGTTATGTTGGCGCCCCTCTGTCCTGGAACTGTGATAGTGGCCCTGTATCTAATGAGGTTCCTTCCACGTCTGCTCACTTTACAGAGATTGAAGCCGGCTTCATCAACATAAATGAAGACATGATGTGGCCCCTCAGCTTCAAGCTCCATTATTCTCTAAGTAAAAAAAGGCAAAATGACAATGAAAAGTGACTCCAGTTGACTCTAACTGCATGATATGACAAGGCATTACAGAATACTGTAGTAATGTTTCCTTACCTCCACATATTGGCATCTGGCCTCCTTCACAACGTCAGAGTTCCTTTGAAATGGAACTGTATAGAGCTGCTTCATGGCCATATGGTTCCTTCTTAAGATGCGGGCAACGGTGGTCACACTCACGTTGTTGATGTTCCTAAACATGCCCTGATCCGCGATCACTGCTGCCCTGATTTCACGCAGCCTTATGGCATTGTTTGCCACAACCATGTTCACAACAGCTGCCTCCTGCTCAGCACTAAAAGTTCTCCCTCTACCACCAGAGAATGGTAGCCTTTGGATTCTACAAAGAATACATGTAATGGGAGTGAGGAAACAATTACATAAAGTATATCACTGAGGATATTTCTGTATATACTGTACAGCAACATTACCTGTTTTCCTGTCAAAAAATTCTGACAATGGATGCAACAGTGTTTCTGTTTAGCACAGGTTGGACTCTTTGTCCAGCCTCTCTCAGTGAAAGACCATGATTGATAACGTGATCAATAAAAGTTTCTTTCTAATAGTTAGGAACAGATGGTTTCTTTTTGGTTACCATAGCTAAAACAATGGAGTTTGGACTGCTTGAATGACATCCGTGTTAACTGTTCTGCAAAAGGGTGGGGAAAATGTGTCAATCCAATGAGAAAGGGTTAACACATTTGCAAGAGGTGTCTTGTGCTCTGCTGAGACAGTGACGATGAAAACCGAGTGGATCCCAGTTTCTTTAAGCAGGTCAAAGCAATCAAGAAAAACTGTAAATGGAGGCTGAAGTAAATAAAGCAGAATACAGTTAATGAAGAAACAGAAGACTGACAAGTCAGGGAGTCTGCAATCTGATCCCTTCATCTCTGCATCAGCCACCAAAGCGGTTATACCAAGATTTTTGGTTGCAACTTAACATCATCAGCCTTTCTTAGAGAATATTCATCCAGTCTCACCTGTACAACACATATAACAATGTCTGTGACTTTGCAAACAAAGCAAGTGCGCAACGTTGAGAGTCAAACTTGCTGCTGCTTATTGTCAACGTTGTATTTCTACGACCACTGTGTGTAATGCCTGCCTGCCTGCCAACCAAAGTCATAAATAACAGTTGTCATTTATTGGCTTTTTTTGCTGTCAAAAACATTTCGGTGGGTTCTCTCTACAATTTAAACTTAAAAAATGTTATCGCCCATGTTGTGCTATTGTTAGTTGCAAAATAATTTTATTTTAGCTTAACTATTGAATATTTTGGATTAATAAATGTAATACCTCTAAGTTTAGCTCTGTATTTTTGCCATTCATGAGTTTGAGTCAGCTGAAGATATGCAAAACTCATAAAAGTTGTTTTATTTTATTTATATTTATATTATATTTTACAGAGTACCACTGTGTACTGCATATGTACTGTATGTGTCTGTGTTTGCGTGTGTGTGTGTGTGTGTGTGTGTGTGTGTGTGTGTGTGTGTGTGTGTGTGTGTGTGTGTGTGTGAGCCGGTTGCTATGTGGTGAGGGGAGCTTGTTATACTCTGACAGGGCGAGACTGTTGGAGTGAAATGCATGATGGGATTCTGTGATGAGCAGGAAGAGTTTGAATAAACATGGTTGATTTCAGCCCACCCCAGTGTGTGTGCATATATGTGTGTGTGTGTGACCATCAGGCCTGTCTGTTTGTGCTGTGTTCACTGAAGCTTTTTATTGAAGCCCTCATGAATCTTTTTCCTCCTCAAATATTCAGTCCTTCCTTTCCTCGCTCTATCCTCCTTCCTCCCCTTGCTGACTTCTCAGCTTCATCTTGTACTCCCTTGCTGATGCCCTCTTCAGACTGCATCACTCATTCTCTCTTATTTCCAACTCCCCCTCCACTACTATCTCCATCATTATCTCCCTTGGTTTTGTGTCTTTGTCTTCCTTTGAGATATATATATATATATATTTGTTTGTTTTTTGCTTAATGACAATAAGAGAGAAAGCTGGCTCATTTGCAGCTTCTCGTATGTCACTGAGCTGGATCAGCCTAAATAATGTGATGCAAATGAACTGTTACATTAAGTTGTATATTTGTTGTGTTGCACAATAAGAAGCAGTGGAAGAAGTATTCAGATATTTTACTTGAGTAAACATAGCAATACAAGAGTGTAAAAATGCAATCAAATTCTTACTTAAAGCTACTACAATGATCCTTCATTTTTTGTTGTTTTTTGCAATCCCTCTGGACGAAAGTGGTGTTAGTATTTACTGAGCACCAGAATCCCTTTAGAAAACTTCTAACTTTCCTCTAACTGCAGGTGTGGTCTGCCATGCTCAGTCCTGGTTCTGATACTCCCATGCATTCCTTCCTGCTAGCGGGTCCACCAATACTGCCTGGGCCTCCAGCAGCATGGTGTTGGTGTTGGGGACCGGCGGAGCAGCAAGGCAGGGCAGTGAGGCGAAGCTCTGCTCCTAGTTGTAGGAGGCAGAAGGAGGAGAACCCCATGCCTCCTACAACCAGGAGTACATTCAGTTTAAGTAAAAGGGAATAAATATGGCACAGTTGTCTTTGCCAGAACACCATCAAAGAAAAGGATTGATGATTAGCTGATTTTATATATATATATATTTGTAAAAAATAAAAAAATAACCACGTAACCATTTCCATTGTGATGGCCACTCTTAATGCGTATAGAGGATTTTATTGAGTCTAATATTAAAAGGTAGAACTCCACTCCTCCACTATTCAGTCTGACAGATGGATACAAAAGGAGAGGTCAATACAATGAGGGCAGGGTGGATTAAAATCAGCAGCCTCAAATGGAAATGCTCTTGCAAGTTAGAAAATAAGTAAAGAAAAAAGAGTGTACAGAAAAAGTAGAGTACACAAGCTTCAATTTGCCCCTCAGTTGTAACTTACTCTCTACAAGATTGTCAGTTTAAAAGATGGAGCGAGTTTGCTCTATGGATTAAATTTGCATTTGTGTAAACGCTGGCTAACATAGCTGGCTATTGACTGCTACAAATTGAGAAGGAACAACACACAGTAAGCAGAGGCCCTCAGTGTGTGTGGCTCCATCCAGTTAAATCAGACATGTCAAACTCAATTTCTTTATTTAAAAAAAATAATTGAAAGTTAGACTTGAAAATAAAAATATCCCCATGGTCGAAATTATGAGATAGAAAGTCAAAATTATGAGATAGCATGTTGTTTGTGTGCCGACATTAAAACTATCACAACAGGTGGACAAGAGAGGCAACAGCCCGTAAAGCGGTTTTCCATAAAGTGATTGTGTTGAAAATGATCGACAAATAATCCCAAAATGTCCACGAAGAGAAAAATTGATGCAGAGGGAAGAAAATGTAATGAAAGATGAAAGAATACCTGTTTGTGCTTCAAGCTTCAAAACGGTCTGTCTTCTGTGCTATGAGGCAGTGTCTGTGATGAAGGAATACAATTTACGTCGGCATTTTGACACCAAATACAGAGCTAAATTTAGCCTCCAAGAAAAACATAAAATTGTCCAAGAATTAAAAGGCAGACTGCAATCGCAGCAGAATATATTTACAAAAGCTACAGCCCAGTGCATGCTAAAGGTATGTGAGCAGGTGTGCTCCGACCAGATACAGAGTTTTACAAATGTCAGTTTGTGAAGAAACACCATCGTAGACCGAGTTCAGAAACTAGCAGCTAATCTAACAATACAGCTAGCCGAAGAGACGAGCAGTTACTTGTCTTTTTCATTAGCTGTTGATGAAAGCACAGACAACACAGATACATCGTACATCTATCAATGTTTATAAGAAGCTGAAGGCAGACTTGACCGTCAGTGAGGAGCTCTTGGATGTAGCTTCCATGCACGGGATGGCGGGGAGTGACATTAGTGATGCAGAGAGGTGACAAAAATAACTTTGTTAACGTAATAACTTGTGCTTGATGATATTTGTCTTTGTTTTTTCCCACTGAGCTGAGGACATCAGTCCAACTCTTCTCATATGACCCCCACTGTAACATGAACTTGGCTTGATTCCCCCTGATATGAGTCCTGCTGGGCTTGTTTGCTTAGGGCAACACATGTCAGACATAGTCGAGTATATTTTTGGTAGTGGTGGAAGATAAACAGAAGATAAGATAAATCCTTTTCTACCTTTTATCTAGAAGCTTTATCATGCATTCTTTTCTAATTGCTTGTGAGTGTAGGGCAAGTGTTTTAGATTTCTCAGTCCAAGGAAGACTTTGAACCTTTTCTTAGCAGATATTTTGACTTGGCTAAGCAGGAAAAGCATAGGTGGTATTAATAACATTAATGACGGCTGCATTCCATATAGGTGAGCCAGTTCCAGCGCTCTGGTATTGTGTGCACTCACTCACTGACATGGCTTGTTAGGACACTGAATGGAATGGAGCCATCGCTAATGTGATTATTTGCACCTGTGCTTTTCCTGCTGTAAAATGTGTGTTGTGTGTGCTGTGAAAAGGTTCTATTAACATGGCTTTACATTGTGTAGAATAAAGCTGGAAGGATTGGTGCATTGCTTAAGTCCATATCCATGGATCATTCAACTGCCACAGTTATGCAATTTCTGGATAATTGATTGTGGTTTGTGTCAAAGATGGGTTTTTTAAGTACATTTTAACAATGGACGAACAGCACTCTATCCATGATAGGAGCAGTAAATTATGATGTGGAGCAAAGCTTTTTTTGGACGGATTCTTGGAAATCTATATCTAAAAGATATGTAATGCCAATTTCAATTTATCGCTCCAATATCATGTATGGCCACTAAAGTATGGTTAAGGTTTGGGAACTTAGTTAAGTATTGTCAATGAATGAATGAGGTCATTGCCAAACATTAAAAACATCAACATTTGGATGTCAGACCTATGTTACATGCAGCTGGTTCTAGGCTGGACGCTTCTCTATTGAGGGAAACAAAAATCTCTGCTTAAGTGTTTTGCAGACTGGTTGACCTTAAAGCATAAATGTATTCTGGTTTCTGTCAGCGTGATTGTGCTATCACTGTTGAGCTGGGTGGCTCTGGACACAGTTATGACTGCTTTGCAGTCTATATTATAGACTGCAATATTATGTTTTTATCTTTGTTAAATTATCAGTAGCGATAACTAAATGATGTGTTTATTGTTAAAAACTCTAAAAAAATTATTTAAATTATTCTTTTGCTTTTTGGGGTATTTTGGTTAGACACATGCAACGCGGATTAGAGTGTAATATGTGTGGTATTTGTTATAAATGTTTGTTGGTACATAGAGGGTGATAAGAAGCTGTACTTGGAGGGTCTTAGGACCCAGGGGAATGTAGGTAAAGGAAGCAGGAAGAGACGGAAGACACCCCACACAAACAGCTGTTCACCGCTAGCTGCGGCAGGTTCTTGTGTTAAAAATGTCCGCTTAATAATTAAACACTTGATAAAATAATTTTCGGCCTTGCTCTACACCTTGCTCTACAATTTTACTGTGTAATATCTTTGGTCTTCTGTCCCTCCCTATGCTCCCACTCTTCAATACATCTCAAGATGCCAGAGTTGCTGGATAGCTGGTTGGAGATTATTTGGTGGGCTGGGGGACACACTACGGAACCGGTCACATTGAAATATGTATATTGCCTGAAAAACGTATATTATAAATTATTAAGGTGTGTATGTTGTGTGTATGGTCTGCTGGTATTCCTGAAACCTTCCCTTATATTTCTGACACACCTGTTGTTGTTTTTTGCTGCAGACATTTTCAACACACCGATGCGTGCTTACATAATAAGTCGTGCTGTGACAACAGACATGCATCAAATCAATATTATAATACTTTCTGCATTGGCTGTCAATGCTGGACATAATTGTAAACTGCACAAGTAGAATTGTTGAATGTGAATGTAATTGGTGACTTTAAAGTTGCCAGTAAGCTTTGTCAAAGCTGCTAGTCGGATGGTCGAACAGCTGCCTTTTTATTGTCCCCTTAAACTTCAACCTCATGATATTGAATCACACTGTCTGATGTGTGTCTGTTATTGAGGCTTTGAGTATGATATATTGCATTTCAATAAGCAGTGGAAGCTTATTGCACTCATCTGTTGCCTCACTTCAGATCTGCTCTTTTGGCATCCTTTCAAATTAATAATATTACAGAAGTATATTTAACATTATTTAATGTATATATGAGAAAGAGAGAATGTAAGTTTTATTATATTATTATCCAAATAAATCAGTTGATACTTGGATGTGACTGTGATCTGTGGAATTTCAATAAAATAATTCAATATTTGTCTCTACACCATATCTCGGCCATGATGTATTAGAGCTGAAGATAAGCCAGTCAAAGGTTATTGCCCTCCTGACACTCGGGTCATGATTTGTATGGTATTAAATTGTATTAAATTTCCTTTCACTCTAACTAAAAATGATAATAACCGTTAATAATAAATGTTATTATCCTTTTCAGAGGTGCCTGTGTGAGGGGAGGCAGCATTATTCTTAGAGCACCCAATATGTCAGTGAAGGAATGGCAAGGTGTTATAGAAACTTTTGTATCCTTATAGAATTCAACATCTTAGAAACTGTGGAAAACATTCACCTTTGACCTTTTTGGGTTGAGGATCTCAATCTCCTTGAATCTGTATTGTACTGGCTTGAATTGAAGCTGCTGGTAGTTGTGTTGATATGAATCTATTTGAATGTTGCTTAATGTGTGAAAATGTTATATGAATAACACTGCGACAGAAAAGGAATAGGTTACAATGAGCTCTTTATAATACAAACTTTTTTCTAGCTGTTCATAATATAATAATACCAGGCCAGGACTAGCCTTCGGGAGCACTGGGCAAATTCCCAATGGGCCTGGCCATGTGCTATCTCAGCAGAAATAACATTAAATTAGAAAAGTTGATCTACAGGACAATACATGTTTGAAAACAAAATAAAGCCTTACTGCATTATTTTTCATTATATTGTTAAATGTTACCTGGTGCCATAATTTTTTGTTTTCCTTTCCACAAATTAAGACATTTTCATCATAAATTGGTGCCAGTGTCCTGGTCCTGTCATCACTGATTGGTTGCACATGCATGTACGCACCCTTTCATGCATAGAGGTCACTACAGTGGACAGGTATTCAAATGTTGTTTTCTTGTATATACATGGGTTTTGATGGCATAGTTACACATCAGCCACTACAGTGAATGCTATTGCATCATCCCATACACTGCCACTCAGTAGCAAGCCGTTGTAAGTGCAAGATACATTTCTCAAAACCAAGATGGCTGACAGACAGTCAGAAACACTCATCAATATCTTGCCAATCCGTCAATGGAAAGAGACCCTTGCAGGTATGAAAATGTTGGTGACATCAAGTAACAACTAAGGAATCATAAAATTCATACATTTTCCAAGTATTGATTTTATATTGGGAGGAAATTACGATTAATCATCTGTCCACTAAATTGGACATCATACATCACTGGCTATATTTCCTGTGTGCAAACCAGGGGGAAAAGCCAAGCAGACACAGCACAGGAGGCAGAGCTCCAAGGTTGGGGGAGGTGATAGAGGGAGTCTACTATCCAGTGCAGGTGCTGCAGCCACTAGGCATGTGGCATTGGTCACAACTGCAGCCCATCAGCTAATTAGTGTGGGCATATGTTCAAGAGCTGTGAAGCAGCAGCGGCAGACAGACTGGACAGAAGACTACGAGGATCTCCTGAACCTCTTCAGCCTCTTCAACCGCCAATTGTCAGATCAGTCAATTGGGAATGGCTGCAGACGTAGTCATGCGCCTCTGTGACAACATACAGCAAAAGAATCACAAGGTGTATTTTGACAATTTCTTTACTACCATTCCACTCCTTCAGGCATTGAAACACCTGAGCATCTATGGCACTGGTACATGCAGTCATGGAGTCAACAGGCTCCATGGAGCACAACTGAAAATGAATAGTGAAAAGCAACTTAAGAAAGAAGGAAGAGGAGCTTGCTCTGTTGTCAGCATTGCTCAAAACGTCACTGTCACACGTTGGTTAGATAGTTCAGTGATCCACATGGCCTCTTCCTGCTCTGGCCAGTCCCCACCAGATGTGGCCCTGAGATAGAGCAAGAAAGAAAAGAAGATGCTCAACATCCAAAGGCCATTTTCTGTGAAGCTGTACAATCAGCATATGGGAGGAGTAGATCTCATGGATCAATGTGTCACAATTGAGATCAGGTTTGGCTCTGGAAACCACTGGCCCCAGCTCACTATACAAAATACAAACGGATGCCATGATGCTGCACGCACACAAAGAACCAAATCCATTTTTTATTTTATTTGTATATACATATATTATTTTTTCATGTTTCACATCTTTATATATAATTTTATTAATTTGTTTAAATACATATTTCTTCAGTTGAAAACAAAAATGCATGCTGTCCACCTGAGTGGACATGTAAAAATAAAAAATAAAAGTTAAAATCTTATTTTTCATGCCTAAAGAGCAATAAAAACACTTGGTGAAAAAATCCTGACTGAAGTTGTCATAATTCATGCATGAAAGGGTTAACATCATGTTCTTTCAGTGTGTGGAGTGGGCAGTGTGCGTGGCCAAACGCGGAGAAAAACTAGACAGCACAGGTGAATGAGGGAACAAGACAATGAAAAACAGGTG
The DNA here is from genome assembly GCF_023349555.1 of Cebidichthys violaceus. Taxonomy (NCBI): domain Eukaryota; kingdom Metazoa; phylum Chordata; class Actinopteri; order Perciformes; family Stichaeidae; genus Cebidichthys; species Cebidichthys violaceus. Next base: position 10,340,476 of record NW_027176594.1, read on the forward strand.
CAGCTGATAGGGAGCAAGAGAAAACCTGTTAAGTTACAACTAAAATATATGTTACTGTTACTATCAGTTTAGTTAGCTGTGTACTTTTTTAATTTACTAGATCACATGTATCTGTCTGCCCTTAAATGATTCAGTGTGAACTTTAATATATCTGAAAGACCAATCCACCATTAACGATACAAAAGGACTGTTTTTTCTTCAGCGCTGGGTTTGGAGGGAAAACAAAGGCAGTGGATGGCAGCAAGAGTGACATATGGAATTTGATAACATTTTTGAATAATTCAAAAGAACAATACAAATAGGACTATTTTTACAAACGTGTCATATTAGTAATCTGTAAGTGATAGGGGTCTCATGCCTCAAAATTACAATAATGCCATCTAAAAATATAAGTGTAGACTATTGTACCTCTATTTGTCAGTGGTTCAGGTTGAGAACCGCAGCCTTAAATGATACTTAGCCAAAAAAAGTCAAAGAACGCTTGTGAGAGATGTCCACTTTCAGACCCCCCAAGTACATATTCTGCTATGGGCATTCCCTCTGAAAGTGTCTGAGCACAACACTAATCAGCTTGTTCTGTGACTTATTGGTTTATGGCACAAACCAAAATCAAAGGTACACATGTGCTGACAGATTGTCTAGAAATGTCAGAAGCATACTCTTGGTGAGAGGATCCGATGGCCGGTTATTACAAAAATGTCCCATTGGACTGAAAGCCTATATCTCCGCCAGCCTGTTTCCCGTAAACAAACGGCCATTGTTCTAAAGGCTAATGTTTCCGAAAATAAAAACTCTCTGTGCAAGGAACGAAGCTCATGCCATTTTTTCTTTGTCTAACTGGTGAAGCCATGACCCACCGCTCTGCCTCTTATTACTTTCTGCCTTCTTTGGTTGGGTTGGTTAGGTTTAGCCATGAGGCGTGAGATTACTCAGGATGAGGGAAATTATTTGGATAAGCCAACTGGGACAGTTTTCGAGCTATTGGGGTTTTGGAATGATAGGCCGTCAAACAATGGCATACTTTGTTAGGTTAAGGAAAAGATGGTTTGGGTTTTTCTGTTACATACAAGACGTAGGTTATGTACTAACGTGGTTGTTCACGTGATTCACAATACCCATGTTTGTTTCACCTGTCCATATTAATAAACAACCTCTTTCCTACTCTAAATTGCTTGCACAGATGACCTATAAGCCTGTTTTTTGTATCTGATGGAGTCTAAAATCTGGTTGTGGTGGTGGCGAATCAATGCCACCATTGTTGAATGCTGAAGATCTGGATGGATAAGAGGTGGAGCACAACTACTAATGAGCTCTGTGGAAGGACCAAGCTGCCGTATTTGATGAGTTGGAACTGAGAACGTGTTGGCCGTGAGTAGGTATTTTGCGAGTTTGCCCAGCCTAGGAAGTTTAATCACACGCTATTGTATAGGCTTGATGGATGAAAATCTATTTAATAGGCCTTTTTACAACAAGTGTACCTATAAGCCATGAAACCACGCACAATACCAGGACCCTGAAATCAAAGCAACAAATATAATTCAGTAATCATTCATTTCTTAGTCCCAATGTTATGATGTGGTGTGTATACGGACCCAAATGCAGACACAGGACAGCAGAGTTCTTTCTCAAAACAGGGTGTTTATTAACTCAGGCAGGTCAAAACACAGGAAACAAAATAAAAGAGAAAGTTCTGAGGCAGCCAGGTTCCTATAGCGACGAATTGTTCCTCTCTCTCACCTCTGAATCCCAGAGTGAGAGTGCCACTCCCGCTCTGAGTGACAGGGAAAACAAACCGGCAGGATACAGTCACGTGAAAACAGGCGCGTCCGCGCGCTCCGCTTAGGTCCGTAAGTCCGAGCCGGAAAGTGGCTATGCCACGTTCGCGGCTTGCTGGCAGGCAGGCAGGCAGGATCGACTGTGTGACACCCGAGGCTCGACACAGGAATAGGCTAGACATCACAGTTGATCTCCGTGGAACGAACTGGAGTTCTTCTTCGACCAGGTGAAACCCGAGGCTCAACACTGGACGGCAGGTAACTTGCAGACAAAACGGGGAGTTAGCTCTGGAACTTCACAGAGTGAAAACGATCAGACTTACGGGGCGGAATAGTAGGGTAACGGACGGACCGACAGCTGGGACGAGAATGACCGGAGTATTTATGTCGGCTGAAGATGATCACAGGAGATGAGGCACAGCTGTGCCTACGGAGAGAGGCGCAGCAGTAAGCGGGACTCTAAGGAGGACACTGGGTAGACATAAATCCTCACAGTTTCCCCCCCCCTCAACGGGAGCCTCCCGACGAACCGCCAGGCTTATCGGGGTGCAGGCAATAGTATGTGCAAAGTAGCTCCGGATTCATAATCCGGTAGCGCGGAACCCAGCATCGTTCCTCCGGACCATACCCCTCCCAATCAACGAGGTATTGGTAACCCCTACCTCGTCGGCAGACATCCAGGAGGCGGTTGACTGTGTATACCGGACCGCCTTCGATGAGTCGGGGGGGTTGTGAGGAATTGTATGTATATTGAGTGTCTGTGAGGGGGGTTTGAGGAATGTGAGGCGTGAAGAAGGTAGTTGACAGAGGTGTCTGCCCGGGACAATGGGTCAGGATCCAAGGGGGAGCTTATCAGATTTCAGCTAATCGTGGAGCTGATCGATAGGCTGAGGAATGTAACTTTGGGGGGACAAAAGGACTGTAAATCGGAGGAGAGAGTCAGACCTTCTACTGACGATGATGCAGATATACGTATCTGGTATCTGTCTCGTGGCCCGGACAGGGCCTCAGAATCAGACCTTCTCCTGACCATGATGCAGATATACGCATCTGTCTCATGGCCCGGACAGGGCCTCAGAATCAGACCTCCTCCTGACCATGACGCAGACATGTCTTGTGGCCCGGACGGGGCCTCACTTTCATGAAATGTATATGTTTGTTTTGTTATTAATAGTGTAATTCAGTTTGTAATTGTATAGCTTCTGTTTGTTATTAAATATCTTTTGATTTGATTTTAACTTGGACCAGCTGATTTTTGGCCCTGCTCTGCTGACAAAAGATGCAGCAGTAGGAGACATGCGGCCTTCCTTTGTCTAAGAGAGAGTTGAGACCCTTTTTTCAACAGGCTGGAGGGGGTTCGGCCGGAGGGTTCAGAGGACTGGACTGTACGAGTTTGAGAAGGGACACATGGAAAACGGGGTGAATTCTCATGGATTGCGGGAGCTTGAGCTTGACCGTGACTGGGTTAATAATGGAAACGATGGGGAACGGGCCAATGTATCTGGGGGAGAGTTTCTTGGATTCTGTGCGTAGTGGTATGCCAGACCTGTTGGCCGGGGAGATAGGTGGGGGCGGGTGTGCAGCGACGATCAGCCAGACGCTTGTTCTGTTCGGAAGACCGAAGTAGAGCGGCACGAGTCTCTCTCCAGACTCTCTTGCATCGGTGATGGTTGCTCTGGACAGACGGGACGGAAATCTCGGCCTCTTGGCTGGGTAGAAGGGGAGGTTGGTAGCCAATGGAAGCTTCAAAAGGTGAAAAACCTGTTGCCGTGGAGGTATGGCTGTTGTGTGCGTATTCTATCCAGGCCAGGTGATGATTCCAGGAGGACGGATTTGCCGCCGTTACGCATCAGAGCATGGCTTCTAGCTCCTGGTTAAGCCTCTCGGTCTGCCCATTGGTTTGGGGATGAAAGCCGGAGGAGAGGCTAGCGGTGGCACCGAGGGTGCGGCCGAACGCCTTCCAAAGTTGGGAGGAGAACTGGGGACCCCTTTCAGAAACAATGTCCACAGGGATGCCGTGGAGTCTAAAAACATGTTGGACCAACAAGTCCGCGGTCTCGCGGGCAAACGGGAGCTTAGGGAGGGGAATAAAGTGAGCCACCTTGGAGAACCGGTCCACGATGGTCAGGATGACCGTATTGTTCTCGGAGGGGGGAAATCCGGTGACGAAGTCCAATGCCATTTGTGACCAAGGCCTGTGGGGAACAGGCAGAGGTCGTAACAGTCCAACAGGGGATCTGTGTGAGGCCTTGTTGCGCGCACAGGTGGTACAGGCTAGGACATAAGCTTGGGTGTCATTGTCCAGAGATGGCCACCAGAAGGAGCGCCGGAGCCAGTTAATAGTACGTCTTATGCCAGGGTGGCCGGAGAGTCGGGAGTCATGGGCCCATTGTAGGACACGGGAACGGACGGAAGGGGGAACAAACAGGCAGGGTCTGCTGAGCCTCCCGCACTGCAGACTCTATCTCCCAGGTGAGAACTCCTAGGACACAGGCGGGTGGAACAATCATGTCTAGGGCTGGGTCCACCTCGTCTGGGGAAAACAGACGAGAGAGGGCATCGGGTTTGATGTTCTTGCTTCCTGGGCGACAGGTGATTGTAAAGTTGAAACGGGCAAAAAACAGAGCCCAAAGAGCTTGGCGGGAGTTCAGTCGCCGGGCAGAATGGATGTACTTGAGATTACGGTGGTCGGTTCACACGATGAACGGGTGGACTGACCCCTCCAACCAATGCCTCCACTCCTCCAGAGCCAGCTTGACGGCCAGTAACTCCCTGTTGCCCACATCATAGTTTTGCTCGGCCGGGTAAAGGCGGCGGGAGAAAAAAGCGCACGGGTGGAGCTTAGAGTCAGTGGTTGAGCGTTGTGATAACACTGCTCCAACTCCAGTGTCGAAGGCATCCACCTCAACCACAAACTGGCGGCTTTCGTCTGGCTGGACTAGGATGGGGGCTGATGTGAATCGTTCCTTGAGGCCGTTAAACGCCCAGTTGGCCTCAGGGGACCAGGAAAACTCCACCTTAGAGGAAGTGAGTTTGGTTAGGGGTGACGCCATCTGGCTGAAGTTCCGAATGAACCGGCGGTAGAAGTTCGCAAACCCTAGGAACCGTTGGAACTTCTTCCGGTTAGAGGGGACCGGCCACTCGGTGACCGCTTTAACCTTTGCTGGGTCCTTGTGAATCTGACACTCCTCAATGATGAAACCCAGAAACTGTACGGAGGGGACATGAAATTCACACTTCTCGGCCTTGACGAAGAGTTGGTTCTCCAGTAAGCGCTGAAGGACCTCACGGACATGGTGGCAATGTTCCTGTAGGTTCGAGGAGTAAATCAGAATGTTGTCAATGTAGACAAACACAAACCGGTTGAGAAAATCCCTGAGCACGTCGTTCACCAAAGCCTGGAAAACGGCTGGCGCATTGGTAAGTCTGAATGGCATAACCAGGTACTCGAATTGTCCCAGGGGAGTGTTAAAAGCGGTCTTCCACTCGTCCCCCTCTCGTATCCGAACCAAGTGGTAAGCATTGCGGAGGTCTAGCTTGGTGAAAATCTTGGCACCAGATAGAGATTCAAAAGCAGAGCTGAGCAGGGGTAGTGGGTACTTGTTCCAGGTGGTGATCTGATTTAACCCTCAGTAGTCGATGCAAGGACGGAGACTCTTGTCCTTCTTGGCCATGAAGAAGAACCCCACTCCCACCGGGAGGATGATGGGCGGATAATTCCGGCAGCGAGGGAGTCAGTGATTGAGTCTCCATTGCCTCGAGTCCCGTTCGGGAAAGGTTATATCGTCGACTGGAGGGCAGGGTGGCGCCATAGTTCGATGGCGCAATCGTAGGGTCGGTGGGGTGGCAAGAATAGGGCTCGTTCCATGCTGAATGCCTTGCTGAGATCTGCATATTCCAAGGGGACCGAGGTGAGATTGGTTCCGGTAGTCGGGGTGCAGAGAGGAGAGGTCTGCCGGGGAATGGCGGACTTGAGACACCTCGAGAGACATGTAGGGCTCCAACCGATTATTCTGTTTCTTGCCCAGTCGATCTGTGGGTTGTGGTCCCGGAGCCAGGGATGGCCCAGAACCAGAGGTGTCTGGGGCATAGGGAAGATGTATAAACGGGTCTCGTGTCGGTGGTTTCCTGACACAAGCAGGGGAATAGGGTGAGTCCGGTGAGTGATATTGGTCAAGGGACTTCCATCCAGAGCGTTCGCCCGATGGGGGCATTCCAACTCCTCCAACGGGATCCCATGAGCGAAGGCCAAGGAGGAGTCCAAAAAGCGCTGTTCTGCTTCGGAGTCAATGAGCGCTAAGACCGGTAGAGGACCAGACGGCAAGCATAACTTAGCGGGAAGTGTGAGACGGGGCTTGGGACAGGGGGATCAGGTGGAGTCGCTCGCCAGTATTCCCACTCTTACTGGCAAGCCCTCTCTTTTGGACCGGGCAGACAGGGATATGGTGCCCCAGCTCGCCGCAGTAGAGGCAGGCTCCGGAACGGATTTGTCGCTCCCTCTCTCCCTGAGACAGGTGGAACCGTCCCAACTGCATGGGTTCAATCCCGATCCTCGGGAGGAGAGACCGGAGCGGTCGAGTGCTGGTGGCCTGGGCTGCAGTGGCGACGTGGAACTGGAGGCCGGCAACCAGAAGTGGTTATGGGCTGACGAACCGGTGCCGGGGACCTGTAGTGCCGCTCTCTCTCACGTTCCCGCCTCCGAGTATCCAATCGGATGGTGAGGGCAATCAGATCCTCCAGTGTCCTGGACTCCTCCAGAATGGCAAGCTCGTCCTTTAGTCCCTCCGAAAGGCTGTTGAGAAAAACCCCCTTGAGCGCCCTCTCATCCCAACCGGACTCTGCGGCCAGGATTTGAAAGTCAATAGAATGTTCAGCGGCACTAGCAGAGCCCTGTCTGAGGCGGAGGAGGTGCTGAACAGCATCCTGGGAGTACATAGGGTGGTCGAAAGCTCTCTTAAACGCCTCCAGGAATTGTTGAAAAGAAACTGTGTCCACCGGGTTTTGGGTGAACCAGGCCTGGGCCCAGTCGAGAGCCCGACCATGTAACAACCCGGTCAGATAGGCAATCTTAGATCTGTCTGATGCATATGTACAGGGCTGTTGGTTGAACACAAACGTCGTCTGGAGTAGGAAACCTCTACATCCCCTCATGTCCCCGTGGAAGGGTTTAGGAGACGGAACAAATGACTCACGGACCGGTTGCGCGTCCCTCTCCGTCAGTTCTTTGGAGGAGGGGCGGGGCTGTGAGAGTCCCTACACCATGCTGCTGATCTTGGCCCCTGAGATCCGATGGCTCGCTGCGATCCCTGTAGATCGTGCAGCAGATGATGTTACTGTCCGAGAAGAACGCCTTGGTTGGTGATCACCTCCTGCAGGGAATCCGTAGGAGATCCAGCTGCGGCTGCTGGGTCCATAATCTTGGTCGGTCCGTTCAGTTATGATGTGGTGTGTATACGGACCCAAATGCAGACACAGGACAGCAGAGTTCTTTCTCAAAACAGGGTGTTTTAATTAACTCAGGCAGGTCAAAACACAGGAAACAAAATAAAAGAGAAAGTTCTGAGGCGGCCAGGTTCCTATAGCGACGAATTGTTCCTCCTCTCTCTCACCTCTGAATCCCAGAGTGAGAGTGCCGCTCCTGCTCAGGGTGACAGGGAAAACAAACCGGCAGGATACAGTCACGTGAAAACAGAGGCGCGCTCCGCTTAGGTCCGTAGGTCCGAGCCGGAATGTGGCTATGCCACGTTCGCGGCTTACAGGCAGGCAGGCAGGATTCAATCCCGGGAAGAAACGGAGGCACGTCTGCGCGCTCCGTCTTTGTCCAAGCCGGAAAATGGCTATGCCACGTACGTGGCTTGCTGGCAGGCAGGCAAGCAGGATCGACTGTGTGACACCCGAGGCTCGACACAGGAATAGGCTAGACATCACAGTTGATCTCCGTGGAGCGAACTGGAGTTCTTCTTCGACCAAGTGAAACCCGAGGCTCGACACTGGGCGGCAGGTAACTTGCAGACAAAACGGGGAGTTAGCTCTGGAACTTCACAGAGTGAAAACGATCAGACTTACGGGGCGGAATACCAGGTAGGGTAACGGACGGACCGACAGCTGGGACGAGAATGACCGGAGTATTTATGTCGGCTGAAGATGATCACAGGAGATGAGGCACAGCTGTGCCTACGGAGAGAGGCGCAGCAGTAAGCGGGACTCTAAGGAGGACACTGGGTAGACATAAATCTTCACACCCAATGATTATTTATAACAATGCATGTGCTTGTTGTACTCTGTACACTATTGTAATTTGCAAAGACTTACACACATACATGCAGTTTGCGTGTGCAAAAAAATGAAATGCAATCAAATAATAGTGTTTTTATATTATTAGCAAAATAAATCATTATTTTGTGTTATGTACAATTACAAAGATGTAACAAGTTTCTGTTAAACATTTTTAAGTGTATTTATTGGAATTTCTTTTTCAGGATAACGCATCTTTGAGCTTTGGAAGGACTTGATGAAAGAAATTATTATTCATGACTAATCTGTCAATCACAGGTAATCTGTTTGTTAATAAGATTCCCCCGGGTAAACATGGCCAATGTCATGGTAGACAAAAGTGAAGAGAGAAGACAGAAGAGTAGGAAACGAAAAACAGTTGCAGAAAAAAGGCAAAGGGACTGTTGTGAAGAGCTGCGAGAGGTAATTAAAAAGAAAAGAAGAGGAGAGATTGAGACACAGAGTGAGTGATGCAGGATAAGGTTGATGGCCTCTCCCTGGTTGTAAATATGGTTTGATTTGGTGATTTATTCATGGTGTTGATTTATTGAGCTGCAGTGCAAAACATCATCCTCCGACTGCTCCTCTATCAATAAAACAATGCTCCTGGAGACAGGCAAGTGTGTGTGTGTCTGTGTGTGTGTGTGTGTGTGTGTGTGTGTGTGTGTGTGTGTGTGTGTGTGTGTGTGTGTGTGTGTGTGTGTGTGTGAAAATGAGTCCCATCATGCATATAGCGTTAAGATGAGACCAGCTATCCTGAAACCACCCAGAGAGCAGAGGACTTTACATTTAGCTTACATCTGGAACTTTTTTTCTGGCCTCCAGTGTTTCGGTTTCAACTTCTGACAAATAAAGTCTTCCAGCAAAAGAAACTCCACAGATGTTTGACTCGAGCCTGCCTCTGTGTCATGGGAGGATTGTTGCAGCTCATACACTCAAAAACTTTCTGTGACATTTGGAATCATTTATAAGTGTAAGAAGTAGAAAGTGATGAGTCACCAAATTAGTGACCAAGCTACAGCCTCAATCAACCCTGAATTTTTGCCACAAGCAGTCGTCCTTTCAGCTTCTCAACTCTGATGGAAACCAGGCTTTTTGTGTTAACATTTACTGACCACATGCCCTATAGCAATACAAAAATTACATCTTTGCCTGATATCATTTTTGAGCTTTCCAGTGTACAAAAGTTTTCTCGCGTGACCTGACGTAGGTTTCTGCATACATAAACATCACTACCAGTTTGGAGAAGCAGATAGGAGTACCAGCACAGAAGCAAAAAAAATGTACATGCTAAAAAAATCACACAAAAACACAATTAAATAACCACTTGAGATAGTGGTAGACATGCAACTCCTGTGTTCTGCGATGTAAAATTACTGTCTTTGTCAATTTCTTTGCTTTGAAGACTATTGAAGTATTATAAAGGTTTGCGTTTCCTTTCAGAAAGGGCTGTCTGAAATTAATCTAAAAATACATTTAAACTGATATTATTATTATATTTTTAAGTTGGGCTTTTATTTAGGTAGGTAAAATACATGTTCTGCTTCACCCCCTCCACAGCTACTTTATCCAGTCTGGGAGTTAAGGGAACCTTAAGACTTTTAAAGACATTTTACTCAAGTTCTCTATGAAAGTATTCATGACAAAACAAATATATTGACAAGCAAATTAATCCTAGCAAAAAAACTTTTAAACTTACTTTATTATCTGCACTTCTGATTCCTTTAAGTATAGTAGTAATCTTCATTTTATGAAGTCTTTTTGTAATTTTCTTATCTATTGTTTTTTTCTATTATTATTTTCTATCACAGGTAATGTGCTTCTTAATAAGACTCCCTTAGGTAAACATGGCCAGTGTCATGGTAGACAAAATTGAAGTTATCTGTCAGTTATCACCTTCAAAGACCCTCATGCAGTCAAACTTGACTCATGTCAAATCCCATCATGTCGCTGTGTGTGTATGTGTTTAAGAGAGCGAGAGTGATGGGATTACTCTTGTTATGTGGGATCAGATGTGCTCTGTTTGTCTGCTTTGTGTCAGTGGGAGAGGCTGGTCCCAGTCAAAATGTGGGATCAGTGTCAGGATCAGTGAGAATTTCCAGCAGCTACGACACACACAGCATGTGGGTATCAGACATGGCCAACGTACCATTGAATTATTTCTGTGTTGATGTTTGCACTGGTGGATATGTAGTATTTGTCTGTCTACTAGTCTCTGTAAGCTTCTCTCTTAGTAAGTATTTGTCACTGTTTGTGTGTGTGTGAACGTCTCTGTGTGTGTGAACACTGGATACCTCTCCTGTGTGTGTGTGTGTGTGTGTGTGTGTGTGTGTGTGTGTGTGTGTGTGTGTGTGTGTGTGTGTGTGTGTGTGTGTGTGTGTGTGTGTGTGTGTAAATCTGTAACTGTCTGTTGTCATTGTGTCTGGCTATCTCTGTGTTCAAATAGCTTTAATGTGTGATTCTGCAACTCTTTTTCCTAATAATTTTTCTTTCATCGCATGTGTGCACATGTGTGTGTGTGTGTGTGTGTGTGTGAGAGAGAGAGAGAGAGAGAGAGAGAGAGAGAGAGAGAGAGAGAGAGAGAGAGAGAGAGAGAGAGAGAGAGAGAGAGAGAGAGAGAGAAAGAAAGACACCAGCTTGACCAGACACTACCTAGAGAAAGGGGAACATTCACTTAGACATTACTAGTTTTCAACTTCAATGTTCTGCATGTAAATTGATGTCAAAATAAGTCGCCATGATATTAGGTAACTTGTAACAGTAAACAATCTCTAAAAGGTATCTCCTCTGTACCAAAGGTAAAAAAAACGTTAAAAGTGCCCCAGAAAAATAATCTCCAGGACCAATTTATTGAGTCACTCCTCTCTTGCTCCCCTCCATCAGGACCAAAACCTCAAACGACAAAACAGTTTCTTCCTGACTGCAGCTGGCCTCATCAACAACACCCACGGCTGCCACTGACAAGCATGATGAAATGTTTTTGGACTATTATCTATCTTGTGGTGAAAAACTGTAATACTTAAAACCTATAAACATGCTCTAGAATTTCCAGACATTCCTGCCTAGCTCTGTCTTTTTTCAACATTTACATTGTAAATATTTTAAAACGAAAAATTCAGATTTTCAACCTAATCCCTCACTTTTCGAGTTTGGTATATAATGTGAAAAACGCCTGCAGTTGTTGGTGTTCTCTTTGTCTCTGGGGTTAGCTGCAAAATCTATTGTTCTTCTGTTTCCCATTGGTGTACTTGGTATGCGGAAGAACTACAGAGTGCTTCTTCAGCTCATTTGAACACAGAGATTGAACGCATCGCACTGTAACTCCATGCAATGCATCGTTACATTTGCCAAATACTAAGACAACAATAAAGTGTACATGCCTAACAAATACTGCATTTCATCATCTGTAATTAAGGTGGTTAACTTTGTTTTGAGAAAATGTTGATTTATTGGAACAAATGTCAAGCAGGGAAGCTGATCAGAGAGACCATGCTAGGAGAGGAGCAGAGACGCGTCTCCTTAAGATCTCCAGGGTTGGAGAAAGTTGAGACCGGTGGCCAGGATGAAGGAGTCTATTTTTGTAGTTTTGTGATAGAGCTCTGCACTGAGTTTGATTTTCTGTTTTTCAGAATCAGATTCAGAACCATTTATTGCCACGGTATGTTGCACATACAAGGAATTTGACATGACGAGTGGTGCATAACATTAAACAATCAACAACAATCAACACGGTGCAAAAAGTAGAAACATATTATAATTTACAATTAAATATGAAATAAAGTGCACAAACAAACAGATAACAGGACTATAAACAAGTGAGATGTAAGTGTAATGTTGAGTGTATTTAAAAAGAAACCTAGAAGGGATGTGCAGGGGAGTGACCGGTAGGAAATTGTCCTGGGGATGACACAGTCAGTGGGGGTCCCAGGCTTTATTGATGAGCCCGACTGCGGATGGGAAGAAACTGTATATGTGGCGTGAGGTCTTGGTCCTGATGGACCGCAGCCTCCTGCCAGATAGAAGGGGCACGAACATGTCCAGGGTGAGAGGGGCTGGCTACAATTTGTCTTGCTTGCTTCAGGGTCCTTGAAGCAAAAAAGTCTTGGAGTGAGAGCGAGCGAATGATGCGCAGCAGTCTGCCCTTGTCCTTGGCAGTGGCTGCAGTGTACCAGACCGTGATGGAGGAGCAGAGGATGGACTCAATGATGGCTGTGTAGAAGTGCACCATCATTGTCTTTGGCAGGTTGAATTTCTTCAGCTGCCTCAGGAAGTACATCCTCTACTGAGCCTTCTTGGTGATGGAGCTGATATTCAGCTCCCACTTGAGGTCCTGGGTTATGGTGGAGCCCAGGATGCGGAAGGACTCCACAGCGTCGACGGGGATGTCACACAGGGTGATGGGGCAGGCGGGGCTGCAGTCTTCCGGAAATCCACAACCATCTTTATTGTGTTACTCGGAGTATGACCATGAAACTAAACAAAATATCTGGATGTTTTGGGGAAGATTGAGTGAAGACTTCTGTATCACTAGTAAATTTGATGTGATTTCATTTGAAAATTACCTTTATCAATAAACGAACTACATTGTTCCTTTTTTAATTTAAAAAAACCTCCAAGATAGGCTTCAATCTGTGCATTTAGTTTGTATTGTAGCAGTTGTTATTTTATGAATGAGTCTGTTCTAAAAAATGTAAAAGGCTTGAAAATAAATTATAGTCATTGTCTCATTTATAAATAAGTGATTCTGTGGAACAACATTATTTATTGCCTCCAACTCAGGCAGAGGTCCATCATACTCCATACCAAAATAATGGTCTACTTCAAATATTATTTAGTCCTGCGTTGTTGAGAACACCACTCTGCCAAAGCTGAAGTAGTGTATGCCCCCCTTGTGTTCAAAAGCCATGATTATTCCATTGGTTTCTAAATTCTGTAACAGCCCTTTCAAGTCTTGGTAAGTAAACCTAATGGAGTCAAAATAAATGAAGCTCATTCAGAAAATCTGGGATTCCGTGCTCCTCAACGTTGCAGTAGTGGGATGACATGATTGAGCTCTGCCCACAACCTCTCAATCCTTTGGTTGTGGACACTGCGACCTGTACTGACTTTCTGTTTAGTCCTCTTCTTTCCAGCAAGAAGCGGGCAACCCCAATGTTCTCCATCCCATGGTCACTTCCTACTCTGGAGGGCAATCCAAATTGTTGTACACCTGTCCGAAACAATGATAGGGCTGTTGAAGCTCTGTTATTGTCCACACTCAGGTATATTATTGTCCTACTATAACCATCAATGCAGCCATGCAACACCATTCTCCACCTGACAATCTTGTGATTTCTATCTCTGTGCCTGTAAAAAGATAAGGCATGCCTTGTTCCACAGTCCCACCAGAGACCACGTCAAAGTTTACTACAACCCATACTAACCCAAGGTAAACATTTTAACAATGAGTAGTCACTGTAGCTATATAAATTGAGCGTTCTATAAGTAGGGTGTTTCAACTGCCCAGTCTTTCTTGTTATAACTATATTTCACCAATTTAAAACACAGGCAAAGATCTTACAACCTGTAGAGTATTTCTAAATAAAAACTTACTCACACTCAGTGACAAGGGGGGAAAGAATGATGGAACAGCACAATGTGGCTGTAAGGTTATGAATGTTCCTCTCACCATAATTGATTTGGAGTTTGAACATTATAAATCCGTCGACGTATAGTATGGCGACTGTCTGATAGGGTCAACTTCTTGTAGACTTTACCTGACACGCTAACATTAAGTTAGTATTCTGTGCGATCCGAGGCTACCAAGCACATATGTTTCGCCTGCATTTGAGGTGTTCTCACTAATAACGCTGTTCAGAGCATGATTAGACAATACTGTTTATGTCAATGGCTGGACTCCAAGATGTTGTCTGTGTCTGTAAATTGTCCGTCTGCTGATGTGAATGAAGAAATTCTCTGCCAGCTCATGCCAAGGGACACGCAGTGCGATATCTGATCCAAGGTAATACTGGACTGAGGACGGCCAAGGAGACCGGTTGAAGTAATTGGGGGGACCAGAGCATTATTGGTGACTTCAGCGGATCTTTGTCTGATGTGATCATCAAGTTCTCTGAATAGCTGAGTGGTCTGTTCTTTGAATTTGTTGAATACATTGCAGTGCAATAACTTCTTTATTGCCTGTTACCTCAACAAACAAAGACTGAACTTGAAAAACAAAGATGTTAACTTTTATAGTACAATATAAGTTAATTATAGGCTATGTCTGTTCCCTCTCCTTTTCATCAAAAGCTTTACAATAAAAATACTTTGATTCAATTTTAGATTTAAACAGTGTGAGGAATTTAAGTTTAGAAGCATTTTTAGTACGATTAAAAGCACACCTTGAAGAATGTATAAAATATCACAATGCATTAAAATGTCACAAAATATTTACTTATGGAATGTATTATATTTTACAGTATATTTACTTGAAGAGGATAGTATATGTGTATCATATGTTTACTCATAGAAGTGTTAAACCATAAAAGTATAGTTACTGTATGTTTTGAGCCATACGGGAGAGATAGGGACCATTGAGACAGGCTTTTCAGATTTGACCACGGCCATATATGGTGAAAAGAGAAGAGGCCTCTGCTCAAAAATTGCATACCTATACAAAAGGAAGTATATTTATGTAACTACAAGGTCTATTTTAATAATCTTTGTGTTATAATAAAGGGAACACTTGTGAGATGTTTTCAGATGTGTAAATATCAGTATATATGTTACTGGTTAAGAGTCAATGCAGATGGCACACAGCACAAATTGAACATTTTTAGATTCACCTAAGAAATAGCACTTTCAGGATGATTATTTCTTAGGAATGATGTAGCTTGAAGGTTTAAACCTCTCCCAGATCATTGCACAATATGTGAACAGTCTCTGTGCAAAGTCTGACTTTGATAAAGTGAAACACAACAAAATTAGAGAGGTTTTAGTACAGAAATTTCAGGCTAGGTCTCCAAAATTTTCACATTTACACATTTTGCACAATGTGTGCCATTTTAATTTCCTCATGTACCAAACTATATATTTCACTTGTATATATCACTAATGGTGTTCAATACATCCAAATACAGCAGTTGGCTTTATTTGAAGGCCAGAATCCTCTCTGAGACCTCTCTGAGTCTGTCTGTTCATTCAAATTTTTTTCAGATTCCAGCCCTTCCCCCTCTAGCAGAGCTGTATCTCAGCCCCCCATTGGACGATTTTATTGATTGACAACTCTTTTGACGCGTTAGAGCCAATAGAATTGAGCCAGCCCACGAGGGGCAAGATTGACAGCACTGTTAGCCAATCAGAATCAAAAAAGTGCTGTCCATTGTGAAGCGTAAAATCCGATTTGCTGAAAGTTAAATCCCGTTTTACGTCCCATAAAGTCATGGAGAGAGCGGAGATCTCTTGAGTGAGACACAGGAACACTTGGTAAACAAGTAGCATGGCGAAAAGAGCAGAAATATTGGTCTTTCCCCTTCAAAACAACAAAAGTAAGGTGCATTTACTGATCATAATCAATATTGCGGTTTGTTTTGCTGGTGCTTGTTTGCTCATAACTGATGGTTAGTTGTAGCGGAATATGACTCATATGTCCATAATCCTCACGTTACTACCGTTCTTTGGAGCTAACTTTGTGCATGAATTAGCACAGCGCTAGAGCCTTAAATGTGGTGAGTGGGTTTGCCTAGGGGGCGATATATATGGATTTTGATATTTAGTAATATATAGTTTGAGTTGTGTTTGGAGTGTGTACAAACAGTTTACATGACCTTGTAGCCCAGGCTCTGCTGTTTAATCTGGTATGCGACATCATTATATTCGTTACTGATGAGTGCATTTGTTTGTCATTTTGCATGAGTGAATTTTTGCATGAATTAACAATAACCCAGAATATGATGGTGTCTTTTGAACATAGGAAATAATGTATTTGATTAAATGTTTCAGTGAAAATTTGATATCAAACCCGATGCTCAGGAAATATCAGCCTCACATGTGAATGAATGAAAATAACAATTAATTATGTATTATTATTAAGTGTTTGTTGATAACAAACTCTCCTGCTCTCTCTGACTTTAATGTATTACATAATAAAAGTTAATGGGAGAAATAACAGTGTGTGAGGTCCTTTTGTTGTTCAGATCTAGAACTAACTGATTTTTCATTAAACAATTGAAATACAAAACATGGGAATGATGACATGGATTAAATGTTATTTATTTTATTTAATGTGTGATCTATCTTCGCTGATCTATGATACTCCACTGCAGTGAAGTGGTGAGGCACTGACACAAAATAAGTCAGATTTACAAATATATGAACCCAATAGAGTAGCTTAAATCACCATTCAATTGGCAGCTTGCACATTGACTACTGGTTGTTTTTCATATTTCATATCAGCATTCTTTACACACACATAGGTAAGGTACATATTTGATTCCACCGGGAGCGTGTGCGCCGCGATCTTCCCCACCGACCTGCCTCACCAGGAGCGTTTCAGATAATCTGTGTAACAACCACGGATGTATAAAGAACAAACACATAAAAGGTTACTTTACCTGTCCTACGTTGAATTGCTGTTGAATTGGTCATATTTCCTTGTTTTTTGAGATATTTTTAAGCTTGGATATAGAATCTCTTACATTTTTGTGGTCAAAGCAAAATATAAGAAGAAGAAGAGAAGTGTAGAAGAAGAGCAACGACAGAACAAGCATAAACCCGACCCGTGGGCTCTCGCACGCCCTCTTTTTTGAGGCAGAGGTACTGTTTGCCTCCCCTGTGTGCTTTTTCACTGCGGTTTCTGTCAGATCAGCAACACTAAATATGTTCTACTCATACGTGAAATACAGTACCTATTCTATGTAAAAAAAGGACATAATAAAAGTGTCTACAAATATTACAATGGTGACAAACAATGAGAAAGCAAAAGGCACGTGCTCAACCCAGTTAGTGAGGGATTGTGAAATCTGAGGTGAGGCACAGCTCGTCGCTGCCTCAAAAAATAAAAATGATTGGAATCATACAGAAATTACATTTATAACACAAATCAGTAGAGAAATATTAATATTTATTTTATTTCATCATTATTTGTTTTTTACTTTTCATGATGACAGGTAAGGCTCTGCCTCCCCTGACCGCACGTCCCTGCTCAACTGATGCTGAAATTCAGATCAGTCGATTTCAAGCTTTTCATCTCTCCTCTCTATTGAATATCATACCTCCGTTCTTCCTACTTTACTTTAGCAACACTCTTCCACAGTCAAGATGATTCCGTTACAAAACAAGAGCAGTGTCTTCACCCTTTTCTCTGTTCTCTCTGCTCCTTGTCCCTCAATTGTCAACCACTCTATTTGTGCTTAAGTAGCCTCTGCTATCTTTCTGTATTTTATCTCTCTTTTGCTCCCTCTTCCTGTGATTGTCTCTCTTGCTGGGCACCAGATAAGAGCTTTTCACGGCACCAATGACAAGCACACAGGAGGGGGCTCATTCTATTCGCAAACAATGATCTGTAAAAACACACTGGATGAGATGTAAAACAAGCACTCTGCAGAGACCGCCTGGGCGGACCTGGAATAGACAATTCAACGCATCACTTACCGACACATTCAGACAATTTGTACTTAGAGGGAATATGCTCAAGGTGGAGAGATCATAAGCAAAAAGCACTATAACAAAAATGTTCTATAGCACAGGGAAATTGTTGAACAGGGTTTTATCAACTTGAACCATGATGTGGCTGGCCAATAGAAGAGGTTTGTCTCTCAAGTGCAAAAGTTAGAGGCAAAAAGAGCCCAACAAGGACTCACAAACTGAGTGATGACCTGATGCCATACTTTACATAAAATACAGATGTTTCATAAATGTACAGACACGTTTCCTCTTTGCACATGAGCAAATACGTTAGTCACAGGGATTTCAGTCATCAGGTTGACTCCAGTATTGCAGTGTCTCATTGGGGCCATACAGTATTCACAGATGCTCAAACAGATGGCTTCATCCTTAGCATTCAATAGAGGAACAAAGTAGTTAGCATAAGCTGCATAGATACAATTGCTGAACAAACACATCACCTAAAGACACTAAACCTTTATTTTAGTTGAAAGTTAAAAACAAAACAAAATATTTTGAGCACATTGAGTGAAAGCCCCTAATGCAGTAAGACAGGATCTAATAAAATGATCTAATAGCATTGAAGGTAGAGAAGAGTCACAAATGTAAAGGAACAGAAGATGTATTTGTATAATTGAGGGAAATCTCTAATTTCCCTTTATACAAGGTCAAAATTAAGCCACTTTGTCATAACGAAGCCAGCACCATCTGCCTCTCTCCGTCCTAAACGTCATCCTGCTTCCACACCAAATGTACAAATTTGACATTTCACAGAGCAAGGCTCCTACTGAGAATGTGAGTGAGCAATAGCCATGTGCACTGCCCAGATTTTTTTTGCCAGGTTTTGCCAAAGTTAAAATATTGTGGTCCATACGCCTCTAGACATGGCAACAGCTGAGCCGAAGGCTAACAATCTCCTCTTCTTGTCAATCTAGTTGATGTAGCCGACGAGGACTCGTCACACTCCGGTGGCAATCTTCTGCATTGATCAAGAAAATCCTCAGTTCAACCCATCAAGAGTGGATATCGTCAAGGAAGGGTGTGTGGTGCTGGAGGAACTGGCCAACCTGTCTAAAGCCTTCTGTGTCCTTTTCACACTGATTAATGCTTTGATCCCTGACTACCCTAAGTTCATGAAAAACACTTTCTACTTTATTCTCCAAGTAATGCTCAACCTGGGTAGTGAGCTTGCACCCAACATTCAAATGTTAGAGTAAATGGTTATACTACTGTTCCAGATATCAAGTGCTTGGTTTGTAATGTTGCACTTTTAGAGTAACATGTTTGCTGTTGTATGTTTTATTGTAATAGTGGTATTTGCACTGATTACAGGGTTTGTTTCAATTCGGATTCTCAATGTCCCTGTTTTAGCAATGAGCTCCCGTCATTCTTCGTTCATTTGTTCAAAGCATATTTTTTTCAACCAAGTTACCACACCCTTAAAGTTCAGAAGACTACATCTGCAGAAATGAAGGGCAATACAAATAGCATTTGCAACTTCACAAACAGAGCCACTGAAAAAAGGGTTGTATAAAAAGATATGTGATACTTCAAATGAAGATCTTGATTAATCAAGAAAATTTTATATTTACCCAGCAATAAAAGTACACGCCATACTGTCAGTACTGTGAACATGGATTGTTTGATATATTGAATCATCATTTTGGAGTGTCCTATTAATGTGAAACTTTATTAAAAAATAAAATGATCCTACCAGTAGTGTAACCTATCAAACCATTTCAATCAGGAGAGACAAGTAATTTGCAGAAAAGACTGTTTATTATTAATAGATGATATGTGTGATGTTCACAGAAGAACTACGCCACCTGGCGAGGGTACAGGGAAAGACAGTCAGCCAGAATGACGGGGTTAACTGTGTGTGTATGAGCCTCAGAATAAAAGCCTTTTGCTGTTCATCAAGTCGTTGTTCATCTGGTGTAACTACACTACGGAAACATTACATTGGTGACGAGGTGTTTAAGGAAAGACACACAAAGAGTTGACACGGACATCGCGTTTTTTCCAGAATGAAAAAAGAGGGGAGAAAGATGGACAAGCGGATGAGTGTGGTTAAGCCAAGCTAGCTAAGCTAACACAGACAAATGTGAATGGTAGTTGGCACACAAGCATGGCAGGAAATACCGCTGCTCTCCCACCTTTCGCCACCAAAACTGACCCTGGCTCTGTCAGATCTCGCTGGAATAAATGGGTGCAAAGGTTTAAATATTACACCACTGCAATGAACATTGGCGGAGATGCTAGGCTCAAAGCGTTATTGCTACATGTAGCAGGAGAACAAGTGCATGATATTTAGGACACATTAGCAGCAACAGATGACAAATATGCAGACACGAAGCAGAAGTTATCTGGATATTTCTCTCCAAAGCATCAAGTGTACATCTTCAGAAAAACTGTGCAAGAACCAGGAGAAAATTTGGACATTGTTCACACTAAGCTAAGGATGTTAGCTAAGAACTGTGAGTTTGCAAGTGTCAAGGCAGAGATTAAAATTAAAATTATAAAAAGCTGTTCATCATCCAGGCTGCGCAGGAAAGCGCTAAGGGAGCCCGAATTTAGTCTACCCTTCCGCTCCAAGGTTCCATTGCCTGTCAGTGGTGCTTTCAAGTGCAGTGTGGAGAAAGGACAGAAAAAGACACATTCTTTGTAATTAAAGGGGACAGATTCGATGGTCTCAGCTACAAAACTTCCAAAGCACTGGGACTGATTAAAGTAGTCACAGCAGTATCATCCACACCACAGTGTTGCACAGTTGCAGATGAGCTACTAGAGAGTCATCCTGAACTATTTCACGGGATCGGGAAATCGAAAGACTTTCAGGTAAAGCTTCACTTAAGCCTACTTGCCAACCACATCAACGTTTGCCGTTCCACATCCGGCAGAAAGTTAAGAATGAGCTTTGGAAACTGGAGGCAGATGACATCATTCAGGAGGTCACTGGCCCGACACCGTGGGTGTCACCTATTGTCGCACCTCCCAAACCTAAAGACCCTGACAAAGGGTCTACTTCGTTTTCGTTTGGAAACGCATATGTTTTGCTACGGTTACACTGAGCGTCCACACTACGCCGGCGTTTCCGAGCACCGTAAACGGAGGAGTTTAGAAACGATCCCGAAGCCGGATAACTTTGAAAACTCCGGGTAGTGTATTGGTGTGGACGGGCGGAAACACATAAGTTTGGAAACAATGACGTAGACACCCGCGATCAACTACCAGGTTAATTTAACGCAGACAACTGATTACAGGCATTGCTGACCTTGTTGTCTTTACTAGCAGCTGTTGTCCAGTTAAAGTCTTCATGTCTGCAGAGGAAACCGCTGTTATTGTAGCGATCAGTGAGCGGCGTGAGAGAGAGAGAGAGAGAGAGAGAGAGATCATTGAGCGGAGAGAGAGAGAGAGAGAGACCTGCAGCGCTGTAACTAACGTTAAGTCTGAAAAATAAAACTTATTAAACTTTCCACAAACTGTATCTGTTTGAGTTTATAGAGGAAGATTTGAGAGAAGATCTTAAGTATCAAACACGTACTTACGATCATTAAAGACTACTTTATTACTCTGGTTGCTTAGTTACAAAATACGACAATCTACTTCCTGTTTACATCGGCGCATGCCCAGTGTACGTGAAGAGTCACGTGATATTCGTTTCCAGGCGTGTAGTATGGACGGAGATCATTTCGGAAACGATGGCTGAAACGCTGTATGGACGGAGATCGTTTTTGTTTGAAAACTCCGTTTCCAAACGAAAACGGAGTAGTATGGATGTAGCCTTAAACTAAGTGTCTTGATAGCTGTACTTAGGCCTGTCTCAGTTGTGAAGTGCTTTCCGAGTTTCTGTTTGTTTGAGCAAGCCCTGATTTCTGATTCCACTCCTGGCAGACAATGAGCAATCAGTAGATAGATGTACTTAACCACTGCTGGAAGCGTCAGCTTTCAAGCGTCTGGCAAACGAAGGCTAGGGCGAACAAAGGCAACAGGGCGACTTTTTCAAGCCCGACTTTGTCAAGCTAATACTTCTCGAGCGTATATTTGCGGGTCAATAATCTGTTTCTATTGACTACCATGTGTTTGCATCCTATTTCTGTTCGTTCCTCTGCCCGGTGGTCACATAGACATTGGGCCGCTTTCAGGAACCGTGACCCCACTAACCTCATCTATCCTACTCTCTCAGCTCGGGGCGAGCAAGTGGTGGCAGGGGGGCTCTGGAATTGCCAGTCGGCAGTGCCGAAAGCTGAGTTCATCTCAGGTTACGCTTCCTTGCTCTCCCTCAACTTTCTTGCTCTAACTGAGACCTGGATCACACCAGAAAACACCACCACACCCGCAGCTCTGTCAGATGTGTACTCTTTCTCTCACACTCCCAGAGCTGCGAGGCGGGGTGGTGGTACTGGCCTGCTAATTTCCCCAAAATGGAAATACTCTCTTGTCTCTGTTCCACAGTTCTCCCCTTCCTCTCCTCCTTTGACCTTTACCACTCCTCTTCTCCTCCTACCCACAAGGCCGGCAACCAGCTGGATCTTATCTTCACTAGACACTGCTCTACTGCTAACCTCTCTGTCACTCCCCTCCAGCTCTCTGACCACTATTTCATGTCCTACTCCCTCTCCCTATCCTCCCCCCCATCACTTCCTCCACCTACCCACATGGTTTCTACCCGTAGTCATCTACGCTCCCTCTCCCCTGCTGATCTGTCCTCTTCTGTTACCTCTGCTCTCCCTGACCCTGAATCCTTCTCTCTCCTATCCTCTGATACTGCTACTGATCTTCTCCTCTCCACCCTTAATTTTTCTTTGGACAAACTCTGTCCCTTCACCTCCAGGCCTGCACGGCCAACCCCACCTGCCCCATGGCTGTCAGACTCAGTGCGTACTGATAGATGGAGCCTAAGAGAGGCTGAGCGTAAATGGAGAAAAGGCAAACTCCCGGAGGACCTTCTTAACTTCCAAGCTCTTCTTTCCACTTTTTCCTCCTCTCTATCTAAAGCTAAAGCTGCGTTCTTCCGCTCTAAAATCCTAACCTCTGCTTCCAATCCTAAAAAATTCTTTAAAACTTTCACTTCACTCCTCCAACCCCCACCCCCTCTCCTACTTCCTCCCTTCTCCCTGATGATTTCGCCAACTTCTTTGACAAGAAGGTAAACAATATCAGATCCTCCTTCTCTCAGCCCCCCTCTCCCTGTCCACCCTCTCCCTTCCTCTCTCAGTGTTCT
Organism: Cebidichthys violaceus; assembly: GCF_023349555.1. Taxonomy (NCBI): domain Eukaryota; kingdom Metazoa; phylum Chordata; class Actinopteri; order Perciformes; family Stichaeidae; genus Cebidichthys; species Cebidichthys violaceus. Next base: position 10,363,390 of record NW_027176594.1, read on the forward strand.
TGTCCTCCCTCTCCACCCTGTCCAGCCCTGCCCCCACAGCTCTCCCTCCCATCTCCATGCCCCATCTTACCCTATCTGGCTCCCCTCTCCCCTAACGAGGTCCTCAACCTTGTTACATCTAACCACCCCACCACGTGCTCCCTTGACCCGATCCCTTCCCCTCTTCTTCAGTCTATTGCGACTGAACTCCTTCCTTTCCTCACCCACCTCATCAACACATCTCTTGTTTCAGGATGCTTTCCCACGGCCTTCAAGACTGCCAGAGTCAGCCCCCTTCTGAAGAAACCATCCCCTCTGATGTCAAGAACTTCAGACCGGTTTCTCTTCTACCCTTTCTATCCAAAACACTTGAACGTGCTGTCTTTAACCAACTGTCTTCCTATCTCCACCAGAACAGCCTTTTGGACCCCCACCAGTCCGGGTTCAAAATGGGTCACTCGACCCTTGCGGTGACAGAGTCGCTTCATGCCGCAAGAGCTAACTCTCTCTCCTCTGTCCTGATTCTCCTGGACCTGTCTGCGGCGTTTGACACTGTGAACCATCAGATCCTTCTCTCCACCCTTGATGGGATGGGCGTCTCAGGCTCTGCACTCTCCCTGTTTGCATCCTATCTTACAGGTCGATTCTACCAGGTGACCTTGAGGGGGGCCGTGTCGGAACCACGCATGCTGACTACGGGGGTTCCGCAAGGTTCAGTCCTGGGCTCCCTTCTCTTCTCGCTCTACACAACATCTCTGGGTTCTGTTATTCGCTCGCATGACTTCTCCTACCATTGCTATGCCGATGACACCCAGCTGGTCTTGTCATTTCCCCCCGGTGACACCTAAGTGGAGACACGTATCGCTGCGTGCTTGGCTGACATCTCGAAGTGGATGACGACACACCACCTCAAGCTCAACCTAGACAAAACTGAGCTATTGTTCCTCCCAGGGAAGAGTTGCCCGCACCGGAACCTGTCCATCACCATTGATGATACCGTGGTGACGCCGTGGTGAACCTGGGTGTGACCCTGGATGACCAACTGACATTCTCAGCAAACATTTCATCCGTTACAGGCTCCAGCAGATTCCTGATCTACTACATCAGGAGGATTCGCCCCTTCCTCACTGACGAGACAGCGCAGGTGCTCTTCCAGGCTCTTGTCATCTCCCGCCTGAACCACTGCAACTCTCTACTCGCCAGAGCCCCGGCGTCGGCCATCAGACTTCTGGAGCTTGTCCAGAAAGCCGCAGCTCGCCTGGTGTTCAATCGCCCCAAGTTCTCCCACACAACTTCCTTTCTCTGTTCTCTACATTGGCTACCTGTAAGAGCTCGCATCCAGTTTAAGACTCTGGTGCTAGCCTACAGGGCAGTGAAAGGAACAGCTCCTTCCTATCTCCAGGCCACGGTCAAGCCCTACACCCCTGCCCGACCACTTCGCTCTGCTGCCTCGGGGCTATTGGTTGCCCCGTCACTCAGAGATCCCTGCGGCCGATCAACACGGTCACGGCTGTTTTCTGTCCTGGCCCCACAATGGTGGAATGAACTTCCCACTGACGTCAGGACAGCAGAATCGCTGCCCATCTTTCGGCGCAGGCTGAAAACCCACCTCTTCAGGAAGTGCTACCCTGAGCCTTCCACTTAGCACTTATTGTATTCATACTAGCTTGTTGCACTTATTGTATTCATATTACTTTTTGCACTTACTGTTTTTGTTTGTTTCTGCACTGTACTTTGGCTCTGAGTTATGCTCTGCTTCATGCTCTTAGATGCTTGTTTGGAAAAGGAGATGTACTTATGACTTCTGGTGACTAGTAGTTCATCTGATTACCAATGTTGAATGCACTTATTGTAAGTCGCTTTGGATAAAAGCGTCTGCTAAATGACTGTAATGTAATGTAATGTAAAGTAAGACGTTGTGTTGACATGCACCAAGCTAACACAGCTATACAGAGGGAATGCCACATCACTCCCACCATGAACGATGTGATACATGAGTTAAATTGAGCAACCATGTTTTGAGTTCAACAAGTCCAGACTCGAGTTCTTTGGTTTCATCTTCTCTGCAGAGGGTGTCTCAGCTGATCCCAAGAAAGTCATTGTAGTTCAGCACGCTGCAGACCCCAGAATCCAGGTGAAATCAGGAGTCTACTGGGCATGGCCAATTATTGCTCCAGATTTATCAAAGACTTCTCCTTCATTTCAGAACCACTGTGCAAGGTCACCAGAAAAGACACACCTTGGGTATGGGGCCCAGGACAGCAAGTTGCATTACAGACAGTCTAACCAGTGACACTACAATGTCATACTTTTACCCAGGTGGAGAGACAGAACTGACTGTGGATGCAATCCTCTGCCAAAAAGATGAAAAGAGGGTGAAGTACAAAGAAAGGGAGCCGACATCCCAGCATACTACATGTCTTGTCATCCCATCTTGTCTCAAACAGGTGACAGTACACATGCAGCAAAAGTAGCAGAGGAGTATGTGAAATTCATCGCAAGTCTTGCAACACCTTAAAGTCATGACCCTCACAGAGATCAAGGCAGAGACACTCGCAGACCAAATCCTTCAAGAGATTAGTGCTGACATCAGACACAACACATGGCACAAAAGTGACAAGTCACGACGTGCTGGCATATTAAAGCAGTTCAGACAAGTTAGCAGTAAATTACCAACATCACATGCATCAGACATTGTACTGCGGGACACTAGAATAGTCATTCCCACGGCCCTACAAGATAGTGTTACAGCTAGCCCATGAAGGATACCAGGACATTGTCAAAACCAAATCCCTTCTCAGAACCAAGATTTGGTTTCCAGACATTGATTGCAAAGCAGAAGCAGCAGTACGCAGTTGTCTTGCATGTCAGGCCAACACTCCAGTTGCATATTCTGAGCCACTAAAAATGTCTGTTCTGCCAGAAGCACCTTGGCACTTGCTTGTCATCATGGATTATCACACACGCCACTCAGTTGAAGAGTAAAGTCAACCTTGGCTAACACAGTAATCACGGTCATGGACAATGTTTTCTCCATGTTTGGTATCCCCAGAGTTGGGGAAACTGATAATGGCCCCCCATTCAACGGTGACCAGTTCTCCCAGTTTGCAGATCATCTAGGATCAAGGATATTCGTCTCTTTCCTGGTTCCTCTCTCGGGAGAGGGGCAGCTTTGGCACAGGGGGGGAGCGGGTCGTCTTCCAACCGGGGCTATCAGTGTATGGAAGTGCATCAATGTGAAGTAGTTTACGTCCCCGATGGACAGGTGGGACCCTACATGGTAGTCTCTGCCAGTGTGAATATGTGTGTATAGGAGATTGATGACATGTAGTGTAAAGCCCTTTGAGTGGTAGGAAGGCTAGAAAGGAGCCATAACAATCCAAGTTCATTTATCATTTATTTCTACCTCTAACAGTTCCAACCTGGTTTCTTATAAAGATGTGCTTGAACTCTTCCTGGTGCAGCCCACTAGCTGCATCCCCATCAGCTGCAGCCTGCATCCTGGTTGCACTCCTCCTTTCCAATCCTGTGTTCTGGTGCCTGAAAGCCCAGTGGGTCAGACTCTCAGCCACCCCATCCCTGAGCCAGCTTCTGGTGATTACATCTATAGCCACTGGGTGAAAGCGTGTCACATTACCAGGGTCAGAGATAAACGTTTTCGCATGGTCATCAGAGGGCCCATTTTCCTCCAGTATGTATGTCAGATAACCCACTTTCAAAATTTCTCTTTCCTCACCACGGCGCTCTTTTCCTGCCTAATTTTTTCAATCAAAGAGGTATACTACTGACCACAGTAAATTAAGTTGAAGCCTTTGAGAATAAGTTGCGCAACACTCCAGTTCCATGTTCCGCCTGACAATAGTGACTGATTCTGCCTCACAGCCTGTACCTGTTCCTATCTCACTTCCTAATCCTCAGTCTCTATCTGTCCCTATTTCTGAGCTTGTCCTTTCCCGAACGATTGATTTTTCATCTTTTGTCCGACTGGATCTCCCCTAGCTTCTTTCTCAAGGTCTCCCACCCAAGCATAGTTGTCCTTCTTCAAAGCCCAGTCTTCCAGGGACCCGCCTCCTGTGAGCCAAGTCTTATAGCTTGTACCAGCTTTGTCAACTACAGACTGCTTATTTCTACAGCTCCTAGATCAAATTGTTGCATCTACATGGCTGATTTCAGCAGCTTTTCAGAAGGCTTGTCTGGGCAACTCCTTTCCCAATGCCAGTAGTAGCCTTTCTGTTTTTTCTGGTGTGTCACATTCAATATCACAAATGCGCCAGAGAACAAGGAAAGTAAACAGTAGAAAGCAGCATGAAGGCCATTGAAAATGTTATGGTGATTTCTATTATTTCTTTTGTTACTTGATGTTGACTAATTTAAAACAATGTCCCAGCACTGTTTGTACGGAGATAGACGAAATTTGTGGCTGAGACAAAGAAAGCACCGGAAAAGGAGCAGAAATTAGAGTATCCACCCAGGGATCAAGTACTTATCACTGCCAATCGGAGATGTAGCCGATAAATACCCATGAATACTGCAGAGTAATTTGTCCCGGGAATGGATGGCGATTGAAACCATTCCCACTAAAGGCAAAAAACAGATTTTAGCGTTATGGGTTTTTTGTCCAGAGGGAAAGGGGCTTTTCTGAGCAAATTCACATTGACATCCACATAGCTTACTTAGCTCTTTGTGGATGCACAAAAGTAAAATGAGAGGCCCGAGGCCTCTGGTATAGAGAACAGTATTGCAGTATTTCTTACTAGTACTGTGACAACTGGATATATCATCCTAGGTGCTGTTTTTGTGGCCATGGAACCTTTTCCCCCTACACACACACATACACGCTGGTATACCTACTATGTAAATAGTTTGAATTGGTATGCATTGGAGGGTGAAAAGAAAATTGAGATTTCCTTGCAAGATTGTGAGTGGAAAGAAAAGAAATACACTTCACCTCCAAATGAGAGCTGTTTGTGTGTGTGTGTATGTGTGTGTGTGGTCCTCAATGTCTGTTTGCCTCCTTGGAAATGAGCTCTTTTCAATAGTGAGATAGCACTATGGAGGTGTGAAGTGCCGTCGCCTATTTCCATTCAGAAGAACTTTCCGCTTGTCTCCCTCCTCGATATTGTTCCACTTTCTCTTTCTCTCAAGCTCCCTCCATCCCTCTTTTACCCGTTTGTCTCTCACTTCCTCCCTCCTCTCTACTTCGTTTAACTGGCTCTACTCATTTTTCTCTCTCCCTCATTTCTGTCCCTTTATTTCCCCTTTGCATCACCCTACTTACCAAACTCTTCTCTCTTTTCCCTACCCTATATCTGTCTTTTACTGCATCCCTCTGTCCTTCACTTTCTTTCCTCCACACAACAACACACAGGTTGGATGAGTTAATGATGTGCTTCTGCTTGGATCTGCCTCGACTGCATATTCACCACAATATTTACCATATTATTATTTATTTACTGGGATGTTTTACATATCGCAGAATCTCCAAATCATCCCCTGCATTTGCATTCTCAGTTTTTTCTCTTGTTTTTGGCAGTTTTGCTCCCCTCGTAGAAAATAAATGTGCTAACTTGTTCCACTGATAAACTCACAGCCAGTAACCAGGGTGACAGTGTCAGCTAAATACCTACCATTTAGCTGACAGTGGGTTTTTTTAAATAATTTTTTGAAGGCAAGTTATACAGTTTGTAGTGAGTATCCACGTTGTGTTTTAGACATGCGTGTATTTGTGTTCACTTACACTCTAATACGTATGTATGACCGGACTCTGGTAACTGGAGATCAGCCAGGGCATCAATGAGAGTGGTTGACTGGCACCGTAGTTGGGAACCCCGCTCGGTTATCAAGGGCAGCTTCAGAACCCTGTGTTCTAATTTATTTAATGAAGCTCTAGCACAAGTTCAGACAGGAAGACTATCCCCTCATGCTTAGGCTTAAAGGCCTTTCTCCATACGGCTCTCCCACTAGCAGCACGTACTCTATACCGGCTGTCACTGTCAGAGGTGTCATAGACTCAATCAGCTGTTTGTCAGCCGGGTCGCCCTCAGCCAATAGCGCTCTGGCACACCCTCTTCGTCAGCCTATCAGCATGCTGCTGTCTACTTTTAAAGGTGCTGCATCCCCGCCGCCAGCGTCTGCTGCTGTTTCATGCGACCCTCCTCCTCCCCAGCACCATCCGTCTTCGCCGATTCAGCACTCCATCACCATCTCCAGCCAACTCCAGCCGATCCTCCAGCCACCACCACCAGTGTCTGGACTCCTCGGGGGGATTGATATTGTTGCCGCTCAGGGCAATCACAACTCGATCACAAATCTCCTCGGCGAGTTCAAGCGCCAAATAATTTCTGCGTAACTAATTAATGCATCATTCCGTCATAATAAAATGTTAACTACTAATCAGTCACTTGTCTCTCCTGATTGAACTACTGTCAGCCTATCCCAGGGGAAGAGCTATCTTACCTTTAGGAAACTACGAAGTCCCCCTCAGAGATGAGCAACACTGGACTTTGGTTGGAATGCACAATTACAAACTAATTGTATTCGTTTTTTACAATAACAGATAAAGTAAAAGAAAGGACAAAATGTCCAAAAATACCAAGCTCAAAAAGAACCAAGTTTCCTAAAGAGAGAGAGCCCTCCAAAGAGACCCCGATCCTTTGTTGTCCCCTCCTATACATCTGTCATTGGCGCTTCTTCGACCTTCGTCCATATAAGGTAGACAACAGATCATTCTTAAATCATTGGACAAAACTGTTTTCATAGACTTTTTTTCTGACAGATTTATGCTTTAGGTTATCACTTTCCTGCTAACCCCCCCTTTTTGAAGGTTTCGATCTAGCTCTCATTGAACCAGATGTCTCCGGTACTATAGTTAGAGTTTCTGAATTTACAACCTTTTTCCTCTACTGACTGTCAATCATTAGGTCTGGGTGAGTTTAACCCAAAGTTCACTTATTTCATTACTATTAACATTCAGTCAACAATAGAAGCACATATGATTTAATCTTGATAAATGATAGAAAAACCCACATTAAAACCAATCATCATTGAATTGTCCCTAAACAATATCAGATTACATGTAATGAGTATATTGATATCTGAAAATAAAACACTCTTTTAGATCGATAATAGAAAATAAATCGTAACTCATAACAGAATGGAAAGTTAGATGAGGATAAACCATATGCCTGTCACAGCAACTGGCAGGACGTCAGCTCAGACTTGTGAGACATTGACTCGGACCCCTGACACAGGAACAGGCTTCCCGTTGACTGGGAACCCCGGACACAGGTACAGGCTTGGAACTTGCCGTAGAGCTGGACAGCAGAGTCTGTGGGTAACTGGGCAGCAGACACCATTTCTCTCTGGCAGTGGAGACTCTGGGTCGCTGGGCTTAGCCTGGCAGGTTGAAGAGTAGGCTGAAATGTAGGCCGGAGTCTAGCTGGTTGGAAGCTAACTGACTGGGCTATTGATTAGAGGGAAGCCAACTGGGAGACAGGCTGGGATTCAGGGGTGTTAAGGAAGTCCTTATCCCAGCCAGGTAGAGACTTTCCAAGCCATGGCATTGACAAAGCGCCCTCCCTGCGTGCCAACCTCAGAACTCTTTGTACTCCTTAGGAGCTCTCTTCCACTCCACGTAGATGCAGAGAAGGGAATAACAGAGTTCATACATTTCCTCCACAAACATTCCATCTGCTGCATCCAGAGTGATCAGTTTGTACTGTCACGGTTGGAGAGTAGGAAACGGGAAGGACCCAGATGCAGAGAACAAGGATACAGCAGCAGAAACTATGCAATGATTTACTAGAAGTAGCTTACATGCTTGTGTCTGACAAAACAGGCAGGAAAACAGCAGGCAAGGGCTCTAGCAAAATGTAACAGAACTCCAAACAAATAAAGAGAAAGAAAGAAAGAACAAAGGAACTGGGCTGGTATATGTAGTAACTAGGGAAGTGGGAACAGGTGAGCAGGTCAGGTGAAACTAATCAGGGTACGGCAAACCATCAACAAAGGCAGGAAAACACATAACTGCAAGGAGGTAAAACCAGAGTGAACTTACAACATAAAAGCAAGAAACACAAAACCTGAATGAATAACATGAAACAAGAAAAAAATAAAAACAAAACCCCAAATCCGCGAAACAGATCAAAGATGCAACACAGTCCCGTCTTCACAGAACAAGTCAGAGTCCCAGCTTAAAATTAGAAGGGTTAGAGCCTTTGCAAACACACTGCCCAATGAATTAAGGATGACAGAGTCAGTTATCTCTTGAATCTCTATTTGATTATAATTGTTTTTTTATTTGTTGCCTTTTCTGCAAAACTTTGTTTTTGATAAAAATGTGTTGTATTTATTATTATATTATCATTGATCATAATTTTTCACAAATGTAACTTAACTTTTAAAACCACTTTCAAGGTAAAAATGTAATCTACAACAAATGTTTTTTTCCTAAAATGCATGATATAATAAAGTATTGTATCTAGAAAATACAGATACATTGCAAATGTATCAACTAACAAGGACTAGAGATGGAACAAACAGATGACTGCAGCCTGACTGTGGTGTGGTGTATTATGGCAGTGGTCTCTGCAGGCACACCAAGTAAACAGCACTAACATTGCAGCAGGAATGTCCCGAAATCTGAGGATCACCCTGGAGCAGTCTACACCGCTGTTTCCCAAACATAATAATAATAATACTTTAATTTTATATAGCGCTTTTCTAAGTACCCAAAGACGCTTTACAGGGCAGAGACAAACAGAACATTTTGGTAAAAAAAAAGAAGAAAACTGGAGAAGCTGTGCAGAATGAGTCATGTAGTGAAGGGTAGGGTGCAGGTGAAGGCGAGTTTGATGAGGTGGGATTTTGAGGGCTTGTTTGAATGATGATAGGGAGGGAGCCTCACGGATGTGGATGGGGAGGGCGTTCCAGAGGGGGGTAGCAGCAGTTGAGAAGGCCCTGTCACCCCAGTTCCGGCGCTTGGTTCTGATGGTCTTCAGAGTGTTTGCACCGGCGGACCTGAGGCAACGGGTTGGGGCGTGAAGGGGGAGGAGGTCTGAAAGGTAGGGAGGGCCCAGGTTGTTTAGGGCTTTGTAGGTGGTGAGTAGCACTTTAAAGTCTATTCTGTATTTGACCGGGAGCAAGTGGAGGTTGCGAAGGACCGGGGTGATGTGTTCATCGCAGCGGGTGGAGGTGAGCAGTCGAGCGGCAGAGTTCTGAACATATTGGAGTTTATTGAGGATTTTGTTGGGAGAGCCATAGAGGATGCTGTTGCAATAGTCGAGTCTGGAGGTTATGAGGGCATGGATGAGAATTTCGGTGGTGGCAGAGGACAGGGAGGGCCGGAGGCATGCAATGTTCCTGAGGTGAAAGAAGGCAGTTTTGGTGATGTAGATGGCGTGGGGTAGGAAAGAGAGGGTGGGGTCAAGGATGATACCGAGGTTGCGGACCTGGGTGGAGGGGGTGACGATCAATGTTGAGAGAAAAGGTCTGGGCTGAGCGGGTGAGGGAGTTAGGGCCGATGATGAGTAGTTCAGATTTATTGCAGTTCAGTTTGAGAAAGTTCTGTTACATCCATTATTTTATGTCAGTGAGACAGGTGGTGAGAGTGGAGTGGGTGACTGAGGTGATGGTCTTGGAGGAGAAGTAGAGTTGGGTGTCGTCAGTGTAGCAGTGAAAATCGAGACCATGACGACGGATGATTTGTCCAAGGGGAAGGATGTCAATGATGAAGAGGAGGGGACCAAGCACGGAACCTTGGGGGGCACCGTGGGTGACTGGGGAGGTGAAGGATTTACAGTTGTTTATTGCAATGAATTGATGTCGGTCTGAGAGATATGAGGTGAACCAAGAGAGCAGTGCCAGTTATGCCAAGGGAGTACTGGAGACGTGAGAGGAGGATGGAGTGGTTGATAGTGTCAAAGGCAGCGCTGAAGTCAAGGAGGATGAGGATGGTGAGGAAGCCAGAGTCAGCAGAGAGAAGTATGTCGTTTGTAATTTTCAGTAGGGCGGTTTCTGTGCTGTGTTTTGAACGGAAGCCAGATTGGAATTGTTCGTAGAGATTATGGAGATAGAGGTGGGACTTCAGTTGTGATGCAACATCTCTCTCAAGGACTTTGGACAGGTAGGGGAGGTTGGAGATGGGCCGGTAGTTGTTGGGGATGAGAGTGAGTGGCTTGAGAGTAGGGGAGGCTCATGTTGAGGGCTGGGGGCGGTAGTGGGGGAGGAGTTGGGAGCCAGCTGGTTGTGTATTGCGATGATTTTGTCGTTGAAGAAGGATAGAAATTAGTTGCATTTGCTGGTAGTAAAGGAGGTGGAGATGGTGTCCATGTGCTTGAGGAGTTTGTTGATGGTGGAGAAAAGCATTTTGGGGTTGTTGGAGCCAGATTGGATGATGGAGAAGTAGTGAGAGGAGCGGGCGGTGTTCAGGGCATCTTTGTATTCTTGTTGGTGGAGTTTGAAGGCATCAAGGTGAACAGTGACTCCAGTTTTGTTGGCAAGACGTTCCAGTTGACGGCCCTGCACTTTGAGGTGGTGAAGTTGGTCCGTGTACCAGGGGGCGGAGTGGGTGAAGAAGATAAGTTTGGATTTTTTGGGGGTGATGGCATCAAAACAGGAGGAGAGTGCATCATTATAGTAATTGACCAGGGCAGTGGGGGAGGCAGTCGAAATAGGGGCAGAGGCAAAGATGGTGGCAGCCAAGGTGGAGGAGAGCGAGGGGATGTTGATGGACTTGATGTTCTGGAATGTTATGGTGCAATTCTGCTTAACATGAGGGGTGGGGATGTCTATGTCCAAGGTGATAGCCAGGTGGTCAGAGATGGTGAGGTCAATGCTGATTAGATTGCTGATGGTAATGCCGGAGGTGCAGACCAGGTCAAGTGTGTGTCCTTTTTTATGGGTGGAAAAGTCGACATGTTGGGTGATGTTGAAGTAGTTAAAGATGTCCAGGAGTTCTATAGAGGTTGTGGAGTCAGATGAGTCGACGTGTATGTTAAAGTCACCGAGTAGCAGAATGGATGGAGAGATGGCGCAGAGTTCTGTGAGAAATTCAGACAGATCAGAGAGGGAAAGCAAGGTTAGGTTTTGGGGGGCGGTAAATGACTGCAGTAACCAGGGGTTTGGGACCAGACAGTTTAAAGACAAGTTGTTCAAATGAGGAAGGAGCCGGGATGGTTATTGCACTTGTAGTGATGTCTTTGCGAAAAATTGTGGCTATTCCACCACCATGCCCATGGTGGCGTGGCTTGTCCATGTATGAATATCCAGGGAGTGTGGTTTGGTTTAGTGAAAAGTAGTCCTGTTGGTTTTGCCATGTTTTGGTTAAACAGAGAAAGTCCAGATTATTGTCAGTTATGAATTTGTTGAGTAAGAGGCCCTTGTTGTTTAGGGATCGGGTGTTAAACAGAGCAATTTTGAGGTGTGGATGAATTTGGGCAGGCTGGGGAGCTTTGGTAAGGGGGCGGAGGCAGGCAACTCGCTCGTGTAGATTGTTGTGGTGATGATGTGCTGGAGTTGCGGCAGTGCGCTCGGCTGACCAGAGGGAGGGGATGGAAAGAGTGGAGCGATCAGGCCAGGAGTAAACAAACTTTCTGCGGGAGGCTCTGTGGATGTAACGGGGCCGATGGAGGAGTCCAAGTGTTTTGATGGCTGAGATGAACAGAGGAGCAGAGAAGTTGTTGAGTTTGAGGAGTTGCAAGGTGGAGTATTACAGAACCATGCCCGCCTGAGGTCTTTTGTCGGTAGCCACGGACTTGATGACCAGAGTTGGAGAAGTGACAGGCACGCCAGGATAATCCACAGCAGGCAGGTGGTCGGAGCTGAGTGAAAAGGTGGTGATGGATGAGGCGAGAAAACGGAGGAGGCAGTTCAGTCAGCTGCCAACGTTAGCTACACGCTGACTGGAGGGCGGCTAGTTAACAGCTAGCTGAAGAAGCAGCAGTCAGACTGACCGCACTAGGACAGTTGAGAGGCTATCCAGGCAACTCAGAGCAGTAAGGAGCATGGACAAGAGTATCCAGCAGGGACCCGGCTGGCTCGTCAGTAGCTGGCAAGAGACCACTAGCTAGCCAGCTAGTTGTCCAGGGAGTAGACGGTAGCAGGTGCAACAGGTAAGCAAACAAATCCAAATCCAAGACGAAGCATTGCAGTAGAGTTAAACACAGAGAAGAATGGCTATTTTACGGTGATTGAACTTAACTACACTGTTAAATAAATAAAAAAACAAAATGTATGTTAAATTGTGATTACGGTAGGAAAGTCAAACAAAACAAAAATGTTGCCAGACAGAGCAGTGTTAGACTAGCCAGCATCCCCGTGATGTGCGAATCTGCCTCCAACACTTGCGTTAGCATTAAGAGTGAAAGCCAAAACATCAATTACAATATGTACTACACAAATGACTTACACGTTAGCCCCTTATTAAGGCAAGAGCAGACATGCCTGATAATAGAATAATACATGCAATAACCACAAGGAGAATAACAGTTCAGGAGAAGCAGCATTGGCAGACTTCCTCAAGAAGAGAAATAAATTATGCTTCAATTGCTTCAGGCCAAAATATATTTACATAAAATACACTGAGGTGGAGGTTAAAGCAAAACCAGCTGTTAAGAAACCCTCACAAAAGGATTGCACGGCTTTTGTGTCCACTAAACCTGCACAAATGACAAAAATAATTGTCATATTTGTTTTCAAATAATTCTCAAAGCACCTGCAAAAGTTCAACACATCTTAACTGTGCTGCAAAGCAAATAATGCAGATATTTAGATTCGATAATATGCAGAATTCTGGCCCAAAATTGGCCTCCTTCTATGCAAATGAGCCCCATTGCAAAACAGTCCTATTCACAAAGATCAGCCCAAATAACCACTCGGGCATTCACTGATCTGGACTTAGCCCAGCAAGCTTGTCTAAACTAGAGATACTGTGTCGGCGCATCAACAAATATCCAATTTTCAGCGTTAAACACTTAATTTCCTGCAGTCTGGTGAATTTTCATGCATCGATTAATGGTGGAAATTATTTTATCTATATAAAGGAAAACCCAAAATTCAGATGGCAGGTGATAATTCAAAATATCATGTGATATAATGAATTAAGGGTCTTGGGCATTCTGAATTGCTCAACCTGCAGCATGCTCTCAGCACTCCTCCAGTCACAGAGATGCCCCACGGCGGCTGCACGCGGACTCATAAGCAGCACATTTCCTCTGTCACACACTCAGAGGCTTCCCACACACAAAATGTGTCATGGTGAGTCCATGAGAGCTGTTTTTATGCCTGGCGTGGACAGTGCACACACGCCTCTATCTGTGCTCAACGTGGGCCCTTTCCCCCTAAACACTGGCAGTTTGAGATCGCTATCACCGCACATTCTGCTTCCCTCTCTGGCTATAAGCCAATGTGTATTGCAGCCTCAAGAGGGTTCCGCTCAGCTCTTCTGGTCTGAGCCTGGGTTGCATCGAGAGCAATACGGTTTTCCTTAACAATGTATTTTTTACATCATATTTAATGGTTATTATAATATAATGACTTTGAGGGATTTGTTTGGGTGGTGGGGCACGAAAGCGCCTTTAGGCTTGGACAGTCATTGCATGCAAGCCCCTCCTGACAAGACCTCTGGCGCAGACCGACTCCCCTACAACCAGCGCATTGGCCTCAACCGTATTTATACTTTGCCACATGGATAATCACAATTAGATGCAAAAAAGGGCACATTGAACTCAGCTGCAAACCTTTATGGGCGTGGTTGCGCTGTAATATCATTAGTACCACATCTTTTGTGAATCAGACCTTGAGACTAGGCAGATAGCGATTGTAAGTGATGCGCAATTCATGGTGCTATCAGCGGCTGCAGTCCCCTCGGCACAGCTTTCACTGAGGACAGAAATAAATGATTTCAACAGCTCATTTGATTGGTCAAACAATCAGAAAATAAGGAACATATTCTCCTATTTCTTATTTAGATGCCTATTTTCATTCCTTTTGTTAAGCAGAGTGGAAAATAGAGCCCTGCGTGCATGTCATTTGAGGCCTAACATTTGTAGAAACAGTAAAATGTTATCATTATGTAGTGTTATGGCCATGGGTAATGATGCACAGTAACTGCTCCCGCACTGTTGGAGAATAATGGCTGACTTCACAAAGAATCCATTTCTCCACATGGAGGAATAGTGTTTAGAGAGTCTAATAGTTATGATCATCTGTTCTTTGATGCCATGTGCACTTTAGAAGTTTCCTCTGTTATCAAACATCTTTTCTTTGTTTCCATGAATCCAAATGTATAAAAAAAAAAAAATTATATCATGATGATTTATACAGCACTCTAAAATTGTTCAAAAGCAAGACTAAAATATTAAATTGTCAGCAAAAGGAATACAATTACATACATCCACACTGTCACATTTTTAGGATTGAGACATTATCTATCGAGTTTTCCAGAGAAGGAGAATATATACAAATGTCTATCTGAGCTAGAGAAAGAGTTTATTGCTTTTAACAAAAACAGGGTAAAAACAAATTGTCATATCAAAAAGGTACAACGTCCTACTAGAAAACATACAAAACGGTAATTCAAATTTTTTTAAAAACATTTGTTGAGATATTTTATTCAATTTCAATTGTACAGGCTTTGTCTTAATTATGCTGTAAAGATTAGCAATGTCCCAGATTACATTGAATGCTTACGTTTTCCCTTTTTTTGTCTAATGTCAAAATTTTTTGAAATGTTCACTTATTCTGTACAAAATGATGGTTAAGGTCAGAGAAAGATTTGGTTTTGGTTAATGAACTATGATGAGAGTGTGGTCAAAGTCAGCTAACTGAAACACTTGGGTAGCATTAGAGAAAGATTCAAAGGAAATAATTGCAGATCTGTGACAGAATCATAACTGAGCAGCTTCACGCCCATTCACCATCCCAACATCGACACTTACTTTCCACCTGGTTGCAAACAGTAAAGGAAACGCTACAGCCTGCATTTGCTGTAATGCTGGAATCATGTGCAGAATTATCCAATATGAGTGAGATTAAAAAAAAACACATTTTTTTTAAAATAATCATCTTTTTCATTTTGTGAGTTGTTCTGTTACGTATTGATTTGGTGCAATACAAAATAGTTAACAAAAGCAGCCACATTTATAATAGAATAAAACAACATAGTCACAATAAGATTTTCATTTTTTTTTATATTCATAAAGTTCCTTTTTGTGACTTGTGACTTGAAGCATTTATTTTGGGTGTTCTGCAACCGAGAGAGGTCCTTGAGCAATTAGCCATAAATGAGCACCCAAAACAGTATGCTGTTCTGTGCAACTACAACAGAGATACATTTTTAAAACAATTCATAAACAAACATTTTTCTTTTGTTGGGAAATGCATTTTTTATTGGAATCTCCGGACATATTTTTTTTTTAGCATTCGTCTACATAAAATGTAGACCTTTAAATTTAGATTAAGACATTTAATCTCTATTATACCTCTATTTGGTCATGTATAGAATCAAAAGGCCTTAAAGTAACATGCCAAAAAAAAAAGTTTATTTAAGGAAATCTAAACAGCCAAAGCCACAATGCAATTACAGAAAAAAATAAAAAGATTAACTGAAACTAAAACTGAAGCAAAATCAGATTGAAGCCAATAAACTGCAATAACCCTGCTCTAAAGCATTGACATAGACCTTCATGCACCTTGCACCTTGTAAAGATTTTTTTTTTTACACTTGGCCTGAAACCCCTCATGATGCTGAGAAATACTTTATAGATTTAATACCATTAAACATTCAGAAGGCTCATATTTGCTTCCATGTAGCTGGTAATTTCATATTTTTATTTTAGCTTTTCTGCTCATTAGTGAGTGTCCAGGAGCGTTTTTCTCTTTGTGGGACAAGTCTGTTTTTACAGCTGGGATTCATGTTCACTGTCAGACACTGTGAGTCTTAATGAGTGTGTGTGTGTGTGTGTGTGTGTGTGTGTGTGTGTGTGTGTGTGTGTGTGTGTGTGTGTAGTTTATGTAATTTATGTAAGTGTGCCCCTGTATGTGTGCATATTTGTCCCAGGCAAAACACATCAAATAAGATTAAAGTAATCTAATTACAAAACCCTGCCTACTAAGGGATCAGATGAACTGGACCAAAAAAAAAAAAAATTCAATGATCACCTCAACAAAGTCACACAGTGTCATAAGAAAATGACCAGGCTATAGGCAGACTTTTTAATTCATTAATTTCTGAAAATGCAAAAAAAACATTTTAGCATAAGAAAACAAAATATGAAATTGAATATGTAGAGGTAATTAATTCTGAGTTGAGACTGTTGGGACGATGAAAAAGAGCTCATTATACTGAGTATATTGAACACATATTAATGGCAAAAAATAACATTGACAATATCAATTATTTCATGTATTTATTTGACCTTTATTTACTCTTAACAAATAATATGTTAATTGGTCACTGTTCACCATCATAACTTCCAAAATAATTCAAAGAATGATTTTAAAATTACTTTTAAAATGTGTATTATTTTCATTTTAAACTTCTTTTTGGATTATACTTACACATTGCAAACACAGTGAACACTTATTCTAATTCAGATAAGAAATCAAACTATACAAAGCACAATAAATACATATATATAAAAAACCCTAAGTGAAGAAATAGATCATACAAAAAAAATAAAAAAGGGTTGGTGTAAGTGAGTCAGAAAACATTATGACGAATGGATTCATATAACGTCAAGTAGACTAATTGATTCATTTTCAGGTTAATGGTGCAAAGATGTGTGACTATAGGATTAAAGTTATGCAGCAAGATACTGATCTACATTTCCAACGGTGCAGTTGACTTGTCATGATGGAGAAACATTATCTCTCCATTTACAGCATATCAATTTTTTTGGCAACAAAAGCTACAGCCTGCCATTTATTACGTTATTGATTGGACAGTCTAGACAGAACCCCTACTCTGTCTGGCACTGCAGCGCTGAAGCTGACTCAATACACAACACTAATCCCTAGAACACTTCAGTCCCAAACCTGTGAACAGCAACACATTCTATTGACATGTTGTGAGGCAAACATTTCTTAGAAACATCAATCCATCATAATTTGCTGGAAGCCCAGAGTAAGTTTCAATGAAACTCTCTGAGAGACAGAATGAGCTCTCTCATTGCAGTTATCATCAGTTTTCATGAATTATCCTCCTTTTACAATCCAGTCTTTAATTATTTCACTTCAAATGAGAAACACTGACATATTTCTCTTATTCCAATAAGAGACGTTGGGTGCTTCTTTACCCTTATTCCTGATGACAACCACTAGACCAGGGGTCAGCAACCTTTTTTGATATGAATTGCCAATTTTTCTTATTTAGGATCAAACATACCCTGTCTAGTCAAGAAAACGGTAGATATGCATTTGATTGTCAAGTGATGTATATTAATATATATATATATATATATATATATATATATATATATATATATATATGTATATTTAATTACAACCTTAAACGTTTAATCATAGATCCTATTTTTTGCATTATTATTCACACTTATGTATATTAGTATACATATTTTACATATCTTTCTTTTATATTTTTCATTATGTATTGTTTCATTATAATGCACACATTTTCACATACTTATTTGTTATTGACATGTTCTTTTAATTTCTCTATGTTATATATTTATATTGTAGAATGGGAGCAATTGTGATGTATTAACAGATCAATGAAGTATTTCTGATTCTGACATTTATTTTATACTTTCCTTGCCAGAGAGAGGGAAGGCTGTCCCGAAGCTTGCAGCTGTATTTTTACCCTTCACCTTAAAGAAGGGTGCTTCCTTCAGCTGGGAGTGTGTTTACAGACAGAGTCCAGTTAGTCAAGGAGTGAGAGGGTGTAGCGCCCAAATTGCAAATGGGCTGTAATTTGAAATGCGAATGAGAGGGCCCTTCAACATTTCAAAAGTTACTGTATCAACAGTTAAGCTGCTTTAGGTTGGTCAGTCCGTTTACAGCGTTGTTTAGCACTGTTGTGTATGTGAAAAAAGTTTAACCTTCAGTGTCTCCACAGGGAGCTGTGTGAAGTCTGATAAATGTCTAATAAAGTTAGAAAAGTAAAAAAAAACATGAAGGTGTGGAGTTTTAAAAAGAAGTGAGTTACCAGACCGGCGTATCTCCAGGCTATAGCTGCTGCTAGCACATAACACACTTGCATCTACAACCGAACTGTCTGCCGTTAAGTTGCGTTAAGGTGCAGATTGTGACAGAAAAAGAATAAAGAATAAAGAATAATTAAAAGACGATATCTCTAGTTCTACTGCAACTTTAATATTATTCTCCACATCGTGAGTCTTTCATGTTATGCTAAATCCTTGGAGAACTCTTTCATTTGGAGGTATGTCCACTAAGATGAACTGAGGGGGGGGTTCATCTGATCTGTCATCCAAACATTACATTTTTCAAAGGGTTAAGGGATAAGAAGCTTACATCTGTTTCTCCTGGAGCCTCTCGTGTTTTAGGCACTCCTCTGGGGAAAAAAGGTCTTCAGGATTCCAATTTGACGATAGGACTTTGTAAGATGGAGAAATTTTGCAGTATTCTACATCCCTTGTGTATGAGAAAACACGAGACAGACAGACAGGTTCTGAGCTTCACCTTTCAGTAACTGTGTCACCTTCCTGTTTGATATCACAACAGTTTGTTTGACAGGGGGCAGACAGCGAGGAGGGGAAACAGAGGGACAGCGCGTCCCTGGAACTTTTTTTCTACTTCAGATACTTCCATTACTTGACCTCTCCCTCTCCATCCCTCCCTCTCTTCTTTCTTTCAACACATATGCACACACGCGCACACACACACACACACACACACACACACACACACACACACACACACACACACACACACACACACACACATCATCTCCTGTCACTTTCTAGTTCCAGCAGTTCATTGCCTGCTTTATGACAGTGCTGACAACGTGCACCGTGCCCCCTACACATCCTTCCTTGCATTAGCTATGACAGGTGGGTGTGAGTAAGTGTGTGTGTGACTGAGGTAAAGCAGGACATATAAAAGGCCAGACACTCTCCCACCCTTGCTAATATGTCTTCAGGGGTCTCTCTCTCTCTCTCTCTCTCACACTTGCATATACTCCATAAGTGTGGATATATATATGCCATGTATATTCTAATTGTGTGTCAAGTTCAGTACAGGCCAACCCTCCTGCCACACTGTCCCTCCCTGCAGTTCCATTAGCCCTCTCTCCTATCCCATCCCATCACATTGTCACCCCCAACCCTATACACCCCCACCTCTCACTCCGTGTCACTCTATGCTAAATAGTCCTCCCTTAGTGGTATGGAGGCATCTCCTCTGAGTGGAAGTTGATACTGCGGCTTACTTTGGCTTAAGGCGAGTTCAGTTGGAAGTTGGAAATGTCATCTGTGGAGTAACTAGCTGTGAGCTGCACTGCTGGAGTTCGGTTGGGACAACAGTGGCCATATTGGGTCTTTCTTTCTCTCCAGGGGCCCCGTCTACACTACAGTGTGATGTACATGGGGCTGTTTGAAAATGCAGCCACCTTGGGGAACAGTTGCCAGTACATCAGCTTTCAGTGTTGCACATATGAGACACAGCTCTTAGTGATGTGCAGACCAACTCTTTTTACAGAATCGGATCCTTCGAGTTGATACATGTAAATGAGAAACCTTTTGATACTTTTTGGAAAATATGGCGTCAGTTTCATGCACAATTGACAATAGTCCTGCCAGCCCCACAAAACGTCTCTTTAATGCATTAACAGTCATCATGTATACGTTTTTATGAATAAAGAAGGAAGCATTGATTCAACATCCCATGACATTTGTTTTGCAGTCATTTGGTGTCGGACTAACCAGGAAAATGAGTTCCTTATCATCTTTCATGGCTTATCTGATCCATTTCCTTTGCTCTTTGTTGCCACACAAAACTGGAAACAACCATCAATGTGTTGTTTTAATGCTCTGAGCACATATTTTTTGTAAATTTGAGGATTCATGAGCCCTTGGGTTCCAGACACTAAACATTCACTAACAACTCCACCACCTCAAAAGGATTTTGGCCATCAATATATGGGCACAGATGTTCTCATTGGTTTACTTTACTTTTTACTTACTAATATCTCCGTATGGTGGTTCATGTGTACATACACATGTAAAAAACTGAAGCCAATTGCTGTATTCTCATGATGTTCTACACAGTTAGGGCGAGGACTATTAAACAGCTGTTAAATAGGCTTCCACTCCTCTTGGAACTACAGAGGAACCAGGCAGCAACATCTGGTTCTAAAAAGTGAGGTCAACATTAATGTGCGTAAAAACTTGATTTCTTTCTAATGGATATCAGGGGGCAACTACTTTGGTTGCAAAAATAATTGTATAGAAGTCTATCAGAAAATGACCATACCTCTTAGTTGATTTATTACCTCAGTAAACATTGTAAACATGAGTTATGGTCTCAATCGCTAGTTTTAAGTCTTCTTGTTGCAAAAAGCCAAGATGCTGACAGCCAAAATGCCACACTCAAGTCTTGAAAATGGCAGTCCACAAACCAATGGGTAACATCACAGTGACTAGATCTACCTCTTATACAAAGTCTTTGAGAGGGACATGAAGGTGTCAGAGCTGACATCAGATCTGTTGGGGTGATTTCAAGTACATTTCAAAGGACCTGAAAGACAGTGCTGTCTGTCAGCATGTTACATTTATGCGTCTTACTTTATCTGAGATAGTTTTGTATCATACTGAATTATGCATCCAAACTGAATTTTGCAGTCAAGTGAAATTTCAAGCTTCAATCATGAGCACAACAATGTAAATTATGGTATGGAGGCAATCAGATGTAGATTATTTTTAAACATCTCAAACCAATGTAAGACAGTTACACTGAAGTTAAAAATAGTTAACTTAAGCAATAGATTGTATTTCTCCTTTAGTTACAGTATATGACTCCAGATGTATGAGATGTTGTGGTGGAAAATATTCCTATACCCGCTTTGCGTGAGTCTTTTCATGCTGAAATGCATAATACCAAAAACCAGATTGTCTTTTAAGTATTTATTCTTATTCGCATCATAAGCCGTAGCATAGGAAAGTGTTGGTGGGCTGTTTTTGTGTAGTGAAAACACCAATCCTGTGGAGGAAACAAAATCTTTACACACTCGCCTCGTCATGTCGCTAAAGTCTGTCAGGAATGAATTGGTATCATAGTTGGGAAAAGTGTCTAATTGTGCAGTCGTTAGAACAGAGAGCTCAGAGGAATACAGGATGAGTTGATGGGACACTGTTTTTTAGATGGTTCGCACTAAAGGACAACATCAACATGGGTAGATAAGTCTCCTGAGATGAGGTGAAGCACAGACAGTGGACCTGGTTCTGTTGAACTGTATCATAAGACAACATATCAGTGAGTTTCATAACAAACAATAATCAAACAACTTAAACAATTTGTCAGAAATTCTATCATATTACCATAATGCACATTCAGAATCAAGTGTCAGTTTAATCGATTCCTTTATCAGGTAAACTAAACAAAAGCACTAGCTGTTTTGTGAGATCATATTTCTCAGATAACAAGCTGTAATAATAAACATAAGTATTACATAGAAATGTCACTATTAAAGTACTAATCATCTAAGGGAGGAAAACAGTCAGGCATTGAAAACCAGTCACATGTTGCAGGATTGGCCTTTTTTTCCTTCTTTTCTAACAGCATGTCTAGGGCCAATTTAAATCAATTTAGTGTATTCATATCACATGTTATTTGCTGTTTAGTTAAATTACAAATCGTTTCTTTAATCTGATCGTTGCTGGTTTTTGGTTCTATGTTATTTGGTTGCCATAGTTTCTCATGCATCAATTATTGGGAAGTACTATTATTATTGCACAAAAAGACAGAAAACACATTGAACCTCTTAGGCCACACCCCCCCGGACCGCGGAATGGGTGCCACGGTGCTGGAGATCTGCCTTCCATCGCCGTTACTTAGGTGCTCGATGCGTTGTTAGCAAACAATACATTTTCTATAAAATACCAAAAAAAACTGTGCACTCTTTTGTGTACCATGCTGAATTAATAAAATAACATACCATATTTCTTTGCTTTGTTTCCAATGACCGTTACTTTAAGTCTAGTCTTAAAATCCTGAAATCTACAGATGAATGATGCTACTTAGTCTATTCTGATAAATCCCTGCTGTGATACATCATAACGTATTGTAATTCCTAAAATAATAACTTAATAAAACACAAATATATATCGCTGCAGTTCCTTTACATTCCTTAATGCCAGTTAAAAACTAATTTGAATACAATGATATTTATATTATTCAATGTAGAGGCTCAGCTCATCATGTCATCATGTTATCTTGAGAGTTTAGATAGATAGATAGATAGATAGATAGATAGATAGATAGATAGATAGATAGATAGATAGATATTTTATTCATCCTGCAAGGGGGAATTTGTTTGTTACAGCAGCAGAAAATATACTAAAGCAATTAAAGTAACAGAGTAAAAAATAAAAGTTTAAAGTATAAAAATGCACAATATATACAATAAAAATAGCAGAGTAAACATAAAATATAAAAAACATGCACAGTATACAGTATACAATGAAATAGAATGGTATCATTAACTAAGCTAAAATAAACAGTAGTGCAAAGATTTAGATTTCGTATAAAAAGGTGTCTAAAACATTTATACTCATTGTATTTAAATGGTGTTTTTATTTGCTTTGATGATACATCAAGATTTTGATGACCAGTTGAAGAAAGGGATTATAACCTGCATGGGACAGTAACAAAGTAAAAGTATAAAATTCAATCTTATTCAATCTCTTATCACTGTGTTAGAAGACTGGGATTTTGGTAGTCTTTTAGACAAAGGTTGTGGTTTTAAACAACGTTGCTAAATATTAAATTCTGTACAAAATGTGAATAGCACATATACATTTACTTAAAACTACATATTTCCCCTGTACCAAGTTATCTCTGCTGTGAGCTAATTTAGCGTACTACTGGAAAAGAGCATGTGGCAATTGTCTGCAATAATTGAATATCATAATTGAGGGATATTTCTGTAGGCACACCTAGCATAAGTGTTGTCAACTAAAAAGAGTAACCTGATAAAAAAAAAAACGCTTGCTTAGTCGTAGCATCAGCTGCAGCATTTCCTGTTGAAATGGGATCAGAAGCGTTAGTGTGAGCATCACATTTCATAACACAGACGGTTTTAGGGAATACATTCTTTACTGTTTATTCATGGTGACTGTGAATTCAAAAGTTTGTCTTTACTCTAGTTACTTTTTCCTCTTATTCATAAAGCAACATGAGTTCCTGAAAATTCAATGATTTTGATTTACAACATCTTAACCAATTCTTTGAGTGAAGGAACAAAATCTGGAGTCTTGTATTCAGACTTGTTAGATAATTTTCCCATTTTTCAGTACTCTGTATTCAAGATTAATGGAGCTAAACATAGTAAGAAAATAATGGATAATACATCGTTCCACAGTAATATTAGGCACATCTAATGTATTAATCTAATCTAATGTGTGAAACAGCAGAAAGGAACCATGAGCTCCCCGTGTTCCTGAGTCAAAACTGATGTCACGTAAACATCTCTTTCATCCACGTGTTGTGTGAATGGTGTGTCAAGTTTAGGTAGTCCAAGTGTCAGAGTTGACAGTAATGCGTCCTTTATGTCATTAAAGGCAGCAGTCGAGGAGTCAGTCCAGGTCCGTTTGTTATTCGCAGAAAGATATTACCATGAATCATGGAAGAGAGGGATGCCTCTCTTTCCAAATAGTTTAGGATCCACTGATCTAATATGACGTCATTCATATAAAGCTCATCATTTGTTTCTTAGTTTGTGGTTTAGGCACATTTTGCCTGTATTCTCTTGGGAGAGAGGGTTTTGCCCTCTGCTGTGATCACATGTCCCAGATATGAAACTTTATCGAGAGCAAATTTCAATTTGACGGATAGCCTTGTGACCATTTGCAGCCAAAATTTAAGTAGGATAACTGTAATTGTAAATTACTCTAATCTGCATGCTTCTTCTGTGGGGCTGCAAATCATGATGTTATCAACATATTGTAACAAGGCAGAACCATTTGGTAAGTGTAAATTAGCCAGATTGTCTCTCAAGGCACTGTTAAAAATACCAGGGCTTTCTGAATATCCCTGAGGACACCGGGTCCAGATATAGCCTCTTCCTTTAAATGAGAAGGCAAACCAAAATTAATTGTCTTTGTGCACAGGTACAGAAATAAAAATATAAATAAAAACATTGGCCAAGTTGAAGATGGAAAAAACTGTCTGGAGGGATGAGTGACATAATGGTGTGGATTGGAAATTTGAGGTGCTCGCGGTGCACCAAAGCATTAACTGCTTGTAAATCTTTGACAAATCGTCACTCAGTCGGTTCCCCCAGGTCTCGAATTTTCTTTACCGGAAAGATAGGTGTGTGCACCACCAGAGGATCATCACAAATCAGATTTTGGGTGAACCACCAAAGGTGTCACATCCCTCGCCAGTCCTACGTCATATTTGTGTGCAGACCATAGAGAGGAAGGCACCTCAGACAGCTCAGCCATGTTTACAAATGGAACATTTCAAACCATGGTGTGTGTGTGTGTGTGTGTGTGTGTGTGTGTGTGTGTGTGTGTGTGTGTGTTTTTATCAAACATAAGTTGAGTTACTCTTTTACTGTTAACATTGATGTACATCATATTCTGTATACATCACCCTTATTACTGAAGTGAGTTGAGTCTTACTGTGCAGTCAGTCAGACATGTCCTTCCATCTCCAATAATGGGCCTCGTGCATAGGACACATGTGTGAACTCCCTCTTAAACAACTTAGATTGTGTGGGAGACAGAAACGGAGACAGCAGCAGCATTTTCTGTCCAATAAATGTCCATAATACATAATTTCTCTACCTGCTAAATTTATAGGGCAGTGATCAGACAGTAGAAATTAATGTTTGTCTGTGATGTTATCTAATATACACGATAAGGGCTTTGTGTACATTTCACTAATTGGTATGCCTCCTGCGCCAATCAAAAATTTAACATATTTACCTTTAATAGTTAACGTGTCTTGTGGAAACTTTCTAAAAACTGAATTTTTGTTCGAGTACATCTGGTATGTGGGTGTGAGTGGTGTTTGTATGGTTTCTAATGTGTGTATTGATATACAAGTTTGTCATAGGCAGAATCTAAAGTTAACTCACCCTCTGTTGTAATGTGTCTGCGTTGAATGGTCCATCACTGAGGTCCGCCCCGCCGCGCCTGCTCCTCCCCTCTTGACTGCTGATGTTGAGCCCTCCCACCAGTCCTGCCTCCATGGAGATTGTGGGCCGTCCCTTAGACAATGTCCAAGTTGCCACTTTTATGGCACACAAAGTTTTCAGCTGGTGTGTGTTTTCCAAAGTCAATTTTCTTCCTCACCTGTCAAGGCCTGATTACATTGTCTGCTGGGCATCCTCAAGGTTGAGCTGACAAAAGTCAATCTTTGCTTGTTCTCTGTCGTTGTACTGCTTCTCAGCGTGTTCAGCATCTTGTAATATGGTTGCAGTCTTCCATATCACACAATTCTCTTTAGTGTGATGTTTTTCAGATTCATAGATGGCAGGAAAGTATATAACATATTCCAGGTTGATTACGGCTGGTGTGAATGCCGCAGATATTTTATGATAACGCACAAAGGAGGTCATAGTTCTCTTGAATTCTGTGAAGTTGCTCTTTGAACTCTCCACATGAGTCATGGCTTCTTCTTCACGTCTTCTTTCTCTGTTGTAATGTCCTCTTTGTCTCGCGTTTCAGATAATCCAAATTTATATTGTCACCAGTGTTCATTGACGGGCTTGTAGTTGTGAGCGTTGACATTGTGCCTGAAGATTTTGATGAGTCTCGTCCTTCTTCATCTTTGGAGTGTTGAGTGGTGGGTTTTGGCTGTAATGTTGTTTGTGCCTGGGGAGTATACAGCAGCGGCGTTGCGGAAACCAGATCAGGATCCACTCTACCATGTAAAACAAATACAAAACAAAAAACAAAGTTCAGCAGTATTGTTTTTTCTATCAGTTGTATGTCTTATTCAAATACATCCGTTTCTTTCTTTACCTCTTGGACATTACTTCATCTGTTTCTGCTTCGCCTTTTCCTCTCTGCTCCAGACACAGTTTGAGTTGATCCAATTTTTGTCGTAGGCTAAAGTTGCTTTTTCCAGGGAACCCCAAATGTATCCATTCTTCCAATTGTTAGGCCGTCTGATTATCTTTGTCCCACATGTATTTTATTATTGGAGGTAAGACCTTGCCAAGGTCTTATTGGAGGTAAGACCTTGGCATCGGGCTGCTCAGGCTCATTCTATGACTTTTTATCATTTCCAAATGTTTCACCTTTATTTTTTTTACTTTTATTATATATTTTTTCATATCATTCTATTTTTTTTTCTTCCCAACTCTGTATATAATTTCTGTATCAGATTGAGACTGAATAAACCTCCCGCAGGAAAACCATCTTCGTTTACCCATTTGTTTGGATGTTGGCAACTCACCTCCCCATATTTGTTTTTCATGAACATGACATTGGCTCCATTAGGGCGGAGTAACCCTGGCACTCTTCTAGCCCCCATATGCTAACCTTTTTACTTACCGTATTTTCCGCACTATAAGGCGCACTTAAAAGCCTTTAATTTTCTCAAAAAACGACAGTGCGCCTTGTAATCCGGAGCGCCTTATATATGGATCAATTGGTTAATTGGTTGATCCATACTGGTTGTACACGGCGCTCTGTCAAAATGTTTCAGTACGACTGGTAAACTACAAAGCCGCACCGCTTGCAGCATTACGGCTACCGTAGTCAGGGGCGTCGCCGAAGTAATAGCGGTAAACACCGGTACTGTGCTTACTCCTACTCTATTCTGTGCGCTTTATAATCCGGTGCGCCCTATATATAAAAACAGTTCTAAAATAGGCCATTCATTGAAGGTGCGCCTTATAATCCGGTGCGCCTTATAGTGCGGAAAATGCGGTATATGGATCTAACACGCGTGTACTTCTTAAACACAGTCGTCACCGTGAGTTTCAAGATTTGTTTCTGGCACAATCTCAATCAAAGCCGTTGCTCTAGACTCCCAGTCTAAGCCTTTTCTCTACACACAGCCGTCCTTACGGACTCTTAGACTCTTTGGTCAAGGGACTTCAGTGTCTAACGCCTAACCCCAAGATAAAGCAGGCGCCAAACGCTCACCCCTGTTTTCCAGCATAGGTCAAAGGACTTCAATGCTTAGCGTACATCCCTCTAAGGTCTGCAACATGTAACACTAAACACTCATCCTTGTTTTCCAGTCCTCTTCTCTAGACAACATTCACTTACAGACTTTCATCTCACAGGCCAAAGGACTGCAGTGCTCAACGTCTACCTCCTCGAAGGTCTGGAACATGCAACGCTAGACACTCATCCCTGCCTTGTTATCTACGGGTCAAAGGACTTCAGTGTTTGGCTCCAAATGCCAAACAGTCACCCTTGTTTTCCAGCTACCCAATCGTCACTGTTCAGAAAAACGCTAAGATAGGAGTTGCACCAACGTCCACAATAAACCCCACAAAACAACATAAAAGAAACCCCAATGTGAACAATAACAGACATATTTGCTTTTCAGTCTCACGATATGGTCTTCCAGGATCAATTTCACTCATACGATTAATTTTAATAATTTCAGCGACTCACCAAATGAGAATTTGTAGTTATTTGGACTCAACGGGTCCTTCAGGATCGGATCCCAGTGAAGACAATCAGGACAGGGATCGGGCCTCTCTCTCTTAATTTTGTCTGGAGGTACGCAGAGGCAGAAGGGCCAGTTCACCGATCCCTGTTGGCTCCTGACGATCTTACAAGGGATCCTGTTCGTGACGCCAATTGTGGTGGAAAATATTCCTATACCCGCTTTGCGTGAGTCTTTTCATGCTGAAATACATAATACCAAAAACCAGGTTGTCTTTTAAGTATTTATTCTCTGCGCAGAGAAGGTTCAATCATCACAACAGAATGCGTACAGTCTCAGTGAGGAAGAACCTCGAAAAAAATGAACAAGCTTTCTTTATACAGAATGAGCAACGGTGGGGGCCGATGGCCAATGTTACAGACATTTCGGTCTCAGACTATTGGTCTCAGACTGATGGGAACAACAAGTGAAAACAAACGGCCAGCAACCAAAACAAGCGGCCCAAAGGCATTGGCATGGAACATTCTCATACAACACAGTTAGTTATCTATGTGAACAAGCAAGGGAGAATTATTCTTCTGCACAACAGACATGGTGAAGTTCAACAAAGTTCAGAACAAAATTACTTATGCATGAATACAATATACTGAGTAGAAATATATACTACGTAAAAAATGATCATTACAATGTGAGCAGAATAGAGAGTTCAATCAATCAATAACTTTATTTGTCACAATGGGGCAATTGGTTATGCAGCAGTGGAATACATACATTTATACTTATGGGACCCTGGTATTGTTGTTTGAGTTTTGATTTTGTGTGAGAGGCCGTCACGTAACTTTCTAGGTGTTTAGTTGAGATCAAAATGATGGCTGAGTTGATGGGTGGGGTGCTGGAAGTATGGCGGGTAGGAAGTGGGGATGGGCCCATTGGTATCTACACATATCTACACAGTTAGATAGATTAGATTAGATAGGTACGTTATTAATCCCGCAAGGGGAATTTTTTTTGCTACTGCAGCATTTATAGTTACAGGTAAAGCAAGCAATAAAAGTAACAGAGTAAATATATAAATATAGAAATGCACAATATATACAATAAAATAGAGTAATATTAAACTAACTAAACAACAGTGCAAAGATTTAACCAAACAAACAAACAACCAACAACAACAACAGTGTAACGGTAAAACAACAGTGTTATAGTTGTGGGATTGATTTGGCCAGAGGTGATTTATTATACAATCTTATTGCAGAGGGCAGGAATGTTCTCCTGTATCTGTCCTTGTGACAGGAGAGCTGAATTAGTCTGTTGGAGAAAGTGCTCCGCTGTCCCTGCAGTAGGGTGGTCCTGGTTATCCTATAAGGATAATAGTTTCAAATTACAGGTTTAGCAAGGCGGTGAGAGACGCTTAACGACTGTACTCTGAGAAATGGCAACACCAGCTCTCAGCAAGTGACTAGAGTGTCTGGTTCTCAGACATATCACTACAAGCCTAACCCCCCCACTCCATGAACGACCTTAACCTGGTAAATGAGCTGAACGAGTTCTACTGTCGCTTTGATAGACAATGGGCCAGTCCTGACCCATGGCTCCATCAACCAGCCCCTGACCACCAGGTCCCCCTCCCCGAGCTCAGCAGGGGCCCATGCCTCTGTACCACCCATCCCAGTGCTCCCCCCCCCCTTCAGGTCCCCCTCCACCAGCTCAGCAGGGGCCCATGCCTCTGTACCACCCATCCTAGTGTCCCCCCCACCCACTGACGACTCTCTCTATTCTGGAGAGAGACCTCAACAGGCTTATTAAAAAACAGAACCCCCACAAAGCAGCCAGCCCAGACTCTGTCTCCCTCTCCACCCTGAAGCATTGTGCTGATCAGCTGTCTCCGGTGTTCACAGATATTTTCAACAGGCTGCCACTGGCACGGCGCCATCATGGAGAGAGCGCGATCAGTTGGTCTGTAGCTCATGAATACTGTTATATGTGTACACAATGTACCCCTTTGTGAATACAAATAGTTCTTAGAAGGTGTCACCTTTTAAATTGATTAGTAAGAAGCTTAAATATTTTCAGGAAGCATTCGTTCATTTTAATTTCATTAAAGTGTCCACTGTGACAACCCTCTTTGCCCTATCTGCCTGTTGCTCTGTTTGTTTGGCTGCTTTCCCTGCAAGTATTGGAGGTGGGTGTGGCAGAGGGTCATCGGCAGAGTGAAGACACCTGAGCTAATTAGCAACACTGGCAACACATGGGCTTGTGTGCCAGTGCACTCTGTTTAAAAAGAGTCTCAATTGGCCCCTCCCTCCTACCTGAGACAACCATTTGGTTTTTGGTTGAAATTATGGTTTGTTTCTGCACTATACAACATTGCATTCACACTTTCCATGCATGCACTCACCTACACTGCTGTAATTACTGACTTCAAATGCCAATGTTAGTTTATGTTTGCCTCTTATGTTGCCTTAAGTTAATAAATAATTTGTAAATTTGCTTGGTTGTGTGCATCTCCGTTTTTTGTCATGGCCATTCGGCCCGCTTTGGGACAAGTGGGGTCTCGTCCGGCCAAATATCATTGGTTTGAGGCTGAGGCTATTTGGCACCGAGTAATTAGGGCCCGAGCACCGACGTAGTCGGAGCGGAGGACCTATTGTTATTCTAATGTTTTTTATTATTATTATTATTATTAGGGCCCGAGCACCGACGTAGTCGGAGCGGAGGACCTATTGTTATTCTAATGTTTTTTATTATTATTATTATTATTATGACCTGAGCACCGACGTAGTCGGAGCGGAGGACCTATTGTTATTCTAATGTTTATTATTATTATTATTATTATTATTATTATCGTACCAGTTTCATCGCAAAAAGGAGGTGCTTGGGATACTGGGAATCTTTTGAAATTTGGCACAAAATTCAATCGTGGTGAAAATTCCAGTATTATTGGGGTGTCCAGCTGCAGCACGACATTTTGGCTCGATAGCACCCCCTACAGAGTAGCCCCAACTTTGGGTTTCACCTAGCTGTATGAAATTTGGTAGGTATGTGGAACGTGATGGGACGTACAAAAAAGTCAAAAGGAGGTATATCCTAAACCAAACAGGAAGTCGGCCATTTTGAATTTTATGACGTTTTTGGACCGTTTCAAGGCGCCGTACTTTAACGAACTCCTCCTAGAGATTAAACCCGATTGCCTTCAGATTTGGTCAGTATGCTCTTGAGACCTTGGCAGTGAAACGATACTCAAAGATCAAAAAGTTATCGAATTATGTGTCCGTGGCGTGGCGGCAAAAAAACACCATTCGCCATGAAACAGGAAGTTGTTGTAACTCGGCTGTACATTGCCTAATCTGCTCCAAATTTCTCATATGTCATAACATCCTGACCCTGAACACATGTATATGACAATTTTGAATCATAGTAATAGCGCCACCTAGTGGCAACAGGAAGTCATAGGTTGTGTACTTTGACACCCTACTGCTCACAGATTAATCGGATCCTTCTCAAATTTTGTCACAAAAGCCTTAAGACCTTGATAATGCTTCATTGTGAAAATTGTAGGAAGTTGTCGAAGCGTGGCGACGTGGCGGCTCTGCGAATTTCGATCCTTCGCCATGAACGAATAAACTGATGTAACTCGACTCCGCATCATCAGATCTTTACCAGATTTCACATGTTTGATTAAACTCCAGGCCTGAAGACATCTGCAAGCCAATTTTGAATCATAGTCATAGCGCCACCTACTGGCAACAGTAAGTTAAAGTCTTTATACTTTGGCTTGTTTCTCTTAGTTGGAAAATCAGATCAACATCAAATTTCTTCCACACAAATGTAAGAAGTTCATAATGCCAGTTCTCTAAGCTTTTGATGTTTCGTCGAACGCCGTTGCCGTGGTAACGCAGTCTTCGCCGTGAAAAACGATGGTCATTTGGAGAGGTTAAAAAAGCTCGAAACACAAGCAAACTTGACACACAGATCACAAGGCCAAAATGTAGTTCTATAATATGATTTTATTCAATCAGAGTGTTAAATCGGCTCAATAGCGCCCCCTACAAAATTTCGACGAAGCAGCCCTCGCAGTACGTTTCACATAGATTAACAAAATTTGGTAGGCACATGTATCACATGTGGACTTAAATAAAAGTCTCTTGCGGCCATGCCCTAAACCCAACCGGAAGTCAGCCATTTTGAATTTAGTCTGAATTTCTACTGTCGTTTTTTCAATTTCCAGGTGCTCTACTTTAACGAACTCCTCCCAGGGAACTAATCAGATCAACTTAGAATTTGGTCAGAACAATCTAAAGACCTTTGTGATTAAAAGTTACTCAAAGCTTGTTGTTTCGTGAAATGCCGTTGCCGTGGCGATGCATTCCTCGCCATGAAAAACAAAGGTGTTTTTGAGGGGCTAAACACACTCAAAACAAAATCAAACTTGTCACACACATTTAAAATCCTGAATGTAGTTATATGATGTGATTTTAATGCTTCAGAGTGGCAACTCGGCTCGATAGCGCCCCCTACAATATTTCGACGATGCAGCCCTCGCAGTACGTTTCACCTAGATGTATGAAATTAAGTAAGCAGGTGTATCACATGTAGACTTAAAAAAAAGTCTTAGGGGTCCATGCTCTAAACCCAACCGGAAGTCAGCCAATTTGAATTTTGTATGAATTTCTTGTGGTTTTATTTCCTTTTCCAGGTGCTGTACTACGAACTCCTCCTAGGGAAATAATCCGATCAGCTTAGAATTTGGTCAGAACAACCTAAAGACCTTAACGATTCAAAGTTACTAAAAGCTTGATGTTTCATCGGATAACATGGACTTGGTGTCGCGGCAATTTTACATGATTCGCCATCATCCATCAAGCTTTTGTAACTCAACCTTACTTTGTCAAAACTGCCCCAAACTTGACATGCTTGATTGCTGTCGTGATTTTAGGACATCTGCATGCCAATATTAACTCATAGTCATAGCGCCACCTACTGGCAACCACGGACGTAAACAGAATTCTATCATAACAGCGGCCCAAACAGGGTTTGTGGGCACACCATGAGAAAAAGACTTCTCTGATCTAAATATGTGCAAACTAAGATGCTTGGAGAACAAAAGTTAATCAACAGTGTTTTTCAAACCATGTCAGTGAGCATTAGTATAAATGATCTGTCTAGAGCTTCTACATGAGCATCAGGTTAAATGTTACAATGAATGCTTCACACTACAATCTTAAGTTACAGAAGAGCTTAAAATGAAAACAGTGTCAAATTAAAGTGTTCAAGTAAAAACAAATGACACTGCTGTTCTGTTAACTTTCATGTAAGTCCAAATACAATCAGTAGGACACTGCAGGGAGTTGAACTCCATCCCAGTAACCTGACAGTCTGTTATGTTACAAATACTGAAGCACATTCACACGTTCATTTTCGTAATGATCTTAACAGGCTTACATTTATGATTGTATCGGAGGTACACTCAAAACATTTGAGGCTTAAGACCTGGCAACATGGTCTTGCTATGCTGCTGGTCGACGCAGGAAATATCATCTAACTTGTGCATGCAGTGTATGATGGTCATAGAAATGCATTGCCGCATCAACCAGAGTCCTGCCAGTACCCTCGACGTGTGTGACGTTGCGAGGGCCCGATCAATGCTGCTTGCAGCTTTAATAATGGTTTTGTGTTTACTTGGAGTTGGCAGGTGTGAACTAGCAGCAGTGAGTACATGGTTCTCTGGTGTGTTAGTTTTTACTTTTGTGGAGTATCCCTGGATGGGTAAAGCCACATGGTCCGTTTCGGTGCGTTGGTTTGTTTTTTTGGTTTGTTATTTTTGTGTGGTGTGCGGTCAGAGCAGTTGTCTCGGGGACACATCCATAGCTGTCAGTTGAGTAACCAGCTTACTGGGGACCTAACCAGGCTACTGGTTTAAAAAGCTGACCGCTAATCTGCATGACTAGGGTTCAGTGAGGTAGATTAGTTTGGGATAGGCAATCTAGGTAGAGGGACTTCCACACTAGTTTGGGCGACATATCCTTGTCTCTTTTAGTGCGCTAGTTGACCTAGACAACACTGTCTGATTTTGTTGTGGCCTTTGACCTGGTCTATTATGGCAGGGGTAGAGAACTTTGTTGCTGCTCCATGTGAGGGGTTTCTGGATCGTTGCTCTAAATATCACCTCTTGAAGATTGCAGAAGAGTATGATATTGATCTAAGTGGTATTGGTGATGAACAGCTTTAAGAAAATGTAAAGGCTATGGTTAAACTGCAGTTGTTTGAGAAAGGGGTGCTGGTTGCTAAACGAGAGACTGGGTCAGTCAATAGTGTTACCAGTGGAAGGGATTGACGTAATTTTGGGCAACGACTTGGCTGGCAGTCGTGTTTGGGCAAATGTGCCTCCCCCGCCGATAGTCACTCCATCTACTTCAGACTGATGAGAGTGCTGTACACTTTTCCGAAGTTTTCCCTGCCTGTGCAGTTACTCGGGCAATGAGTTGTGGTGAATCAAAGGGGACGTGGAGGAAAATTTGCTGTGTTTAGCTGATTTTCCTTTGTCTGTGTCTCATAGTGATCTGCAGAGTGAACAGAGAGCAGATCCATCCTTGGTGGAGTTGTTTGGGTCAGTGCTGTCAGTTGGTGAGGTGAAACATGTTTCCAGGGGCTACTTTCTTCAGGGTGGTATTTTGGTGAGGAAGTGGGTGCCCCAACAGGATTTTGTTGGGGAGCCCATTTGAGTACCTAATCATTGATTGTGTGGGGCCGCTGCCCTGTGCGAAGTCTGGTAGCCAGTATTTGCTAACTGTTATGTGTCAAAGCACCAGGTACCCGGCAGTGTATCCTTTGCGAACAATAACTGCAAAATCTGTGGTTAAGGCGCTGACGTAATTCATAACTGTGTTTGGCATCCCTAGAGTCATACAAAGTGACCAGGGATCAAATTTTTCTTCTCACCTGATGGCCCAAGTGTTAAAACTGCTAGGTATCAGACATAAACAGGTGTCTGCTTATCACGCATAAAGTCAAGATGCTTTGGAGCAGTTTCACCAAACTCTCAAGTCTCTTTTGCGCTCCTATTACAATGAGCTAGATGGGGACTGGGAAGATGGGCTACCATAGTTGCTGTTAGCTACACGGGAGGTTGTACAGGGTTTAGCCCAAATGATCTAGTGCAGAGGTAGCCAACACGGTGACCTCGGGCACCTGGTCTCCCGCAGGGACCTCCTGAGTCGCCCGCAAGGCATGTTCTAAAAATAGCACTACACTGAAAAAAAGAGAATAGTTGGACCAACTTAATTGAATTGTTTCAATTGGTAACACACAAATGAATTAAGTTTTTCCAAATTAAGTTAACAAGTTGGATTAACACAATTGCTTTAAGTCAGATGTATGTAATAATTTGATGGTTTTCAAATCAATGGTTTGCTTTACTCGAACTTTAAATTAAAGCAAGTCAACTTAAAGTTTCCAGTTTTTCCAACTCAATTATTTGCTTGACCCAAAAGTAAAATACTGCTCCTTTACAACCTAAAAGTATGGTTTCAGGAAAGCTAATTTTTTTGTAGTAACCTTAGTGTACAATTGTTGCTTGTTCAATATAATAAAATACCTTTCCTAACATTACAATTTTAAGTTGGCTGAAAGAAAAATTACAGACTCAAATCTGATGTTTTTCAAAATGTATTACATAAATGTAAATAAACATTTGTTTACTTTGTTTTAAGAAAACAAATATGCTCAAAATGCATAACAGTTAATCATATTTGGCATTCTTTCCATCAACACAGCTGTCTCACAGTCTGTTGTGTAACTGTTTTTGGAACATCTCAAAACTGAAATTAAACTTTTTCCCACAAATAAAAGGAAACAGTTGTAGACAACAACAAACTCCTGCTTCTTCAAAGACAGATTATAAAATCAGTGTGAAAAAATGTAACATTGTCTTTTAACATTTGTTTTGTCTTGATTGTCTCTTGGAGCATAGAAAGGCCCAACATCCAAAGAGGCTCAATGCTGACATGCCCCATGTCTAAACACCATTCATTGTGCTTCCACAATATGGCACTAGGCCACATTCTTCAGGTCCAGAAGAGCAATACATTGTAGTGTAAAGTTACTGCAAGCGTTGAAGTCTGCCATACAGATTATGGACTTTGGGGGACATCTTGTGCTGCTCAAGCTGCATGATGATTTTCTGGAGCACTTCAAAAGTGAAATTAAGTGGTTTTGGATAAGACAGGTTGAGTGCATATATCAAACCTAGAAGCAGGGCACAAGCTGAGGCGACTGAAGTCAGTTCATGCAACACCTCCACGCCCTCAATAACAATGCCAATGTCTTCAGGTGGCTCCTGCAGTCCTTCCCCTTCCTTCCGAATGACAAACACTGCCATAGTGAGCTGCTCCAGGTCCCTCTGAGCATCATCTGCTCTAGAGTCCCACAGAAGGGTACATGACACAAACACAAAACATCATTGGCATCACTTCGCACTGTTATGCAGTAACTATGCACTAGGTATGGGACAATAATATCACTGGCCTGAGTCCTACACTGTGATACCTTGCTGATTAGGCTAATTCATCATCTTAAATCAGAACACAAAATTAATATCCACCACCGCTGTTAATGAAATAAGGGTGTCACAATTAGTCAAGACAATGGCTACATAATCATAATGACTATATCACTGAATAATGCCAAAATAGATCACACTATATGGATTTGGTACAGCCTAGTATTAGTATTAGACTAAGTCTAGTATTAAGACAACCCTGTGTTGTAAAATGACAAATAAATGGACAATCTGGCACTTTTTGGTTGATGTGCCAATGTGTGGTATGTGCCAGACTATTTCTTGGATGGGTGTAACCACACACTCCAAGCAGCAGAGAGAGGTGTATCAATTTGATCCAATTTGGTGTGTATTGTTGATAGGCATTACATTATGTCCAACATGGCCAAGATTACAAAAACATGTAATCAATGAAACCAGGCCTGCAGTGTTATGGTTATTACAGTTGAGAAAATGTTCCTTTTACAGCATTACTATAAATCTAGGATGTTTTTGTGTGTGTCCATTTGACAAGGTGTGCTGACATGCAAATTACTGATAAAACTTACAACATATTCGTTGATCAGTTTATCTGTATCTTCTCCAAGGAAGATGATGAGGGCTTTCAGGACACACTCCTGCCGAAGATGGATGTCCTCAGTCTGTGAAAACATAACCTTAATTCATTTTATTTTTACTAATCTCTGAAGACAGACATCCTTACTCTTACCACTGAACTCCTACACTACACTATAATTTAAAACAGATGAAAATGTAGTATGTCAGAGTTTCATTAATAAAACAGAAAAAAGGATGTGAGCTCAATGGAGTAGCTTAAAACATGCCCTGTTTATGAAAGACATGGTCAGTATTGGTCTGCCCAGGAACTGACACCCCTCATAGGTTCCAAGAAACTCAGGGACTCCTTTGATTAATCAGATCTACCTGGTCCAAATTGGCCATGATGTTAGCGGTCTTTTCGCGAGTCGCTCCTCCTTTGGCACGGATGACTCTGATGAGCTGACTTGAGTGCAGGTCTAACTGGGCCATGAACTTCTCCTCAAGAGGAACAGCCATGAGCCTCTGGAACTCTGCATTGATCTAAAACAAAAATGACAATGGATATGGTATCCTGAATGAAAGGAAATGCAACTGGCCTGGGCTTGTATACAATTTCAATTTTAACAAAGTAACCACTGAAGGATAGCTGAACAATGGCCAAAATGTCTATACACCAAAAAGTATAACAAATATGGAAACTGAAAATGTAAATTTTGTCCGGAAGCAGTGTTATACTTGATCTTAACCACATGTAATTATGACCAATTATAAAAAGCTCACT
This sequence comes from Cebidichthys violaceus, assembly GCF_023349555.1. NCBI lineage: Eukaryota > Metazoa > Chordata > Actinopteri > Perciformes > Stichaeidae > Cebidichthys > Cebidichthys violaceus. The sequence continues at coordinate 10,401,018 of NW_027176594.1, forward strand.
TTAACAAAACCAAAATACAGACTTTGATCACTTCAGTACCATTATTACCTTTTTCGGCTGGAACAGTGCAGGCCATCTCTCCTTGAAGTCCTTTATGCTGGGTTCTTGGTTTACCACCTCCTGTCGTCTGTAGGCAAACGTGTAAGCCATTTTGTCTGCGACAACCCTTTCATTGTTTCTTATCTTGATCTCTCTCAGAAGTTCTAGTCTCTCTTTTTCCAGGCTTTCCAGAGTCTCACCAGTAGGGAAGGATGGAAAAAAGTTAGCTTCAGCTCATTTTGGCCTCTTCACCTTTTTAGCAGGGAAAGCATCTGTTGGAGCTTTAGATTTCAGGGAGTTTACCGACAGCTCTGGACACCCCTGCAATTTGAGCTGAGTCCTGTTGTTTCCCATCTTGTATTTCAGTCGCTGTTTCCAACCATAGCAGCCATTGAATAAGCCAGGTTCTTTCAAACAAGGGTGCTTTTTGATTAGGGCCTCTGCAACTGTGCAGAAATGTTCATCCTCTGGGTAGGCCTTGTATTGGTACATTTCTTCTGCTAGTCTATTCAGGATATCAGACTTCATTCAGGAGTTGACTGTCAACATTTTGTGGCTCACATTGCACTCAGAATTCCCCTTCGCTAGCTGCAGCTCTGTGTCATATGAAAATTTTGGAATTGGAAAGTCCTGTGGCCACTGTTTTGTTCGAGATGACACAGACTCTGGGGTTGAGAGTAGTATTGTGTCATTTGATGCAAAGGAAACACCGTCATCAGACTCAAGTGAAAGAGAACTAGATGATGTGCTCTCAGTGGCACTGATCAAAGGTGGATTTGTTTGCTGGATCACCTTGATGGTCCCCAAATCCTGAAGTTCTGTGGTAGAATTGAGATTAAAGAAGTCATTGCCAACATAAACACGAAGGCAGCCCCGTCACTGAGGCCAGCCAGCACAACATCTTGTTATCACTGCATCTCCCACACAGACAAGATTGGCGTTTTTTGGGGGTCGGCAACCGGACGCACATCTATGCGAGCACGACAGAAGCACGGTATTTACATGGGAAACAACGCAGGTGGCGGCAGTAAATGCAGTCTTTCTGAAGCAGCTTTGACACAATTCCGCCTTCCACATTACCGTGAGGTTCCGGTGTAGTCCAAGAAGTGTGACCGCGCGGACCGTGCGCGCTGACAAATATATGAATCACCGCGTCATACACACACACACAAACGCACGCTGAAGTAGTGTTAACAGAACCGCGGGTGTGGATCCTGTAATTAGCTTGGTAACAAGCTAATGTATGCCTCACCCAGCTCAGTATTGCTGCGCTAATGTGCTAATAAGCAACACTACGTACCTTAACGCGTAAACGAGAGAGGCATGGAATTTACAATAGAAACAATGCAGGTGGCGGCAGTAAATTCAGGCTTTCTGAAGCAGCCAAGACACAATTTAACTTAACGTTACCAAATCACCTTGAGGTTTGGTGTAGTCCAAAAAGTGTGACCGCGCAGACCCTATAATTAGCTTGGTGGCAAGCAAATGCAAGCCTTACCCAGCTCAGTATTGCTGCGCTAATGTACTAATAAGCAGCTAACGTTGCACCAGTACACACCATACCATTACACAACTTTCAGTTAGAGCATTGAACCATGACAGTCCCGCCCCCCAAAGTCTTCGGTCTGCTAGCGAGCTACCACCTGGTCTGATATTGAACTGCTAGTTCAAGCTGCAGGCCTGCTAGCGATATGCTAACTGGCATAGCAGCAGAGCACTAACATTATAGAAATGTAATAGCTACTTGCTGACGAAAGTATCTCGAGGCTATTAATGTTACTAGAAGTTTGACACATCAGTGGATTAAAACACATTTTTCATAAAACGAGGGAAATTAATCATACATGTTAATTTAAAACTTGCTAACATTAGCATGACAATAGCTGGTTTGGCTTAGTCCGTTTACTAAATACTTAGTAACTTAATACTTAACAAAATGTAACCAATTCAGGTGGACCATTTTATACCTAACATATTACATTATTTGTACATGCAAAATAAAATGTAGCACCCGACTTACCTTCTATCCAAGTTACCGTAATGAGAAAAAATGGCGGCTCAACTGCTGAGGAAAAATCTGGAAAAGATGTGGACGTCATGACGTCAGACGCACAACACTAAGAGAAACCTAATTGACGTGGTTTTACTGAAATGAGAATAGCAGGTTAAGGGAACAAATTATAATTTCAAATTGATATATACCACAAAAGTACATTGCCATCACTAAAGCAGAAATCTGATTTAGACTCCTTTGAAACATTACGTTACATCAACTTCTACTGAAATACTCTTTTTACAGTGTAGTCACCATGGAGCTCCGTCGAAACATTTGAGTTGGTGTTCTTTTTTAGTCAAAAACGCTTACATTAATATCGATTTTAAAATGACAATATTTCTTGTCATAGGAGAGTAGGGGAGAAACAGCCAGGACAAGGCCGCTGCACCGCACTAGGTTTTTAGGTTCCGAATGGCGGGCACTTCCCGTCCGTAAGTCCTCAGAACAGGCCGCAGGGCAACCACTCGTGGGTGGCGGGAGTAGAGGCGAGGCAACGCAGTCCGACCGAAAAGGCCCAGACTAGAGGTTTGAACGTGGGCGCCTGAAGACGCTCACGCACCTTGGACTACTCAGTACCGTTAAAGTAGCTCTCAGTTTCAAAAAGGTTGGTGACCCCTGATCTAGTGTTTGGACACACTGTCCGGGGTCCATTGTCTGTTTAAGGATGATTGGAAGGAGTCAGATCCGCCAACCAACCTTATTGATTATGTGAATGGGTTTTGGCATTGACTTTATTCTGTAGGGGAGTTGGCAAAAAAAATGTTGGCTGCATCACAAGCTAAAATGAAGAGGTATGATCCTCAAGCTGAGATATGTCAGTTTAGTGCCGGTGATCGAGTTTTGGCTCTTTGTCCATTGGTGAGTTTACGCTTCAAGGCTAAGTTTTCTGGTCCGTATACACTGGTAAACGCATCTATTACATTAATTATTTGATTTCAACTCGTGGTCGCAGGAAGCCTATGAAATTGTTCCATGTGAACTTGCTTAATCCCTATTATGCTCACTCTTCTAGTGCATCTGGTGATGTCTAGCAGGAACCAATAACAGAAAGTCCTGTGTTGGTGGCTGATACGGTGGATGCAGTTTCAGTTGAGAGTATGGCCGATGCTGTTCTGGAACCTGATGAGGGCTTGTCTGGTTGGCTGAAGCACAGGCTGAGGAATTTGAAGAGCTGATTTTGAAGTATCCAGATATATTTGGTGACGTACCGTCCCGCACTAACTGATGAATCATGTGGTGGCTGGCCTGGCCGGTTGTGCAGTTTACCTGGATGATTTGGTGGTCTATAGTGATTCTTGGTTTTCTCACATGCAGCGGGTTAGAGCGCTGTTTGACAGGTTGGCAGAGGCAAAGCTTACAGTAAATCTAGCAAAGTGTGAGTTTGCTTGTGCAACGGTGACTTACCTTGTTCGGTGGTCGGACAGGGGCACGTGGCTCCTGTTGATGTCAAAGTCTTGGCAGTTGAGCAGTTTCCACGGCCTGCCACTAAAAAGGAACTCATGAGATTCCTTGGGATGGTAGGGTATTAGCGTTTTCTCTGTAAGAATTTTTCTTCAGGTGTGGTGCCACTTACTGACTTGCTGAAGACCAGGGCTCAATTTATGTTGTCAACCGAGTGCCATGAAGCATTTGGTAATAAGTCTCATGTATTCAGCACCAGTGTTGACTGCTCCCCGTTTTGACCATCCTTTTGTGTTGCAAGTGGATGCTAGCCATGTAGAAGAGGGAGACGTGTTAATGCAGAAGGATGAGCAGGAAATTGACAGAGCAGTCAGTTTCTTTTCTCAGAAATTCAACCGGCATCAGTTAAATGACTCTGTTGTTGAGAAGGAAGCCCTTGCCTTGATCTGGTCCCTGCAGCATTTTGCAGTCTATGTGGGGTGACACCAGTGGTGGTCTACACAGACCACAACCCACTGCTCTCTGTCTGTTTGGCTGCTTTCCCTGCAGGTATTGGAGGTGGGTGTGGCAGAGGGTCATCAGCAGAGTGAAGACACCTGAGCTAATTAGCAACACTGGCAACACATGGGCCCTGTGCCAGTGAACTCTGTTTAAAAACCCTCTTAAGTCTTAGTTGGCCCCTCTCTCCTTCCTGAGACACCTTTAGTTTTTGGTTGAGATTATGATTTGTTTCTGCACTATACAACATTGCATACACACTTTCCAGTCAAGCACTTGCCTACACTGCTGAAATTGCTGACTTCACATACCACTATAGTTTATGTTTGCCTCTTATGTTGCCTTAAGTTGATAAATAATGATACATGTTAATTTGCTTGGTTGTGTGCATCTCCCTTTTTTTAAACACTTTGCCTCAACTTTCCATTATATCTGTACACGTGAGATAGGTGAGGCATCTATCTTTATCTGATCCAGAGTTGGAGGATTTTTATCTTTCCATTTAAGCAGCAAAAGCTATTTGCCGTACTGGCTTAGGCAGACATTTTGCAGTACATGGACATCTGTTGCTTTATGGCAGTTCAGAGGTTCTGTGAATATTCTTAGCATGTCAGAAAAAAAATGTAATATAGATTGCCAAAATTCTGTACATTTTTGGCAGAGACAAAACCTATGTGATAGAGCAATCACAGTTAGGATTGATATTTGGTGTATAGTTTTGCTTTAGACAATGCAGTCTATGTATAATCTTAAAATGTAATACTTTATGTTTAAAACAAATTGAAGATGACTGTATCTTTTCTAAAGTAGATTGCCATTTGTCCCCAGAAAGCTTTGTGTCCAATTAATCTTCTTGTTTAAAAGTGCCAGGGGTTGTAGAGTGTAGATTTTGCCAACTATCTTTTCAGAAAATGAGCTCCAAAAAAATTATACAATTATTAATTAATCATGCAATTGGTTACCTGCTCCAATTGATTTTTAGATGGTTATTTAATGATTCATTGTTTAATCAAGATTCTCACATGGCTGAAATTGTGCACTTGCTGGGATCAATTTAACTCTAACCTTTGATAGATTTAGCTAAAGGAGAACAAACCTTTTTTTTTTTTTTAATTCTTGAAGTGAGTTTTATCATTTTTTTTTTGCTGAAAAAATAAATCTCCCCTCTCTGCAACTGCATGGTTACAAAGGTTGCAGCCTGGTGTTTGGCACCAGCCTCCTATTCTTGTCGAAGGGAAAACATCATCAGGTTAGCCTGCTGTCAAACCTGTCAGTATAACGCAGATGGCTGCTCCAGTACGAGAGGACTTGACTGAGGCCGTCCTCAGCAGAGGCCTGCTTATGCTCTCCTGCAGACACAATAGGCAGTGAGTGGGAGGACGCCATGACACTGACTGGAAAGAACGGATTTGAAAGCTGCAATATAATTATAAACAAAGCAACAGTATTATACTTCTGAGGCCCTACACAAATGCTCAAATTGCCAGTTCCATTAACCACCACTATGTGTGATTCAGTCATTATAAAGCCTATTTCACACTGGACCAAAATAATTGGTGGACTTAATGTGATTAAGAAATGTATCTAAATACGTATGTATCTTTCGGATAAACAGAGTTAGTGTTTGACTCAGATTTATTCACTCATTTGATTTTTTTAGATGAGCCTCCTGTTGTCAAGTCTGACAAGCAGTGGTTCCTAAACTATTTAATCTGATAAGGCCCCACAGCCATATTGGATGAGCTCAAGTAACCCTGCATCAACAGTATCCATCGAGTTCCACATGTGTTCATTCAAAGGGACAATATTTTACATTGTTATATATAATTATATGAATTGGATACACAATTTGCTGTCAGCTGTCTAAAAAAACTTTCATTTCAACCCAATTCATTCTACTGTGTCCTAGACATCTGTACTTAGTGGACAATCCAACTCCCTATAACTGAGGTACCAGTTATACAATGTAATCCTGTATTAACTTTAAAGTTACACTTGAGAATGTTTAACTTTTAAAATGGGTGATTTTTTTTAGATGGACTGAGCAAAATTATCATGTTCCTCAAAGAAAGTTAAAAGACAGGCTCAACCCAGTTGAGTTGTATGATGCTTCTGCTGAATTTCTCTCACGATATCGGTTCAGCAAGAAAACCTTTGAGGAGCTGAACAGGGAGATTAAACCAACTGGCAGTCTCTTTTTTTCCCCCTGTTTGTTGTTTGGCCTTCTGTTATTTGGTCACATTGCTTGTTTAATCATGCCCAAAAAAAAAAATTCTCAAGGGAGGAGAAATTAAAGCTTCTCTTCTTAGTCATTGTTTAGCTAGCTCATACTTAACAAAACAGCCCAAAGTTGACAGTTACCCTTCATAAAAAAAAAATCATAATTAGCATATGCATTTTTTTTGTGTTTCATGAGGGCACAGTGACCTTTGACTACCAAATTCTAATGAGTTCATCATTGAGTCGTAGTGGAAGTTTGTTACAAATGTAATAAAAATCCCTCAAGACGTTTGTGAGACATTCACAGAAGTCTGAAGGATGGGCGGACAGATAAACAGAAGAACGGACGGATGGACGGACAACCAGAAAACATAATGCCTATGGCCATGGCTGTCACAGAGACAACAGGAAGGAGCAAAAGCTGTAGTAATAATGTTAATAAAGAGATGCTAATTTATAATGTATTTACTGTAGTCATGGTACCTGATTCAGTTTGCAGGAAAAGCATGTGGGTGGCTGGGTGCAAACGCGCACACTCTCTCTCTCTCTCTCACACACACACACGCACGCACGCACGCACGCACGCACGCGCGCGAGCGCGCGCGCACGCGCACACACACACACTAACGCTAATTATCAGTGCTCTAGCCACAGTGTGGAATATATTGCTGTGTGTGGATGCCGAGCAGAGAATAGCATTAGCATACTTTACACAGCTGACATCTTTGAATTGTCAACAGCCTCTCCATCACTAACTGGTCTTACCTATTCACACACACAGTCATGCATGAATATATGAAGACAGTATGTTCGCCTACACATTTATAGTCACAGTTCATGTATATCTGAACATAGCACTGTCCCTCACACATTCACCCACACAGCATGTGACACTTTCTTTTGATTCCTTTCTAAATAAATGGGCTTCACATATTATTCTCATCATTATTCTATTTTTTATTTGTTTGTCAAATAAACTATTGGATAAAGTAAGTATGCATGGGTAATTTTATGGAGCAACTTCCTCAATAACTGTTTAAAATATATTGTTTATTGTCGTTGGTGTCACAATTGATTCAAATCAATTTCAAATGTTTGAATGTATAATATTGCAAGATGATGAAAAGGACTTTTCAATCGTTTAGGGATGTCCAATTTTATGTGCACAATCATGTCCAAATATGTTTGCTGGCAGGAGTCTTTGTATTTTAACACATGACAAAGTGCATTCCTTACTTTGAATGATTTTGTCCCTTTTGTGTTTTAAAGAAAAAAATCACGTAGGTGTCAAATTTGTATTCTTTTTAATTAAACCAACAGAGTTGTTTGGATTCAGCAGAAAGACAATGTGCAGATAGCTTACTGCCTGCTCATAATATTATGTGACTACATTCCTCAGTAAGGTTGAAGACGACAGCCTAGCAGCACAAGAATGTATCCACATGATAGCTTTCTCTCAGATTACTTTTTTTCTTTTTTTCATCTCCAAATTTTTGAAGTGATGTTTATGTCGACATTTTTATTTCCAATCTCTGTACATCCTTGATTAATTTTGTGTTACTGTGCAATTGTGTAATTGGACAGCTGGAGTATCCAGGCAAAGCCTCTGAATCTGAATGTTGACGTTTTTGCATTTGGTCAGAGCAAGTAACGTAGTATGGAGCATCTGTTATTGAAAGTCACATGGTACAGTAAGGAATATAACAAGTAAGAAAGTCCACTAAGGGCGAATAGGAGGGGTCAAACAATACACAGGACTGTGTATTGTGTGAAACCAAAAGTAAATGTTGACTTAACGTTTGATGCGTTGCGCTTGTTGCGTTGTGCTTGTTGCGTTGCACTTGTTGCGTTAGGAAGTCCGCTAAGGGCGATTATTTTTCATTCACGGTAGTTACTTTGTTGCATTTTGATATAAGCCATTATATTTTTTGTAACCAAGTACATTTCTTGCCTAAACCTGACCAATCGTTTAACAACATTAACCACCTGACATTGTGCATTTCTACAAGGGTGATAAGAGGCCGATTTAGTGAGAGTCGTATTTTTGGTTCAGAAAGTTTTTTTCTGATGACTGGGTTGGTTCCCTCCCAGCCATTATGTGGTATCTCTTGCCCTCCTCTTACTCATTCCTGATCTACTCTCCTAGTTGAAAAGAAGATGAGTGGCTTTATGGAGAACTGGCTCCTCAGTGGTGTCAAGCATCAGTTTCTCAACATATCCCCTATAATCTTCATTCACTACCCATTTAGCCACACTGGGCCGATTCCTTAGCTGAGGACCACACATGGTGGTCAGATTTGGCTAATTTGTTGGTAAGGATGGAAAACCAGGGCCTGTTGGGAATAGTATTTTGCTATCTGCACTTTGAGCATGGTGTACAGCGGTCTTTGTCTTATCCTCTAACACATGACCAAAAAAGACAGTTACCATACCTCTCTGGATGTATGTTTTGACAGAGGCCAGCCCTGTCTGTGTTAGAGGCAGACGAACAGCTTGGCAGGGACATCTGCCTGCCCTCCTTTATCTCCTTCAAATCAGCAGCCAATGAAAAATGCCACTCCCGATTTGTAACCTAACCTTTCAGGTATTGACCACAAACACTGTGTTATGTTCTGGGTTACAGAGGGGTTTCTACTTCTCTCAGCTTTCACTCTGTGTGGTGAACCTAGCATAACCTGTTTCATTGTCATTTAAGAAAAACCCACTCCAATTCAATTCTGAAATGCACATTTAATCTGCCTGCCCCCGTCCCTTTGTATCATCATCCCCTGTCTCTTTTTGTTTGATTAAACCCTTTCAGATGCTTCAATAAAACAAAACCTAAAGACAAATACAAGTTGAATATTGGTTAATGGGAGTTTGGATTAATGTGTTCATCATATATTAAAGTAGCCAAAACGCCGACGTTAATAGTAAAATCACACTATTTACAATATAACCTTGGTTTATTGTGTGATGTGATCATACAGTAATGCATGCATTAACACAGTGTTTTGGTTCAAAGCCTTTGAATTCTATGGTCTTTGTGATGCAGTTAAAAATATTAATATTGTATTGTATTTGTAGAGCACTTTTCATCAAGAAAATGTTCTTCACACGGCAACAAAAGCAAGATAAATCAAGAGAAAGTTAAAACAACTTTAAACAGAGCAGCGCAAAAAAGAACAATGACAACTATGATGGTGGTAAAACAAGGTGATACAAACAAATATGTATCCACAGAACCTAAATGACCACAACATATTTACAACATTTGGACATCCTAAGAAAATGCATCACAAATTTGTGCCTGGTCGCCAACAGGAAGCCACTAAGTCAAGGCAGGGCATGTTTTAAAAATAGCATGAGTCATCGGTTCATTCAGAGTGTCTGTTCTGTGATGAGCGCTGCACATTGGACGTCTTTTTCGGGTTGCAAACCAAGGTGATCAGGAGGGTTGTTCACTAATTTGAATCCCGATCCCACCAGTCAGCATGCCGAAGTGGTAATATATGGAAAGTGTGTGTGTGTGTGTGTGTGTGTGTGTGTGTGTGTGTGTGTGTGTGTGTGTGTGTGTGTGTGTGTGTGTGTGTGTGTGTGTGTGAGCATTTCGATTGGATCTTGATCATGGCAGTCTCTACCATCTGTGTGTGTGTGTGTGTGTGTGTGTGTGTGTGTGTGTGTGTGTGTGTGTGTGTGTGTGTGTGTGTGTGTGTGTGAGCATTTCGATTGGATCTTGATCATGGCAGTCTCTACCATCTGTGTGTGTGTGTGTGTGTGTGTGTGTGTGTGTGTGTGTGTGTGTGTGTGTGTGTGTGTGTGTGTGTATGGCTGAATGTTGACACGTAGTGTAAAGCACTTTGAGTGGTCGGGAAACTATTAGGGCACAATATAAATTCAAGCTCATTTACCATATGCCAAGTTGAAAAATGTTCAACTCTGGGTAAAATACTGTGCTTGTCTTTTTCACTTTTCACCTAACTGTTCAATCACAGTGGAGGCGGGGGACCTCCTCCTTTTGTCACCAGAACACATGGTACGCTAAGTAACAAAGACACAAAATGATTATGTTATGGATAGTAGAATTGGACCAATAAACAATAACTAAACTTAACAATACCGGTCAGTGTTTTACTTTGACCGGCCTGAATGGCCTGTTCTCACCCACTTTGCCCCCTCGCTACTTCTTAGAGCAGAGGAGAGCCAGGACAAAGCCACCGCACTAGGTTTTCAGGTTCCGAATGGTGGGAACTTCCCGTTGGTGCCGGATGCGCGCCGCGAGCGCACCCCGTCGACAGGTCTGTCAGTCCTCGGAACAGGCCGCGGGGCAACAACTCGTGGGTGGCAGGGGTAGAGGGGAGGCAACGCAGTCCAACTGAAAAGGCCCAGACTAGAGGTTTGAACGCGGGCGCCCGAAGATGGTCGCGCACCTCGGAGGGTTGGATCATTAGAAAAGCTGGTGTCGGAGGCGCATGTCGGCCTGTCACCGAAGTAACCGGCTTTGATCATGTGATGACTCCTGTCGTGAAGATCATAAATGTTATCCGCTCCAAAGCCAAACAACACAGGATATTCATAACTGATCATTTGTATAAACATGGGACAGAGCTGATTTGTTGATCATGATTTGTTCAAAAATGTTACAAAAGTGGTTAGTACAAATGAGACATGATTTGAAGATATGACAAAAATATAACAGGTGTGATTTTGAACCAAATGCTACAAATGTGCTTATTCATACAAAACTGTCATCATTATTTACAAAAATATCAGAGATGTGATACCTCTGACTTTCAAATGTTGAAACAGATTAACAGAAATAAATGTTGCATGTTTAAATATATCTGTGTTTCCTACCATCATTGGTGTGGAAATAATTATTAATAATTATTGTGAGGAATAATTAACATTGACATGTGATCAGACAGTCTCTTCACATATATTATTATTATTATTAATAAAAGGTGATCTGTGCAACTTTGTTATTCAGGAAGTTTGTATCAAACAAGTAGCCCTTCGTACTACTCGGTGCGCTTGAAGTAGCTCTCTGTTTCAAAAAGGTTGGTGACGCCTGCCTTAGAGTCACAGAATAAGAAGTCAGTAATGACATTGTTGTGTCCTGGTCTATAGTGGACCTCAAAATGACAAGGCTGGAGAGAAAAGTACCATCTGGTAACTCAAGCATTAGTGTCTTTGTTCTTGAGACTGGCCTTTGTGCATTGCAGTGGATCCACAAAATCAAACTCTTTGCCAATAAGGTAATATTTCAAGGTGTCTAATTGTCATTTATTACCTAGAGCTTTTCTTTTCAACTGTTGCTTACCTCATTTCCATTGGGAAGAGTTTTCGGATTATGTACTGCACAGGTTTCCCTCCTGTCCTTGATTTAACAGTGCTCCTATAACTTCATCAGAAGCATCTGTCTGGACAGTAAAGGGAAGAGTGAAAACTGGACAATGCAAAACAGGTTCTTGACACAAACTGTTTTTTCAGATCTTTGAAAGCTTTCTCACTTTCTTGAGTCCACTAAACCTTTACCTGGTTGGATTTATGAGTTATATCAGATAGCACAGCTTGGCGAAAAGTTTGCGATACCTAACTACTAGCCCTAAGAATGACTGTAACCTCTTCTTGGGGTTAGGTAGTGGTGATGCTGCAATCGCCTCTACCTTTCCTACCTGAGGATAGATGCCTACAACTCCAATCACATAGCCAAGGTACTGGACCTCTGACTTAGTATTGTGGCACTTCTTGGCATTGATGACCAGACCAGCACTCGGATGAGATGGAAGACATCAGCAAGATGTTGCACATGACTCTCCCAGGTACGGCTGAACATAACAATGTCATCAATGTAGGGTGCTGCGTAGTCCTCTTCTCCTCTAAAAACTTCATCCACCAGGTCGGTGGATGAAGTTTTCATGTGCAAGATCTTGCTGATGCAACGTTGCTGGTACTCTGAGCAAACCAAAGGGCATCATTCTGAATCTGAACAGTCCGCTTGGAACCCCGAATGTTGCTGAGTCCTGTTAAGATTTGATTAAGGGTCACTTGCCAGTACCCTTTACACAGGTCATGAGATTTTAGGAAGTTGGCATTCACCAAGCGCTCAATCAATTCATCAACCCTTGGCATTGGCTAGGGATCAAAGAGACACACAGCATTCAACTTTGAAGAGTTAAAACAGATTTTCAGTTGAGGGTTATCCTTCTTTGGAACCAACACCAGAGGGCTACACCAATGATTGAGAGATTAATGATTCCTGTAGCCAATGAGGCAGTTGACAATCTAGCTGACCTTGATCTTCTTCATGAGAAAGGCTTCAGAATATCTTGTGGGATAATCGCAGACTACCAGTATGTACTTGTGGCCTGCTCTAATCCTTTCTAGTGGGTCTACAATGTCCATGGCAATGCGGGAAAACGGTGTATCAATGATGGCCCTTTTAATGAGGGGAGCACTATCTCCTTTCTTGTCCTCTTTCTGTAGCTTACTCACTAGAAGTGACAGAAATGTCGGACTCTGAGCAAACTTTCTCTGGTGCCGCTAGCTCTAGCCTCACAAGACTGCTTGGCTCAGTTCAGCAAGGATATGGAGTTCACAGCCTGACACAACCTAATAGGGCAGTTATTCAAATACACCTACTGAAAGCAAGTTGTGTTGACCTTTGACCTGGATAGCTACCGCTTATCATACTTTGTCACTATGAATACAGAAAATGTCAACTGTTCCTCAACCAAAAATGACATTCCTAGGGAGACTGTCCTATCTGACTAGGGTGTGATTACTTCCCTCATCTAGGAAAGCCATCCTCAATTAAGACACCTATTGTAGGCTCTGCACGTCTTCTAAATGGCTAAACAAACAATTATGGTTAAATTTGCAAGAAATATGGCAGTGAAATACTGAACCACTTTGTGATGCAGAGGAAGCCTTCAAAAACAGTCTGAATCTTCAGAGGTAAACACAGCGTGATCCAGTTGTTCAAGCCTCAGATACTGTAAGTAACAAACCAATCCAAATATCAAAATGACACTGACCAAAAAGTGGACTACATCATAATGTTTGCTATCGAAATCAAGTGCTCACTGACTTCATAGTGTTTTTAGTCCTAAACGAAATTGAAAGTTTTTAGATTGACCATTTTATTGGTGAAATAACATTAGTTAACAGATATTAGTTAGATTTGTTTTCCTTATTATGTTTTGACACATTTCTTACAGTTGGTTACTCAGAGTAGGCTACTAGTTAATGGAAAAAGCAATGCTATATATTTGTACAATATGCATACTTAGAAAAAAATATTTATCTTGTTCAAGAAAGGACTGTTCAAGAAAGGACATAAGCTACTGCCTGAAGTTACTCATGTTACTGTTATTTCATCTGACTCATCTTTACTGAAGGGTTAATCCATATAGTTTTTGACACCATGTCGCTTCAGTTGATTCACTCAGTGCTGTGTTACTATTCAGCTGCATAGGCCTGATATCTGGGACAGTTTAAATAATGTTGTTTAGTAAAATATAAAACAAACTTGACTTTTATTCAGGATACCACTTTCCATTACTACAAGGAACTTGTTGATTTTGGCGGTTCCTGTGGACAAAAGCGGCAGTGTTTCCGAGCACCAGATTCCCTTTAGAAAACCTCTCATTTAACTGCAGCCTGACAGACAGCCCTGCACAGTCCAGGTTCTGGTTCTCCCTTGCCTTTCTTCCCTCTAGCAGACCCAGCAAAACAGCATTCGCCTCCAGCAGTGTGGTGTTGTTGTTTGTCCCAGTGGGGAGCAGCATGCCAAAGTCCTGTTCCTGGCCAGAGGTCGAAGGCTACAGCAAAGCTGGATCAGGGTCTGTCAGTGGTGGGCTGGTTGCTTCTGGAGGACCCGCTGGAGTCTGAGCTGAAGGAGTTTCTGGAGTTTGTGAGGAATCTGACCCAGTGGCACCAATGACAAGCATTCAGAATAACTTAATAGAATTAGCAATCTTCACACTGATTGTCGTGTTTACTAATGTAGGTCATATAGAGGCATCAGTTTTAAATTGAGAATATTTCATAGCCATTTCTTCAAGTTCCTAACAGTACCTTCCACTATCTAGTTATCATTATGGATTTCCCATGTTTTAAGAAGTCTGTTCACACTGATATAGGCTTGTAAGAAGAGTAAATATTGAACAATGGTTAATTCAAATCACTGCCATTTAGATCAGTAAACAAACTCATTGTTTATTGTTTGTATTTGTACATTACCTGTCACTTCAACTATTCTCCACTGTACAGTAAGGTTCAGTCTGCGTATCGACTAAATTCAAGATGTATTTGGAGTCACAATGAATTGTGTGAGCATGACATTTGTCTTGTTTGTGAGAAATTCACAAATGGGAGGAAAAAAATGAAAAAATACAACCACTTAAGTGCAGCCATTCCAGTGAGTACAGGGAAGAGATTTTGCTGTCCAGATGAGGAATGCCTCGCTAATATGACAGACGTATTACCAGTAACGATCCACCAGACAAATGATGCAGCAGCCGATTCGATTTAACATCTACATTAGCCATGTGATGTGATTTCGGAGATGTACGCACACTCATTTTCCACCACATACACACACAAATACACAGTTGCCATAAACACAAATGTATGCACTTTTTTATGCAATTATGCTGAGTAGCATGCGAATTCCCTGTTATTTTTTTCTACCCTCCTCTCTTACATACACACAAATGGAACGTGTATGCGTGCACACGCACGCACGCACGCACACACACACACACACACACACACACACACACACACACACAGACTCAGGCTGTTATCCTGTGGGGCAGAGCAGTGGAGATAATGATAATAGATGGAGAGAATCTGAAGATTATTTTCTACTGTGCCAATATTAGCTCCTCATCCAGCTAGCATGCTGCAAGTGTACCTTACATTACATTAAGCAAACACTTAATAGTTCTGTCTAGAAAGAAGCTGAGGGGCAAATTCACAAAAGAATTGCACGGATATGCGGTTGTTTAACAAGCACAAATAACGAAACTGTGTAATTCTCAAAGCACCTGCAAAGGGTGAAATGCACCAAGGAACTGTGCTGCGAAGCAAACAGTGTCTCGGTGCTCTTGTGCTATTTGTGTGTATTTACATTTGGTAAAATGCAGACATGTGGTGCAAAATTGGCCCCTATCAATGCAAATGAGCCTCATGTCAAAAACAGATCAATTCACAAAGATCAGCGCTTATAGCCACATATAGTTAGAGTGAAATTATTAGCGTTTCCAGAGAGTTGGTGGTAACAATAGCACATTCAGCAGGGGTGTTGTGAAACAATCAGATGCCAATTGTTTTTGTGGTTTGTATCCTTCTAATCTTACACGGAGCAGGGTTCAGTCTCAAAAGTTTATTGATCATACAGGAGAATATATGACAACCAGGTATACAGCTTATGACCCTGACCAATCAAGACTGCAGTTACTGCTATCGGCTACTCTGAGACTTCCCACTTTTCGCTGGCCTTGTGAAAGTGCGCAATCGGCTATACTTAAAGACTATTTTTTGCCCACTCTGGGACAATGCAACAAGCTGAAAACACAATGCTGACATATTATCACCATATAAAGTTGATACGGTTAATGTTAGCAAACAGACTTAAGTATTCAGCTGGTGTTTCTGGCCATGTGATCAATGGAAATGTAACATTGGTTCAGTCTGTGTGAGAGAGTGAACAAAATCAGTACGAATGACTATGAATGATCTCTCCTGTTGTTGTTGTTGTTGTTCCCTGTTTAAGGTTTTTAAGGGAGTATTTTTCTCATCTGAATCGAGGGTCTAAGGACAGAAGGTGTCCACTGCTAGCAACAACACCACCGTGCAACCCGATTTGTGATATTTGGCTATATAAATGAAATTGACTCGGCTTTGTAAAGTCCCTGGACTGTATGACTTCCTGTTTTGGTCTGCTTCTGTTTTTCCTCCTTCAAAATAACCATTATTTATTTCTATGTTATTTTTTGTCAAAGCCTGAGGCCATGTCCACACTACGTTTTCATTCCATATGTTTTGCTATGTTTACACTGAGCGTCCATACTACGCTGGAGTTTTCGAGCATCGAGTTTGAAAACTCCGGGGTTACCTCTTCATGTGGACGCTCGTAAACGGATAAGTTTAGAAACGATGACGTAGACGTGACGTGTGTTGACCAAATTTATGGACCCATAATCTAGTAAGCCATTATCTGTAAGTTTTCATTTTAAAGTAAATTTGATACGAGAGAGAGAGAGAGAGAGAGAGAGAGAGAGAGAGAGAGAGAGAGAGAGAGAGAGAGAGAGAGAGAGAGAGAGAGAGAGAGAGAGAGAGACCCGCAGCGTAATTAAGTCTAAGTCTTAAAATTAAACTTCTAAAACTTTCCAGGAAATGTGTCTATTTGAGTTTATAGAGAAAGATTTTATAGAAGATCTTAAGTATCAAACACGACCTTTCATTATTAAAGACTGGTTTATTACTCTGGTTGCTTTGTTAAAAAAAATACGACAATCTACTTCCTCTTTACACCGGCACCCACCCGCATGCCCAGTGTACGTACATAGTTACGTGATATTTGTTATCATGCGTTTTAGTATGGACAGAGATCATTTTGAAAACAATGCTGAAACGTTTGGACAAAGAGCGTTTTTGTTTGTTAAAACTTAAAACTTTAAAACGAAAACGTATTAATGTGGATGTAGCCCCAGGGAGCCGCAACAGAGGTGCTGAAGAGCCGCATGCGGCTCCGGAGCTGGTGGGTTGATGGATATCATTTGTTTAAGTCCTAAAAACATGGTGAGGTTGGAAAGTTAATTATGGCTGTTGACAGTATTTACTGATTTATGGAAAGAGGTATATCTTTGACTCTAATATGTCAACAAAATGAAACAACAATTTTGAACCTGCCTTTTCCAATGTTCAGATTTCTGATTTCTCAATAATGTTCCCTATTCATCAGCAGTCTCCCCTTAATGTATTTAAATGAATTACCTCATCAGCATTTATACTGTCTGAAATTACAAATCTGTCACCATTGAATTTCTTCATTTGACCACAAAGGTGATGATTAACCCTTAAACTCCACAGCAAAAATATTTGGTGGGATAGGTGCCCAATAATTACAAGTAACATTTTTATAAACTTATGAAAGATCTGTAATATTTTTCCATATTTACTTCTATAATTCTTTGTTGTTTTGCTCTATATCAGTGGTTCCCAAACTGGTTGGTGCAGTGGAACTAGACTACGGGGGGGGGGCGCGGCTTCAACACCAACCCACAGGCACACACACACACACACACACACACACACACACACACACACACACACACACACACACAGTGTAAACAATATAATTTAAAATTATAACAAATCCAATTCCAAACAAGTTGTAAAGATAGGGCACTATATCAGATGGTTGCACCTACAAAATTAAAATAAAATAAATCAAGCGGAACCGACATGACATGCACTGTGTTCCAACCACGCCCCCCAGAGCGGCTGATGTTACAGCTAACTTGACTAGCAGAGAGAGAGAGAGAGAGAGAGAGAGAGAGAGAGAGAGAGAGAGAGAGAGAGAGAGAGAGAGAGAGAGAGAGAGAGAGAGAGAGAGAGAGAGAGACTGGTATAAAGCGCAAATCAGATGGCAAGTCTGTTACAGCTGTAACAGGCGACGCGACCACCACAACAACGGCACAAAAAAAGGTAAAAGCAAGAAAATATAACGAGGCATATCTGTCCCTGGGCTTTACAAGCACTATGGTCGACCAAGAAGAGAGACCCCAGTGAGTTGTCTTAAAATACTGGCGGCAGACAGTATGAAGCCCAATAAATTGAAAAGACACTTGGAAACCCACCACCCCCGATCATGCGAACAAGCACCTTGAGTTTTTCAAAAAGAAATTTGAAAACTGTCATGCAGTCACTTGCAGCTTTTCACTTTGTAAAAGCTGCATCTGTCCCTGTGAAAGCACAACTAATTCAGTTTGAAAAACCTACTGTTAAATGGGGAAATGTAAGTTGTTGCACTGTTCCTAATTTAAATTTTAACATTTGAAGATAATTTTACTTGAAAACATATTCAACAATGTAATGCAATTAATATGTTTGAAAGCAATCTAAGGACCAATCTTTTTGGAAATTGATTTTATTATTGCTATTTATTTTTTTTAGTAAAACAAACTGAACAATAAACTGTGAAGTGGAAAAGTGAAGTGATATGTACTTATTTTAGAAAGAAAAACAAATATTTTATAGAGTTTTTATTGATAGATATATATATATATATATATATATATATATATATATAAAAAAACTCTATAAAATATTTGTTTTTCTTACGGGTACGACCCATTTGGGGTGGGTGGGGTCAGGTGCGGTGGGGGGGCTTACAATGTCCCTATATCATCAAAGGGGGTCTTGACAGAAAGTTTGGGAACCACTGCTCTATATGGTCACTGCATTGTTTGTACTGTTTATAACACAAAACAGGTGGAAACATGGCATTACATTTTTCGCCTCTGTGTTTTCTCATCAGCTCAGGCGTGAATTGGTCCTCTATCCACCCATCCTGTCAGTCTGACGCTGCTATTCTTAGTCGGTCCGTCTGCCACTGCGGTCCCCCTGGACGCTGTGCCTTCAGACAGACAGTTCCCATCTGACAAACCATTCTTACCTCCCAACCAGACAGGATGCATTAAATTGGTCATGGTGGAATTCAGCTGCGCGGTGTTTAATTAACACCAAGCGTCGATCTATAAGAGCTGCTGGGAGACGTAAACATCCTGAGGTTCCCATTAGGCTCAGAGGAGTGATGTTAGATGACAAAGTGCAGTATGGAAACTGTCTGAAGCATTCAACATGTGACAAAAACCCATAGGAAGGAGTGGAACTCAACATGTGCTTTTTACAAACTTGTGGTTCTCTTTCCAAACTGATTTGGAAACTTCCCTGAATTCCCTGAAGTCAAAGAACGGAACATTACCAGATGAAATTTCCAATTTGTGTCCTCCAAGCGTTTCAGGTGCACTTCACCAGATACAGTGCTGTGAAAAAGTATTTGCTCCCTTCCTGGTTTCTTATTGTTTTGCATATTTGTCACACTTAAATGTTTCAGATCATCACATTTTTTTTAATATTAGACAAAGATGACCCGAGTAAATACAAAATGCAGTTTTTAAATGATGATTTAATTTAAGGGAAAAAAGCTATCCAAACCTACTTGGCTCTATCTGAAAAAGTAATTGCCCCCCCCTTGATAAATCATGAATCAACTGTGATTTTTTTGGAAAGCTGAGTTCAATTTCACTAGCCACACCCAGGCCTGATTACTGCCAGACCTGTTGAATCAAGAAATCACTTAAATAGAACCTGTCTGACAAAGTGAAGTAGGCTGAAAGATCTCAAAAAGCAACACATCATGCCGCGATGTAAAGAAATTCAAGAACAGATGAGAAACAAAGTAATAGCCATGTATCAGTCCAGAAAGACCCCAGAACAACATCTGAAGAACTGCAGGCCTCACTCGCCTCAGTTAAGGTCAGTGTTCATGATTCAACAGTAAGAAAGAGACTGGGCAAAAATAGCATCCGTGGGAGAGTTCCAAGGCGGAAGTCACTCCTGACCAAAAAGAACACAAAGGGTCGTCTCATATTTGCCAAAAAACATCTTGATGATCCCCAAGACTTTTGGGCAAATATTCTGTGGACTGACAAGACAAAAGTTGAACTTTTTGGAAGGTGTGCATTCCGTTACTTAAAACTGACACAGCATTTCATAAAAACAACATCATACCAACAGTCAGACATGGTGGTGGTAGTGTGATGGTCTGGGGGTGCTTTGCAGCTTTAGCACCTGGACAACTTGCCATAATTTATGGAACCATGAATTCTGCTCTCTACCAGAAAATCCTGAAGGAGAATGTCCGGCCATCCGTTCGTGACCTCAAGCGCACTTGGTTTATGCAGCAGGACAATGATCCGAAACACACCAGCAAGTCCACCTCTGAATGGCTCAAAAAAAGCAAAATGAAGGTTTTGGAGTGGCCTAGTCAAAGTCCGGACTTAAATCTGATTGAGATGCTGTGGCATGAGCTTAAACAAGCCGTTTCTGATTGAAAACCATCCAATGTGGCTGAATTAAAACAATTCTGCAAATAACAGTGGGCCACAATTCCTCCACAGCGACGTGAAAGACTCATTGCCAGTTATCGCAAACGCTTGATTGCAAGGGTGGCAAAACCAGTTATTAGGTTTAGGGGGCAATTACTTTTTCAAACAATAAGAAACCAGGAAGAGAGCAAATACTTTTTCACAGCACTGTATATCAAGAACCATGGCTGACTGAGACAAGTTTTCCTGAATAACTTTTGTGCAGAAAATACAAATTTCAGAAATGTTTTTTTTGTAATGTATTATTTATGTTAATTAGAAGCAAATATATTTAACATTGCCTTTTAGTTGCTGGTTTACCATTTGCTATGTGAGTTTTCATTGTTGTGTGACCTCAAACAACTGCTGTTGGGATAGATCGATTTGACCCAAGTTCAAAAGTGGGAACTTTGCCTTTGAGTGGCAATCTATTGTACTTTTTCTTGAAGATTGTCGGAAATTTTGGAGTTCCAAGTTTTCTGGAATACAGCATTATACATATAGCCCGATATGGAGATTGTTCTCTGGCTGCCATGTGTGTGAAACATTTTGACAAACCAACATTTACTCCTTTAATTCAGTGCATTTATACAGTAACGTCTCCATAGTTTCCAGGTATAGCCAGTCTGTACATTCAGCACACATTTTAGGGTGGGGGATGGGGGGGACTGAGGTTTGTGCAAATTAGAATCTCGGTCCAGTCGTAACTGTGCTGTGTGTTGATAAATTCATGGCGCCGTCCGTGGTGCTGAAGAAGACAAATTTGTAATTGTGTTTTTGTTAGCCTCGTCTGGGTCTATTTCTATAATAGCCTATACATTCTATACAGGGGTATCAACTTCATGATCAATGTGACAAGCAGCAACATGTAGTTGTGGAAGAGCGAGAGGATCATAGAGACACACTGCAACCTGCACTATTCCTATAATATTCCTCTAATATGTCTATGATCATTCAGTGCTGCTGAAGATAACCCCACACCAAGCCGCCCCTCTGTCACAAAATATTTTAGAGTAGACATGACTACAGTTATGTCTAAGGTGCAACAATGTCCGTGGGAAAGTGTACATGGTTGTGTGTGTGTGTGTGTGTGTGTGTGTGTGTGTGTGTGTTGGTGGTGTGAGGCCACCCACCTTGTTAAAGATGTGCACATCATCAACTGGTTACATTGATAATTATTTAGTTTAAATCCTGGTGAAAATCAAATTAAAGAAATTAAATAAATCTTTTAAAGTTCAAAAGAATTATTATTACTTTAATGTAACATACAATGTGTCAAAATGTCTGTGTTCACATGCAGAGAGAATTTATTTTACAAAATAAACAAAAAATTAAGTAAATGCGTATTTTCTGAACAGTTCATAGGCTGTACTTAATTTGGTGCTGTGGATGTGGCAGCTGCTCCTCCCTGTCCTCCCTCAGGTCCTCATTGGGGTGGACAGGTTTCCTGGGCAGGATCAGAAGACACAGAGTAGAGCAGGTGGAAGAGAGGGGAGGACACAAAACTGTACGTCTGTGACCTTCTCTGACCTCGCCTCCTTTGTGAAAGCCAGGAAATGACAAAGAGAAGGCAGAGAGACAGAGGAGGAAGAAGAGGGAGAGAAATAAAGAGCAGGTTGGGAACCGCTGTGGAGAGGGAGAAAGAGCAAAGAAGAGAAAAGGGCAGAGTGACTTGACAAAGACAATCCCTGGGGTTGTCCTCGCTCTGTTTGTGTGTATGAGTGTGTGTAATGAGCATAGTGGGCTGTTGAAGCGCTCATGTTGAATCCCTCAAACAGACAACAGTGTGGCTGCGAAGGGAGGAGAGACAAGTCGTTATGGACACAATAACACATACATATGTAGGCAGGTCCCATGCGCGCGCACGCGCGCACACACACACACACACACACACACACACACACACACACACACACACATGCATCCACACTCCTAGTAATTCAGTGAGCTGAAACTGTCACAGTGAGAGAAGGTTCCAGTGGGTGCCAAGTTGTGTCCCTGTGGATAAAAAAATGCTGGTGGCATTTGATACACACACACACACACACACACACACACACACACACACACACACACACACACAGCTTAAGGCTCAAACTATTGTCCATAGCAGGATTCACAAACCCCCAGCTGCTACCTCTCTCCTATTCAGTCTGCTTTGTAATTAGTTTGAAGCTTTATCATCTTTTTATCATCTTAGTATGTGCAGCAGTTTTTTGCTTCATAAAATTATGTTTACTGTGTTATGGCATATCTCATGAAATATGAGTAAGTTACTCTTGGCCACGCTTCTAATTAGTTTTTTAATATACAAACCCCTAATATATATATATATATATATATATATATATATATATATAAGTAAGCATTTTATATATATTGCACCATCACTAGCCACAACTGAATATAGCGTTGAATCAAAATCTGAATCTGACACAGCATCAACAAAAAGGGCTGTTCTATTGGATTGCATTAGATTGTATTGGTGATCTGTCTGTCTGTCTGGCTTACATTTAAAATTAGACAATGTGAAGCTCAACAAAAAACGCAATGCATGCGAATGTGAGATAGTCCTGGTAACACAACAGCCTGACAAAATGAATGCAGATCACTAAACTAGCTCTGTGTGTGTGCGTGCGTGCGTGTGTGTGTGTGCAGCCTATGACTTTGCTATGTATAAATAGGGAGGATGTGCTTATAATTGTATAATCAGCCTGATCAATAAACACACGTGCCAGCACCGCCTATTATGTTTAGATTGGGCCCACTCCCAATACCGGTGTTTGAAAGCAGCCTTTTCTTTCCAGAATCTTTATAGTGTGTGGTTACTAGAATGTTAGATGGTATTCGAGCTGGAAACCCCAACAAACCCCAGTGATGGTGGCATAAGCACTATTTCTAAATGTTTCATTGGGTCTAGCTTGAATTACAAGTTAAGGGGTTTATATTTTCATTATGTACCTTCCAGTAGAAACCTTAGGATTATTCTTATTTTATTTTGCCTGCCATACCAAGAACATGTGCTGTTGCCCCCTAACTAGCATAAACACATTTTAAGAGTGACAACTGTGAGAACCTTGGAATGTTGTTCATGCTCATTGCTTGATAGATGCATTCATTATAATAGAATTTACCTAATTTTGGATGACGGACTACGAAACCAACTAGATGTACAACTTAATATTGGATACATTTTAAAATGAAAGTGACTCTTATTTCTTTGTGTTAGTTAGGGAAAGATATTTTTTTAAGAAGGGAACATGGCTTTCAGGTGTACATATCCGTCTAGCTCTCTGACCTCCACATTGTTGTAGAGGGAGCCATCCTTGGAAGTAATTTAAAATGATCTCAACTAACTTGATTCCTTCAATTCAAAGTAGCAGATATGTTGGTCCTCCTGAATTGCTGAGATTCTTATACTGTGACATAGACTGAGAAACATTGACTCTGCAGAGAAACCTCATCTCTGCTGTTTGTACACCACCAGCAATTACATTATTTTGTTCACTACCCAAACCCTTCGATCATGGTGAAGGTAGGAACAAGGAGTGATATTAAGAGCTTTAATTTTGTAGTTCAACTCTTATCATGGTTTCACTATAGTTGGATGCCTGAATTACTGTAGCTCCTAACCAGCATTCAGATTCTCTATCTTTTAGGATTCAGAGATACCTTAACAACTCAACTGGATTGACCAGTTTTTACCAAGAGAGAACCGTGTTGTCAGACTCAGAGGTGTTGATACTCACATTTCTGACGACACAAATAGCGCAAACTGCTCATGTATAATGTGTCAAATGCAGTGGGGGCTAAATAGTTTGGACTGTTGGCTCACAGCAAAAAGTTCCTGGGTCCGTTCTATGTGGAGTTTGTATGTTCTCTCTTTGTCTGAATGGGGTTTGTCTGGGTTTTTCAGTTTCTTTCAAAAGGCCAAAGACATGCAGGATAGGTGACCTGGTAACTCTTGATTGCCTCTTGGTGTGAATGGTTTTCTCGCTGTATGTATATGTGCATATATATTGTATATTGTGATAGACTGGCAAAGTGTCCAGGTTTTACCACACCTCTCGCACAATGTGTGCTGGCATCGACTCTAGCCCCCTGTGACTTGGAACAGGATGGATGGATCAATGGAAAAAATTAATCCAGTGAAATCTTCCAAAAAGCAACAACTGAGCCAGAGAAAGATGGATTTTCTTTCCAACACATTCACTCATCCACATCAAAACCAACACACACCTGCTTTAGGGATGATACCTGACAGGTTTACTAAATAATAAAGTCTAATTTACATCAGTTACTTCTTGCTGCTATCTTGTCTACAGTAACTTCAATAAAATGAGTCCACCAACATCAAGACAAAAGTGAGAAGGCAAACCCTAAACACTGAACTATTCAGATACCACTCTGCTTACTAAATGTGAGGCAAAAAACTTATTCAAGTGGGCTTACTTCCATATAAATATGTTGACTGTGAGGAGGGGAGAGGGAGAAGGAACAAACAGGGATGAAGGGAGGAAGAGTACAACTTCCAAGAAAATAGGGAGTTTGTTTTCCCAGAGGTGATGAAACACTCAGCAGGAGGCGGAGTGGAAAAATGGAAAATAAGCACTTTGTAGTTATTTCATGCAGCCGAGGAACTTCAGCTCTCCTGCATTTAAACAGACTGTGTTGCTGTTGCACTGAATACATCTGCAGCCACACACACACACACACACACACACACCTACTGTACAATGGTTCTAGGGGTGAGATTTCAGAAGGTTCATGTCTTTGGTGCGTAAGCGCTCATGTACACAGACTCCATTCGAACACACAGTGGTGGATTGCAAGATGTCTTTTTTTCTCCTGCTCCGCTGACAGCTTGTCAGCTAGGGTTCAGTGGTCATGGAAATTACAGATGTGTGTGAGTGTGTGTGGAGTAATACTGCTGATCAGTCTATCTAGTGATATGCTCCAATAACGACATATTTCTTTCCCGTATCTCACTCAAGAATAAACCTGGCTGTTTGTTTCTCCCTGTGTGTGTGTGTGTGTGTGTGTGTGTGTGTGTGTGTGTGTGTGTGTGTGTGTGTGTGTGTGTGTGTGTGTGTAAAAATAAATACACTGCCATAACCACTTCAGTGTGAAGGCCAGTTCACCTTCAATTCAGCCAGTCAGGAGGATTTAAAAAAATATATAATACTAAAGATGATTGAGCAGATAGTATAAAGGACACTACAGTAAGCTACCCTGAGTCACATACTATTTGAGTTTTGTATTACTGATTTTCTTTGTCTCTGTAATCAGTCAAAGTCACACTAAAGCTTTATAAATTATTATTAAATTAATAAATTTAATACATTTATTGGGAGAGGTCTTGGTTCCATTTTTCGAAGTTTTTATTTAATCTGTACGAAATGTAAGTTAAAACTGGAAACTTTAATTTTCATATCTTCAAACTACTAATATATATATATATATATATATATATATATATATATATATATATATATATATATATATATATATATATATATGGATGCACTTTATTTTAAAGCTACAATTCATACTTACTTCGTATTTCTGCCTTCTGTCCTGCCCAGCGCATTCATATTTATTAAGAGAAACAAGGTCTATAAAACCCACACATAAATATGTATCAATATAAACAAGCTAAAAGCAGTTTCCTTGTTTGTAACTGATATTGAAATGACACAGATGTTATGACTTCAGCTGCTGTGCTCTGTGATGAAATTTCTGTGCTGTTCAACATGCAATATTTGCACTTCACAGCCCAGCCAACGATCAGTGGTGCGCTATTTGAAATATGGAAACGCTTTTCATTAATGCATAAAAAATCTGCAACAAATAAAATACAATATAAGGAAGCATAAGATGTATTGATCCCTTGATAAACTGTCACAACAGCAAAAAGAGGTACAAGTACAGATGCATAGTATACATAGCTGACATTTAAACATAGATGGTGAACATCTGCTACTTTCAATGTAAAGCTTTAAAAAATCTAAATAGCGGTAAATCACCATAATATCATAAAAAGTAACCCCATAAGTGAATTGAGACATAAATCATCACTAATTAAATAAGAAGATAAAGAATCTGTGATAAAATAGGTATTTTGACACAGAGTGCAGTAAACAAATAAAATATAATTAAAAGGTAACTTTTTCAATTGGCACATTCATCCTGATATTTGAAAGTCAGTATTGCTTTTCATTGTTTTTGTTTTGTTATTAATGTCACTATGCCTTAGATAGAAAAGTAAGGTTAAATGCAATATAAGCATTTCTTCCTCTTGGTGACTCAAAATTGTTTTCTCCACATTTATACACATCGCACATCTGGAAAAATGAAATGTATCCAGGTATAAATTATTTTTTAATCAGCGGTGGAAAAATGGTTTTCTGTAATGAAATGTGATCACAATTAGTGATCAGTGATTTTTATTTTTTTTATTATTTATTGCAAGACAAGAGACAATACATAGCCATAACAACAAGAGAACGACAAGAACAGTGAGGTACAAGCCAGCAACCATCATATAGTAGGTGTATGGGAGAACTGTGTGTGTGTGTGTGTGTGTGTGTGTGTGTGTGTGTGTGTGTGTGTGTGTGTGTGTGTGTGTGTGTGTGTGTGTGTATGTGTGAGTGTGAGTGTGTGTGTGTGTGTGAGAGAGAGATCACTCAACTCTTTTTGAAGTTTTTCAACACAAGCATCCATTCTTCCCTACATTCCTGTGTGGAGAGGACTTCCCATCAGTGACCACCACACACACACACACACACACACACACACACACACACACACACACACACACACACACACACACACACACACACATAGCTTATTCAATGAGTGATTATTGTGAGTGGGAAGCAGCCTTGTGATTTAGCCTCATTCAGACACAATTAATGTTCTTGAAAAATGTAGTTCAAACCAACTTGGTAGCAACAAATAGCACTGCTTTAAAACAGATAATGCATTTCACAGTTCTGTTTTCCCTCGATTTCAGTAGTAAATTGTTTCTCACATTCTTATGTTTCAAACTAAACTTTAATGCTTCACGCCAAATAACCCAACACAAAGACAATTTCTGCCATTGAGGAGGGAACTCTCTGTGAATTTAACAACCTTTATTCACTGTCTCCAGCAAGCCACACGTCAACAGGTTTGCTACAGCGGTATGAACCCAAAATAAAGAGGGTTGTGATGACTGGAGAATCTCAACGCTGATAGGCTTTTGCAACACAGTGTCACAGAAATATTGTAAAAGATGTCAATTCTGTGTATTCCCAATATTAGAGGAGATTCTAATTGAAATACATTTCTATATAAACATTATTTCATAAACAGGGAAAAAGCATTACATTTTCTTTTCAATTTTCCTGATATATTAAACAAATTTCCAATCTTCAACTTGTTCCAAATGATGCTACTACTGTAACAAAGAAAGCTCATTATATATCAGCAGTCCTTCCGTCCGTATACACTGGCTTCTGATTACCTTCAGAAGGGATTATAAAAGGTGACTGACAACTTTTCAACCTTTATCGGGCCTTGTATCTATACTTCTATTACTGAGCTGTTAACCCTCAAGGCCCACTCACAAGCACCTTGTGTTTTGTGAAGCACTTTCTTTGCAACCTTATTGTGACGTATGAGCGCTACACTGTGAAAGGTAATTCAAATATATGTTAACAAGCCTCTAATTGTGAATAAAATAAGCTGTGAATAATTGGCAATGGAAATCCTTCTTGTAGCAAAGGAAAATATGTTTCTTCTGTACCAAGTTGTGCCACAGCCCTCCTTTTATTTTTTTGCTTCTTTATTCTGTATTTCTTTCTGGGAACCCAAATGTTATTGTTCCCCCACAGTGCGTGACAGTCATTCCGCTCTCCCTCAGCTTGAGGCACCTCCTCTGGGCTCTGTCTATCCTCCGCTGCCACAAATGTTTCCTCCACATGACCATCATCCCGTACTTCTTTGTCTGAGTCTCCCTCAGCAGTCTGGTTAGGAATTCTCTTTGCTTCCTTCAGTAAAAAACCTCCTACAGTGTTATGTGAAGTGCTGATGTCCAAAGAGCATCCACAAATAGTTCCTCGCTCAATAAACGGTGCAGATTTCTGCAAATCCACCTCTACATGAACACTTTCCATTAAGATGTGCAAAGAAAAAAACGAAAACCTTCTTTTTCTCTGCAAAAATGTGTGTGCAGTGATTTCAGACATTTTATAATGGCACAAAAAGAGGCTGCCATGGTTACACCCCGACTAATGGGAAACTGGGTACAATGTAATGTAATGTAAATGTAACTAGAAAACCGTGGATATCCTTTCAGCTTTCAACAAAGTAGCACACACAGCCTTGGATATCATGACCTCAGACCAGTACAGCAGGACAAAACCTCGGAATCTTCACTTCTGGATGCTACTTTTAGCTCTTGCTTCCACAGTACACATGTTGTTTTCACAGCTGTTATTGTTATTGTGAGTACCTTAGTAACGGTGCATATTCTTCCATTTTTCCTTGTATCTTTACTGTTCCTTTGAAACTGTTAGCAGAATAATGTGCCTTGACTCCAATGCACTGGGTACTTATAAGGAAAAAAAAAATGTGCTACAGAAATAATGTTAACTAAATATAAGCAGCTTCTTTGCATGATGTCTTTCCATTTTGTTGACTTTTCAATATACAGACAACAACAAACCAGAAACCAATGAAAAAAGCTTTTCCACTCTCAAAAGAGTACCTTTTCAAATACTAGTGGATAGAGCTGTATTATAGACGGTTTTGTGGTATGTGGTAGTAAAGTTAAGAAGAGTACTTTCTCTCTTTTAAAGGGGAACTTCAGTATTTTTCAACTATTTTCCCTTTGTTTTAAATTGGTCCAGTATTGAGGGGGAACGCTGCAGACGGCAGCAGCTAAACAGGCTATAAAATAATCGCTTGGGGAAACTCCTCACCATCAATGTGCGTCCACCAAAAGTGCTTGTTTTTGCCACTGACAGGCTCAGATTGTTATTGTGTGTCAGACAACATTATTGAAAGAACCCTATATGGAGAAATTAAACTTTTCTCTTTTTGTTTGTGAACAGTGGAAATGTGGAAATGTGAGTGAGAGCTGGAGAGAGGAGTGGTGGTGTTGTCAGTGTGTTGTTGAGTACAGAAAGCGTAGCTTAGTGTTGTCTAAAAGTCTTCTCCTTTAGTGAGATTTGGTATACCATATCAGACGGGATCAAGGTAAAGATAAAGAGAAATGCTTATTTCCAAAGAGTTGTCACTTAATAATAATCTGAGCTTGTCAGTGGTAACAACAAGCACTTTTAGTGGACTTGATGATTACAGCCGTTACGCTGCTGCCGGCTGCAGCGTTTTCCCTCAATACTGGACCAACTTAAAACTATTGTTGTTCCCATTAGTCACAAAAGCATGAGAAAATAGGGTACAGGTTGAAATTTAAATGTCAATATAGCTGATCATTCAATATTATCAAACTTAATTACAATTTATTTGTTATTTTGTCAAACTTGGCAATCATAAAATGGCCATTTTGGTTTCAATAAAATATTTAAGTCCCCCACCCACTTTGTGACTTTTCCTTAACCTCTTCGAGCCGAGCTCCCCCGCCGGTGGGGGCGGAGCATGCATCCAAAAATTAATCCACTCATAACGTGCACTCATCAGTAACGAATATAATGATGCCGCATACCTGCTGAAACTGCAGCTCCTGCACTACAAAGTCATCTCAGCTGTTTGTACACACTCCAAACACAACATATGACAAAGCTACGTATAATACCAAGTAACACAATCGATATAGCGCCACCTAGGCAGTCCCACTCGCCACATTTATGCCAATAATATTTTGAAAAATGAATTCAATGCTAACACCCGTTAGCTCCGGAGATCGCTAGCGACTAGACGGCAGAACGCCATTTTGTCACATTCTGCTACGACACAGCCTCGCAGTTTTACTTACAAAACAAAGCCATCATCATAATCTACATAATCGATCACATCATAAACCAGCTCCTTACTTTGAGATGTTCTGCAGCAAAAAAAATAAATTAATCCGTTCATGTTTCCTATCGATCTGTTCAGCTCCTCATCCTCTATGTGAATTCAAAGCTGGCACTGCCGTCGTGTGCCTCGTGTGCCTGCTAGCGGAAGGGGCAGAGTTATACGTCTCAGCAAATCAGATTTGAGAAATTTGACACTCGGGTAGTTTTTATTTTCTCATTGGCTAACGGATTGTCATTCAAAGTCACGTTAGGTTGTTTCAACAGAACAGGCTGTGGAATGTTGTCTATGGAACGTTCATTGGGTCAAATTGGCCCTTCTCACGGTCTGAAAGGCTTTGGAGGTTAAAAAAACTGGAATTCAGACGATAAAATCCCATGGATGACAAACATTAACAGTCTCAGAGAGGATCCAGGCTCTCAAAATGATGCCAAACTGCTGCATATGGATAGATTGAACAATATTAGTGATACAAGAAGTGAAATATATAATTTTATATAGTATATAAAATTACAATGAAACAGCTGGAACAAAATTACATTTTGGTTGACCTCGTTTGACCTCTCCGTACTAGATCAAGATGTACTAGATAAAGCTTCACTTTATCTAGTACATTTGTTTAGAGACCCTCAACATATAGTTCTATGATCTGGGAGAGCTGGAAAGCTTGGACCTACATGATTTCTAATAAAGAAATATCCTGAAATTGCTTTTCCATTCGAAAATTTGAATTTTCAATTTGTGCTGTGTTACATCTTAATCTACTCTTAACCAGTAACATATATATACTGATATTTACACATATCAACACATCTCACAAGTGTTTGGGTTATTTTACTACCAAAAGTATTAAAATAGCCCTTACAGTTGCAACGCTACACTCATTATTGTATGGGCATGCTATTTTCGAGCTGAGGGCCTAAAAATCGGTCTCGGGTCCAAGAGGTTTTAAACTGTGTTATATAGTAGCCCCTATTGTTAAAAAGATAAAGGTCACAAAAACATTATTTTTTTACAAATTATTGTTGCCTGTAAATTGAAAATAAATGTGTTTGGATTAGTGAAATGTGTTAAACATGTTAATCATCACACCAGGGTGTACATAACATCAGTTCATCTATACTGTACATAATATTGCTTCATAAAGCCTAATTTTGAAGATCTACAAATCTGCACCAGACACAGTTGAAATAATTTAGTTTTTTTGTCATTTCATCCAAATAATTCTTTGTTTCCATAGCTGCCACATCATCCTCTGTTTGTAATCTCATTGATCATTCTCCATGTACTGTTTGACTAATACAGCAGTCATTCCTCTTCAAAATCCCTCATACACAATTTCCTTTCCAATGTTCTGAAATGCATCAATCACGCTGCTGATAATGAAAGACGACGGAGACACTGCTTCCGGGATTTTATTTTGTACATTTAGCCGGAAAATGACTCTGAACTGTCATAAAGTGAACATTTCTGACAGAAGTTTGTGTGCACAAAGCTGTATCTGTGTGTGTGTGTGAGTCTGTGTATAGCTTCCAGCCCTAGTCATCATGAATCATTGGTTTAAATGATCCTAGCATGCTAATTCCTGCTGATTCCTTTCCATGCTGTTATTATAAAAGTCAGAACAACAGTCGTTAACAGCAGAAAACAGCTTAAAACTTTACCCATCTGACTCCTGAATGAACCCAGCACAGCACGCCATGAAACATGACCCTGTGTGGGTGTGTTTGTGTGAGTGTGTGTATGCGCTGTGTGTGTGTGTGTGTGTGTGTGTGTGTGTGTGTGTGTGTGTGTGTGTGTGTGTGTGTGTGTGTGTGTGTGTGTGTGTGTGTGATAGAGAGAGAGAGAGTGAGAGAGAGAGTGTGTGTGAGCTTCCTAATCCAGGATTTATTGGCCATTAGTACAGTCTGAAAGTCATTACAGTTCATTTTGCTGCTGGGTTGACGTTTTATTAGGACAAATACAGGCTTTTTGGATACGTGTCTGTGTGTATTTGTGTGTGTATAAGCATGTGTGCATGCTTTAGTGTTTATGAGTACGTTTGCATGTGAGTGTGTATGAGTGACATTTTATCAGGACAAATTTCCCCATAGGGATCGAGGCAGGAAAAAGACTAAAAAGCCTCAAGAACGGAGAGATGGATAGATAATAGAGGGATTGACAGATGGATAGAGAGAGAAAAGAAGGATTGACATGAGGTGCAATGGATGGATGATGTGAAAATCAGATGGGTGGACACATACAAAGATCATAGAGGGGATGGACAGATGGACAGGAAGGGCAATAAGCAAATGTTGGTGAGAAAGAGTAGGGGAAGATGCATGGAGAAAACTGTAGAGTTGAAGAGAAATGAATTACAGTTGTCATATACACAAAATTTAATTTAATTCATTTCTGCATTTAACCCATCACCAGTTTATTGGGAGCAGTGGGCTGCTGAGAAGTGCCCGGGGAGCAGTTAGGGGTTCAGTGTCTTGGTCAGGGACACTTCGGCACCGTTCATGTAGCAGCCAAGGATTGAACCACCGACCTTGCAGTTGCTGGACAACCCTCTCTTCCCATTGAGCCAAAATATGCGATCTGGAGATTGACCGTGATGCTTTCTAGTCTGATAGTGAGACACTGTGAACAACAAATCTGTATTAAATTGGCAGGAGAGCTAGTAATGTTATCACGGAGAAGAGCCGCACAGAGGTTCCATTGAGTTACATTGTGGTGCGTTTAAGCTCCATTCAGTCAAAATTTGTACTGGACGAAAGTTAATTACGTTATTATTTCAAATGTGATCTTGTAAAATATTTTTTGGAGAGAAACTTAAGTAAATACAGTTTTTTTAAGATGTATTCACAGCAACATAAATAGATATTAGAGATCAATTATGACCTGTTTAACTTCCTAACACTAGCTCTAAGTAGCTAATACAACATTGAAATGACTAAAGTTTAATAAAAAATGTTTTAATAAAATACAATCTTTTATTTCCTAATCATTTGAATTGTATGTTTTTATGCAAATGACCAATATAGATAACAAAATAAAAGAATATAGTTGATGATGATAATAAATATTTTAGTTTATTGGCTAAAGGCCTATTAGACATTGACTTAAGTGAGATTAAATGAGTGAAAACGTTATATTTAACATCTTTCAGCACCTATCAAATAGATGCTGAAAATAGTTAATAATTCGCAATGTATCGCAATGTTTCATAATGCAAAATTGCTATCGCAAAATCGCTATAATATCATATTGTGACTTAGTATCGTGATAATATCCTATCATTGGACCTCTGGTGACACCCCTAGTAACTTACATACTTCACCAGCGCGAGGTACGTAACATTTATTTTAAAGCTATATCATGGCTAACCTGTTAGCAAACTGTTACAACTCCAAGTGAATGCCAATGTTGCAGCGACTAACAAATGTAAGTAAATGGACTTGTACTTGTATAGGGCCTTTCAATTCATTCAACTACTCAAAGCACTTTAACACTACATGTCATCATTCACTCATTCATACACTGATAGTAGAGGCTATCATGCAACCTGCACATCAGGACAGTCATACAACATTCACACACCAATGGCACAGCCCTTGGAAGCAATTTGGGGTTAAGTGTGTTGCTCAAGGACACATTGACAGGGACTAGCGGAGCCGAGGATCAAACTGCCGATCCTTTGATTGAAAGACGACCCTGCTCTACCACTGATCCACAGTCATAATTCAACAATGTCTGAATTCTTACTTTGTCAGGTCTGTCTGCAAGACGATAAGCAAACAACTTTTAAACTGCTTCATCAACACTAAAAATAATGTTGTATAGGCATAAATACTGCAGCAACATCACTGCTTATGCCATAGACATTCTATGGTTTTTACACATACATACATTTAAACAGAGTTTTTTGTGGTGTCTGTAAAAATATGAGGTACTATCGGAGAGTTCTGTGTGACCACAGAGAGCTATCCTTTATTTCTGATTCAACAAAGTCAGGATGTAAATGATGACAGGAGAAGAATCTCAACACTGATTGGTCATTTGCGCGTCATTTCACGTCTTTGCATTGACTTTGTACTGTACGTAACCGTTGCGGCTGGGTATCATAAAAAAAAATGACGATACCTGTACTAGTCCCAGTATCCTTAAAGTGATTTACAATCAATAACAATAGACAACAACAGTAGAACACTTCATTTGATACAAATTATGAGAATGGAAGCTGTGTTTGTGTGTCCCTTGCGGCCATGTATTAGAGGGGTGCTACATTCCCTTTCAAGATCAGCAGCGCACACCACAAAATGGCCACCGATGCACACACTACTGCTCCCAGAATGCCTCACCACTCACCCAGGTGTAGGTGTTTAAGCCACCTAATTGAGGCAGGACTAGAGAGCTGCAGGAGGCAGAGGAGAGGAGTGGGAGAGAGAGCTCACAGGTGGAAGGAGCTCAGAGAGCCAACTTGGACTGGAGAACTGCTTAAAGGAAAGTACAGAACCAGACTGAGAAGGATTGAGAAAAAGAAGACCGTGTAGCCTGTAAAACAGGGGACATTCTAAGTTGAGTTTTTTCTAATGCTGTTCAGTTTATAGAACCGTTATCTCCGCTTGGGTGTTTTGTTTCTTAGATTTTTGATTTTGATAAAGAGAATTACCTGAGTTGCCTGGTTAAAAAAGAATAAATTATTTTTGCCTGTTTTTCTTAGTTACCCCACCCTAGTGACCTCTCATGGCATTACACCCTCTTGCTAACTAATCGCTGACACGCTGCACAGTACTCATGTGGCAGTTACTGCTGATAAAGCCGTGCCCCTGACCCACAGTGGCAGGACAGGTTTGACGCAGAAGTGTAACAATCAACCTCTGGCTGCGAGCAAAACCATACAAATATTATTTTTTTCTATATCTGGGCACAAAAAGGATTGAATGCATGTATCGTTCTATTAGAGATGTTTTGATTCAACTTGGTACTGGTTACCCAGCACTAGAAATCCTTAACATAATTGTGGACTATATGCTAAGCAGTGCAAATATGGTTATAAATCTGACCCTTGGTCAGTTCACAATTTCAAAGTAAACTCCAGTATGACTAAAAGTCAAAGATATTCAAGTGAATAATGTTGACCTACGACCATTTAACTGGAATATTATTATTGTCAGAGTGGAAAAGCCTCTCCATAAGCATTTCCCACAGGCAAATATAGCAGTATTGATTAAATTTACAATAAGCATGGAATCAATCAAACTGCATCACATCCATCACAGCAGACATTCTGGATAACAGTACTGTACTGTCTTGATAAATCAGTCTAATCCACTCTGTATAGCTGCAGTCACACAGAGAAACAAATGCTCAATGTGTGTGTCTGTGTGAGTGTTTACTGTGCACTTTGTTTGTTCAAAATGTTTGGTGTTCATGTGTGTGTCATGTTTTAAACAGAAATAAATACTTTCATAAATGCTCTCCGGCCATAAGTATGTATCTGTCAGTGTGATCTAAATGTTTATGTTCAAATGTTCATGTTCAATCTCCAATCACCTCCCTGTATCTAGCTCGTCAGTCAATCTGTAGTGCTCTTGGTCCTATAGACGGACACTGCACAGCGCACTGTAGGAAACGCGCACACAAATAGGATTCACCAATCATCACAGACCTTCTAGCAAGAAAGAGGAAATATGTGAGCAGGAAAATGAGGGAGAAAGATACTTGAGAAAATACAATAAAGACGCATCATAATGATGTATATCAGCCAAAAAGGAGGAAAACTGCATTCTGCAAAAACAGCACAGAAAAGGAAACTCCAATTCTACTGTAAAGCTTAAATCTCCACCCAAATTAAGAGAGACCACCGCACATGCCAAAAAATGTCGAATCACCAAAACCTATGTCTAGAAGGGGTGAAGCTTAAACAAATACTTTGAGTAATGAGTAAAGACAGCTGCCATAAACAGCTCCAGGGAACGCAGTTATTTATTTTCAAAACCAGAGAGGCTAATTGGCTGAGAACCCTAATTGGCCCTCAGTAATTGTCCTAACAAATAAATGAATCAGCCTCTAATTTCAAGCTGACATTCTTACTTTCTTGGAATTCATCAAAATCCTCTTTTCTAGTAAACAATATTAAAAACAAATGAGCTTTATTTGGACTTTGTCCAAGTCCTGCGGAGTTCTTTTATCTTCTAATTAGCACAATTAGTAACTTTTTAAACTAATTTTGACAGTGGTTGTGCTGTCAGATGTTGTAGAAGAATGTTTCCTGTTCTTTTCCAGTTGCATCGAATATAAACTTTTACATGTGGGAAGCAAAGACTACATTACAGTCATTTAGCAGACACTTACAGCGACTTACAATTCAGTATCTATCTACACACTGTAGGCACAGCTACGGGAGCAATTTTTGGGGTTAAGTGTCTTGCTCAAGGACACATTGACACAAGACTAGTAGAGCAGGAGCCGGGGATCGAACCGCCGATCCTCTGATTGAAGGGCGGCCCTGCTCTCCACTTAGTCACGGTCACCCCACTACACTTTCCCTCAGCTTTCCAGTTGCAGATTTAGCATACAGGGAGCAATACAACAAGATAAAGAAGCCGTTTTGTGAACAATATCGAGAGATGAGGAAAGTACAATATTACAGCAAGAGGATATACATCTTGGCTTTTATTTTGTCAGTTAGAATATGGTAAACTTGAACCTACTCGCTCGCGAGTCTTTTACCTGCTCGTTCGCGAGTAGTTTTTGTTTTTGACAGTAAGTGGGCGGACCCACTCTCCATTGCTCATATTATATACAACTACATTATATCTGTTAACTTCTGTAAACAACAGTATGATTAAATATGATCACATGTTTTAATCAATTAAGATCAAAGAGCTTCATTGAGATGTTTGTCACAAGAGGTTTGACTATCAAACACACATTGTATGTAATAGAATGATGAGTGAATTTAAACCAATCTGAGCAACTTGACTCCATTTACAAGAGAAACACATTTTTAATTATTGCATTTCAAAACGCTATTAACATAATTTGTATTTCATCAGCCTCTACAGTCTGACAACTTTACAAAACCTGTCAGACAAATGTAGAACATCTGGAGATGTAGCATTTAGTGGCGGATTGAAAACCATCTCTAACAGAGTGATGTCCGGGGATGAGGATTGTAACCAATTAGATGTATAGATACAATGGAGACTGCGTCCGTCCACTTACTGTCAAAAAGAAAAACTACTCGTGAGCGAGCAGGTAAAAGACTCGCAAGCGACTTTTGCTCGCACGAGAGGGAATTTCGCTCGCGGAGTGATGTAAAAGCGGTCGTCAAAGTAAAATACGTGCGTGGCTGTTTGATTTGGGCGTGGGCATGGATCAAATTTGCGCTCACGGATTTTGACAGTGATTTGCCTTCATATCTTTCATCAATTTGGAATTTGAACTGCCGAACCTCTGATTGAAGGACAACCCGCTCTTCCACTGAGCCACAGTCTATACTGTTTAGATGTAATTTGGATTTTTACATCTACAGAATAGATTTATTTTTGAAAATTTGTAAAATATTCAACTTTGTAAGGAGCGATTTTTTTCAATATGCTTGGTGACCTAAATCCATGTAACATAATTATTAGCTTACTAGCTATCCTGCTAACGCTAGATACCTAAAACATCAAGTAATATATGCTTTAGGTAGCTAAAACAGAAACACGTACGTGTACATGTCTTCAGCAGGACACTGGCTCAGGACAGTCTGGGCAAAGCAGTTTTTGGAGTGTGGTCAGCACATTCTCACACCAACGTGTGAAATATCGCAGCTTTGTCAGTGGCATTCTGACGCTCTACGTACGCCTCTAGCATCGGTTTTGGACGTGTCAGTGACGCCTTATCAATAATTGGCTCACACTTTATACTACATCAGTTGCTCTGACCGCAACATCGTGGACGGGTGCATTACATACACACACTAAATGAGCGTCTGTGTCAGACATCGAGGAGCGCTGACCAAGCTGTTATTTGATGCGTTGGGAGTGACAAGGGTATGGTGGAGCCTGTATTGTTTTTTTCTATATC
This sequence comes from Cebidichthys violaceus, assembly GCF_023349555.1. NCBI lineage: Eukaryota > Metazoa > Chordata > Actinopteri > Perciformes > Stichaeidae > Cebidichthys > Cebidichthys violaceus. Next base: position 10,439,460 of record NW_027176594.1, read on the forward strand.
AAATTATTGGATGCCACTTTGCTACTTGAGTTTAGATGCATGCTGGATAACTTACAGAAATGTTTTGTGCCTCGTTCTCCTGCGCTTACAAACTGGGTGGCAAAGTGAGGCAATTTTCTCACCCTGTTGAAAGCATTCAGTGCTGTGAACTGCAAGTTTTCTATTTGTCACTCTCAGCTCATGCTTAGAAAAAACATGCTCCTCTTTGATCTATAGCAGGGCTTGAAACCAGTTCATGTTTTTCAAAAAATGGTAACATTGTAAACGAGTGCTGAGCAATTTGCACTTTGTTTGTCATGGCAAATGTACTTCAGTAGGATATGCAGCATTAGCATAGCGCACAAGGACAAGTCCATTCTCAAGGAAGAAAAATGTAAAAGTAAAGATCAGAGGTAATCAAACGCAGTCTCACTATGAGTGATGGGAAGATACATCTACTTGAGCTGAAAATGTTTCGATCTAACTAAGTTATGTCAATATTTAAAACAAAAAAAACTCACTGTTTCACATGCAAACTCACCTCATCTTAATGTAGATCAAAGTAGGATTTTTACTGTTAAAGACTCGCTTCTCACCGGCGAGTAAAAACAACTAAAGAGTTTAGATGAAAAACAACAACAAAAATGTGCCATTAATAGCGTATTTGATCAATTCTATTCATATTAGTCATTCCTTTTGAGATTCATGAGTGGGTTGTATATTCAAGTATATAAATTTACCTCATCCTCCTTGTCCTGTCCCAATGCCATCACTAGATAGGTTAAATGGAATTGTATGAGGTACTTATTCATAGTCAGTATTATCTACAGTGGACTGCGGCGAGCACGCAGCAGCAAAATGTTGTTCAGACACCGAAAAGAACCCACCAGAGTGACACCCAAATGATCCCTTTTTATTGTTGATGATTTGGAAGTGGTGATGTCTTACACCTCATGATACTGAAGCCATTGCCTACTGACATATATTCCTCTTTATTTCCACCCGCTCTGAAGACTTATTTTCCCAATACATCCTGATCCCAGTATCAAAAGGTCAATGACCCTTTTGCACTAGAATCTAGTGAGACCAACTGACTTCCAAATCAGATGTCAGATGTCATTTCTGCATTAAAAAGCAATAACAAAGTCACATATATTACTCTTCCAAAGTCTCTTTTCCCATTCCATCACTACCCAATGACTTATAGTAATTGACCTAATGCCATCCTCATTCCTCATCAGCAAATGAAAACAATATTAAAAAAATGTTACATTAAAATAAGCAACAAAATATCAAGGTCTAATTTAGAAAATAGGTCAAGAAATATTTGATTAGTTTACTCAAAATGTGGTCGGGACTTTTCTGAGTGAGCTTGACATATGTCCAAACAATTACCACCTCATTGCCATTTGAATGCGCCAACCACCCAAACACGCCATATATGGCAAGATAAGAAGTGCATTAGAGGTGCAACATGTAGTGTCCCCTGCTTTAAACAGATAGGGTCAGCATTTCATCTCAACTTTTAAAATTCAACCCAACTTCAAAAATTTTGAGAGCAGGTCGAATAACACTACTATCTTATAATCTTGATGTGTAGCGTCGGCCTATAGTTTACATTAGCCATCTTTGTGTTTACACTAACCGGGGCTGTACAGTTCTTGTATTCTTTGATAGTTTGTAAATTGGATTAAATCCAAAGTGGCAGAAATGAGAAAACAACCTGCATCTTTGTCTTGTCCTCCCCCTGGCCTGAAGACCACCCCAGTAGAGTGATCGGCACTCAGCAGCTCCGGGAGATGAACGCCAAGTCAGCTGCCGCAGCAACTCAAATTCAGCCAGCACAAACCCTGGTCCCAGTCACAGCAGGCTGGTGGAGCTGGTGATGTGTAACAGCAGCAACAGACATTTTGCTGATCTGGCAGGGAATCAGGGTGGTCCGGGATCACACCTCCGGCGCTCAGGTTTGCTGCTGCACGCTCTACTTGGGGAGGAGGAGGTAAGGGTAATAACCAAAACCATCAAAATGTACATGGAACATGGACGTATTATTGTCAAACCCTCGGGGCAGCTCAACTTCTTCATTGTGACTCACTATCGCCTCTCCAGGTAAGAGTGGCATTAAAAGACAGGATGGGCCGGTGCTAGTTGGTTAGCATGCTCATTTAAGTAGATATCTCGGCAACACAATACATAGACAACTTTGATGTAACAACAACACTTCACATTCTGTCATTCATTTTAGCTCATCTTTTTATTCTTTTAATTAAACTAACATTCTGGACGGAGCTAACACATTTCACCTTTAACTGTGCAGCCTCTGAAACTTTTTCTATGTTTTCATGGAAAGTATTTTCTAAATTATTTTTAAAATGTCTGAGTGAGCTCATAATTTAAAACAATCACAACTCACTGCCATTTGGAGGCGCCAGCCATACAAACTCCTCCCAATATCTTACTTCCAATAAAGAATCTTTTGGAAGTGCATCTTCTAAAAGGAGCTCCACACTGTGTATATAGGCTGTCTAGGTGCATGAAAGTAGTCCCAGTATGCTTATGATTATTTAATGCAGAGGGATGTCATTTTTCACAACAATGGTATATGAAAAACAGTATTTACCAACTTTGCCTATTAGGCGCACTACTGTGCAAAAGCTTCTGTTGAGTAAAAGTGCTTCCAGCATGAATATATTCTACTTTTATACATTTAATATTTCATAGCTTTTATTCCTAACTTTACCAATTAAGATGGCCCTGGGGGAAGTAGGACTGGAGCTCTGGTTCCCCCTCTCTCTCCCTCTCGTAGGGTCTCTTTCTCTCATTCCCTCCTCTCCTATGGCATAGTGTCAATTAAAATGACATCCGGTGTCACTGTCACTGTCGATGAAATGACATGTTTCTCCTGAAAGCCCTAATAGGATCGCCTCTCCACCACTCAACCCAAATCTCTGCTATAATTGTTTCACATTCAGTCATCAGTCAATGTTTGAAACTTTCCTCTGTTTCTTCACCCTACTCTGTAGACTTATCTTCTTCTTCAGGGCCTCCTTGCTTTATCGTTGTTTCCTTTGCCCCATCGGATGCCACAGGAAGCAGCTCAACATCAGTGAAAATGATAACACTAAAGAAAAATTATAACAGAAATATCTTCCTAGCAGGCCATTTAACTTGTTAAGCCCTCAATCCCTCAAAAAAGAAAAGACTACAACAAAATACCCAAAATTAATCGGAATTAGCTCCTCAACTATAAGGCTCATATGCATATTTCTGGTCTCCTTTGAAAGGTAAAAGCAAAGGAAAATTAATCTATTGCAAGTAAAACCATTTATTTTACCATTCCAGAGCTAATGGAGGGTGCCTAGTTATTACCTAAATGTCAAAGGATCACTATTATAACCAAGATACCATGAATAATGATGCAACTGAATGTCCACTACTACTCTTTACTACAACTAGGAGGGTATATTTGATGAAGATACACTAAAATACAGCATTTATGATACAACTAACAAAGATATACTGTATTCAGGCGGTCTCCATGTTTTGGCCATGTCTACTGTCTAATGTTGATAGATTTTTTGAGTTTTACTTCTAAACACTATTTATTTCGGTATAGCCATGGTACAGATAACATAAATCTCCTAATTGAAATAGTAAAAACACAATAAATATTAATCAATATGAAGCGGCAACCAATAATATGGCTTTGTTTCAACCTGGAACATTCTACCATAAAATGCCAGTAACAGTTCAACTCGCCGACGATGTAAGTGGCCATGCCTGGCCGTTTAGTTGCTTTCAATGCTTGTAGTGTGAACATAGCATGAGGCTCACAGTGACTTTCCAGCAGCCCCAACCCCAACTAACATCTGCCATTTTTGGTGAATATAATACATCCCTTACACTAAGGTAAAACATTGATTTGTGGCTGTGTTGCATTGTTTTCCTGTTTATCTTGGGCACTGTGTGTGTTTAGATGAGGTGCATTTAGGTGATAAAGAAAGCTTGAGAATTCTATTCTATGATGTCAAAACTCAATACTCATTATTGATCGTCAAAAATAACGAGTGCCCACTGCTCAGCCATACCAAGCAAATTTCACCTGACAGCTTATTACAAAATGTCACAGCGTGCTGTTCATACAATAATCAGGTGGCCGTTTTAATAGGATGTATCATCTGCTACATATTTGTCAATATGGGATGTAAAAATTCTATTCTACTTAGTTTTACTTTCTTGTTTATGTAATACACTATGAAAAGTGGTGTACCTGTTTATTGAAGTAAATGTACAGTTAGCTGGTTTATCCTGCTGGGCATCATTGCCTGTTGCACCTTCTCCGGTGCTCACAGAGTATTATATATAAATATAAATGTAATTTGCCACAGTTAATTTTGCATCCAAAATATGATAGCGTACATCTTTTCACTGACAAACCAAAAATGAAAAAATTAAATGTAATAATTTACAGTAACCAGGCAGGTAAGGCCTTATCTGTTATCTGCGGTAGCATGGTAGAAAGAAATTATTAAAACATTGGTAGAAGGTGCACAAAAAAGAATAAACTTTAAGCTTTTAGTCTACTAAATCGTTTAGCTTGCAGGACTTTCTAGCCTCCACTGTTTTTTGGCAGCAACTGTCCAACACCATACAGTTGTCCGCTGCCTAATTCCTTACACCTTCTGCCTGAAGTGATGGCTGCACAGTGGGCCCACCATTCCAATTCACTTTAGCCAAGTAAACAACACATTTTACATTCATGCCTGTCTATCTGAAACCCTGCTTTTCCACACTGTTTATACTCCCTGGAGCACCTTACTTTAAAATCTCCATAAAGTGCTTTGAAAAAGGAGTTTGTAACACATCTTATTGACACATTATTTTCTAAGGATTTTGTGGTTCTTAGAAAACCTGAAGAGGGACCGAGTGTGTGCACATTCAGGCAAAGATACTTAACTGAAGGGCATGAAAGTGATCTGCACACTGTCAGGGACCAAATAAATGGTCTATTTATCTTTTATTCTGTTCAGGGCAACATTTCGATCTACAAGATCTTCCTCAGGCAAAGTATTTACTTGGAGCCTAACAGTGTGGAGCCCTCTTTCGTGCCCTGCAGAAAATCTGAACCTCCTAAAGTACACTGGTAAAAAGGTTTGGTTTAATATAAATGCATTGTAAATAAAATAAGTGGACTGCACCACCTGATACTAAGGCTGATGGGGTTATTCTGTCAAAACAGTTTTTGTGTATCTTCAAACACTATTAGAAATGTCAAAATACAAGGGATCCGACATCTATCATATCTAGTAATGTGTATAAGTAATGGCGGACTGAGGACTTAACATAGTGATCTCACTTTATGTTCACTTTTTTGTGTTCTGGGCTTTTCCAAACAGTATGACCAAATATGCATTTGTGAGGAAGGTGTCTAAGAGGCTATGAACTAGTTAATACAGTTGGAACTTTTATTTCTTATGTAATTTTGAAAATCTAACAATGATAGAGGATTGTAGAGCAAGTCATAAAATGTGGTTTTAATTCTCTGCTAATGTTAATAGCCACAAGTTGTTTAATATTTGTTATTTTGTGTCAAAGTTTAGGTTGTTAATTTAGCATAGCATCTGAATTCTCACATAATGTACATTAAATTCATTTTACACCTTTGAGTAACTGTGGCATGTATTGGACACACAATTTCCATTGACTGAAAAAAAGCCGTGGTTTATGGTTCCAGGGTATTATCATTCCAAGAGTACAATTAAATAAGATGATCATGATTTTTAATGCCAAAAGTAACACCTTAATCTAAATATTTTTGTATTCATATGCAGCGTAGTAAATACAATTAAGAAATGATTTATAACATATAACCATATTGTTAATTTTATCAAGTCACTTAGTATTATTGGGCCTAATACACTATTGAGTGTGTAGAAATGTTCTTACTTTGAGCCGAAAATAAGTGCACACGCAAAAATACCGTCAGATTCATGACATGTGCACTGTGTGTATGTTAGTAAACCAGAATCATTCTAAATTGACAGGCGCTTGCCACTATTTGCAATCAGCATACTGCCACGCCCCCATTTCTCTAGATAATTACATACATTTGACTAGAGGTTTATCACAAGGGTAAGTGGTGAAGTTACTGTAAAACAGAGAAGCCCCTAAAAATGAAAAAATATAAACTAAGAAATTGAGACAAAGTGGAAGGCAGAAAAGGCACACTTTTTTGTTATAATGAAAAAAAAGGGGGGCCTTAGTCTGCAAAAAACAGAGGCAGTGCATATTGTGTCTCCTGAGATACTGACTCAGGTAAAAAATGAAATGGTTTGATATTCAATTTGATGCAAAAAAGGAATAACATAAGGAATTAAAGAAAAAGGTGGAGGAGGACAAGGACCACCTGATCAGTAGTCAGAGCTGAGACTCGCCGGGCAGACATCTGTAAGTGGGATATGTCCAAGAAATGAGGTTGAAAGTGATGACTTTCAGCCAGAGGTAATGTGTTTCATAGTTGTGTTAGAGCTGTACCGAATAGTTCTAAACATTTGAATGCGGCACAGCTTTTTTTTTTTTGCATGTCTATCCATTGTGATAGAAAATGTAGTTGTGCTAGTACATTTCTACTGTGATTTAGTTTATGTGCCTTACTCACTAACAAAATTATACATGTGACATATGATTGTGTAAGGAGAGTGGTAACAGGACCATATGGGGTATCTCAGGCCTTTTGCTTTGATAAGAGGGAGCAACCAAATGGGGGTTGCAGTTTAACCAGAGAATGTTGAGGTGTGAAGATTCTCAGAGATAGGCAAGGGTAATAACGGCACATGTCTTTGTGTGACAAGGCTCAGAAGATGAAGGGGATGACTGGAGGGTTCAATGGGGAGCTTGAAACTGTTGATCAATTGTATCTAATGTAAATACCTGAGGTTCCCCCCTACTGTGTACGGAGATGTTTAAGAGCAGGAGACAAACTGAACTCTTGGCTCATCCTCTGCAGACTGCGCTGCAGTCTGTATGACGGTGAAGCCTTCTCTGGCCAGAGAATAAATACTTTAAAGACAAACTTCTTACCTCAATGTTTCTTGTTTCAGTATTCAGTGTTTATTGGACTCACTCGGTACTATTGAATAGTTTTTCTTCCACCACACCATTCTGTTAATTCTGTATTTCTGCAAACTAATATTATTAGTAATATGCTATTTGTAGAATAAGATTTCAGTGGTGGCAGTGTTGTTTCTGACTCGTATGATCCAAACCTTTCCAAAAACCGCAGAGCATTGTAAAGTCCAAAGGTAAAAATGTATTTAAAGAATGAAATTCACAACATATTTTTTTCTAACAAAATATTCTGCTTCAACCCATATTTGTTGTCATTTAGCCTTTCACATTTGCACTGCGGTCAGAAAACGATTTGCTCTCCCGCTTGCCTGCACCCTCTATCCTACAGTGCCATAAATAGCATTTATATAACCACAATAACATCAAATCATAATTTTCTTTTTTTTAGTGATGCCAACCTAAAATATGACAACAGACATTCAAAGCTTCATTCATAAACTTCAATAGAAGCTTCAACAAATGTTTAACATTCCAATTATGACAATAGTTAATGAGAATGAAAGGCCGTCAATTTCATAGATATTTAACACATTCGGCCAATGCATTAGCAATTTAACGGTTAAATACTGTTTTCTATTTAAGCCTCTTTAAATGAATGTAATTTGTGATTAAAAACAATGACTGCATGCTCTGGATGAGAATGAATCTAGTGTGTTTAATGTGTCACTGGAAGCCAGTGAGTATACTGTTGCCCGTCAAGGCTGGACCCACGGCGGGACTACAGTGGCCCCACAAGCTGCTGTAGTCTGCTCACCCGAGACTGGGTGCAGATCTGGGTGACAGACTGCTGCAAAGGTCCTTCTGAGCTGCTACATAAAGCTGACTGCTGTGTTGGCTAAAACAAGTAGCTAGCTACTGCTCGATAAGATAAGGGGAACATAAATCTGAAGAGAGGACATCCTCCCATTGAGCATTATTTTACATGTTTTGCATCAATCAGATGCGCATGAGGAGATGAGGAGGTCCTGCCCTTAGGGAGGACAGCAGGAGCTCATCCTCTTCTGCCTCACACCACCTCTGCAGGTGTTGCTGTTGAAGCATTTTAATTAGCATTTCAAGCAAGGTTTTTTCCAAAGAAGAGAGAAAAATATTGTATAAATAATACTGAGATTTGGTAATGGTTCTTTCAACCAATGGCTTTTTTATATCTTGATCTTCCTGTTGCCTTTCAAAAATATGAGGAGCAACCTCCTCTGCCTCTATGGACCAGCTTCCTGGTTGCTAGATTACGTTAAGTTATTATTTTCACACAAAACCTTGATCTTTAACTTTAAGTGTGTTTTTCCACAATGTTAAACATGTGGCGTTGTGCCTTACTGCAATGCTGATATGAAACATATTCATGAAATATCTTTTTGGACATAGACATTCCATGGTTTACAGAAATGTACAATGCCAACATTTTTACTTGCAACTGGGTTGGAATGAACGCACATAATGACCCTACATCATAACCCACCGTACTTTATTTCAGTCTAAGCTTGAAGCACCTGTCCATTTTTGAGGAAAAAGTCGAAGTCGAAACATTAGGTACCTCCAGGCTAAAAAGCACAACAACACTGTCCATTTTAATTCTGCCAGCATAAAGCATGGCATCAACAGCCATAAGCAGCAACTGAGACAAACACAGGCAACAAAGACAAATAACAGAAACCATCCCATGTCCATCCTCCTGTTTTATCATTTGTTGCTTTCCTCCCATTTTATCTCCCTTTCTCACTTCTTCATGGTGAGGTGTGTACACAGAGCAACACAGAGAGAAAGAGTAGTCAGAATGGTAGAGAAAGACAGGGAGAGACAGAGAAAGAGAGGGGGAACCGGTGAATGCCATTGGGCCGTTATCAACATCTCACAGGCCAGCCAACAGACTGCCTCATCCTCAGCAAACACAACCTGTCTGAAACATGGATTAGATACAGACACTTGGAAAACTTATTTGTTTGTCTGTGTGTTTGAGAGAGTTTACCTTGTGGGACATTGATTGCTTAGTGTTGAATTGTTCAGACTAAAGCGTGCTTTATTCAACCAACTTTAGCCCCTTTCATAGATGTGCTGCAAACCTGAATGTATCCAGACATTACCTGGAGGAGCTGTGTGTGTGAGAAGAATAATTTATTTTATTTATTTATTTATTACACTATATTTATCCCATTGAGGGGGAAATTCTTCTCTGCATTTGACCCATCCCTGTACCAGGGAGCAGTGGGCTGCCCATGACAGGCGCCCGGGGAGCAGCTAGGGGGACAGTGTCTTGCTCAAGGACACTTCGACTCAGCTAACGTCCCAGCCGAGGAACTGCCGACCCTCCGGTTCCCAGACAACCCTCTTAGCCTAGTGAGCTAGTCGCCCCATAATGTCCGAACCATTCAGACTTTACCCCACCAGCTCCCGAGTACAAAATCTGTGTAATGGCAAATTGAGCCCATATGTGAACATGACTAGTTAGTGTCAGCAGAATTCATTGCGAGAGAATGGTAATGTTGAAACTGGAAGAAAACAAACCGAGGGTGAAGGAAAAGGGCAATTTACACATAGATACCAACGGAAATGTATAAAGAGAGATGCCGAGATTCAGCAACTTCTGACAGTATGGGCCGACATAAAAATTCCCGCACATATTCCAGCCCAGCCGCCAAGAAAAAAATGTTGGCACTATACGTTTTGCCAAACCATGGATACTTTGAATGGCGATGTTCTTGCATTCAATCAGAGCAGCATAGTATATCAAGTAATTGATAGTGAAAGTTTTGTGCAGTGAAAGAACCATCGAATAATAATGAGTAACACAAGCAATGTAATAATAATGAGTAACACAAGCAATGAAGTCCACTAATGGCAGGAAATTGGGGTGGTGGATAGGTCAAACAGACTTTCACCCAGGAGACAGCATTTCATGACCTGTATGATACCAAAAGTAAACGTTGACTTAACGCTTGTGCGGTAACGTGTAAGAAAGTTCGCTAAGTTGTTATTTATTCATGGTAGTTACGTTTGTTAGGTTACGTTTGATGTATGACGTTGTTGTGTTATGTTTGTGATGTTTGTGATGTTGTTGCGTTATTATTTTAACACAAACCATGATCTTTTTTTAAAGTAGTTTTGTTGCCACAACCTAACCAATCGTTTTCAACATTAAACATGTGGCATTGTGCGTTTCTGCAAACGTGATAGTAAGCTTATATGAGACACAAAATTTAAAAAAAGAAATTGTTTTAGAAACATCGACATTCAACATATATCTGGGGATTTGCAGAAATGTACAATGCTAGCATTTCTTCTTGAGACTGGGTTGCAAATTCAAGGAAGAGCAAGACTCAGTTGTTTATGACCACGTTAGGAACCTGCTTCATGACTGCGGTGTAATCTGTGTCATGTGCTGCCTTTGCATTGCCTGAACCAACCAGTACTTCTTGTTGGTGAGAATGTGCGACTGACATTGACAATTTCCTGCTGTGTGCTACATGTGTGAAAAGGTCAATTTCTGGAACTATGTCTTCCGATACTGCCCGGAGTTCATAGGAGAAAACGGCTTTTGACTCCGTTTACACAGCAGTTGCTTGTAAAACTGATGTGTGAAGTGTGAAAAGATCCTGTCTTTGTTTCTTGCATGCTTCCAGAAGGTGTGACATCATTTTTTGGATCATCCATTTTTTGGATCATCTAAATATTAGATCTGTATCTTGTATCTCGTAATTATGTGTATCTCAAAATCATGAGAATTGTATTTCAAAAGCTTGAGATTTGTATTGCTTTACTATAAAAACGGTATCTCATAAAATTTGTATCCCATAATTATAAAATCGGTATCTTGTAATTATGAAATCTGTATTTTGTAATTATGAGATATGTCTCACTTTATTGTAAAATGTGTATCTTACAATAAGACATATATATATATATATATATATATATATATATATATATATATATATATATATCTTGTATCTATACAATTTTTATTTTGAAAATATGAGATTCGTAATGAAAGAATTTTAATTTGTATCTCGCAGTCATGAGATTTAAATGTTTTAATAATGAGATTTGAGTCTTGTAATTTGATTTTGTAGTCGTGAGATTTATAATGTTGTAGTCGTGAGATTTGTATCTTGTAGTTATGAGATTTTTATTTGCAATTATGAGATTTGTATTGCATGATTATGTCATCTGAATATTTGAATTATATGATTTGTGTCTTGAAGGCATGCTATTTGTATCTTGTAGTTATGAAATTATGAGATCAGTAATGTAATTATCTAAATCTGTATCTTGTGATGATGAAATTTGTAAATCTTGTAATTCTTAAATTTATATCATAATCCTAATAATGATATCCATATCAGAAATAATGAATTCTGTATTGCATTACAAATTTGGTAATTTTAATTTGAGGACCATATCACATAATTTCAAAGTCTGTATTTTGAATGAATTGGATTTGTGTTGGTAATTATGACATTTTGTGATTAGGAGTTTTTTATTATGTAATTTACACATTTGAAACTCATATTTATTAGATTTGTATCTGGTAATTATTATTTCTTTATCTTGTAATTATGTAAAATGTATCTGATAATTAACAAATTTGCATTTTGTAATAATTACATTTGTAGTTATATTTATTTATTTGTTTTATGATCAAATCCAAACCTAATTATAAGATTTTTCTTGTAATTATGAGCTATGTATTGTGTAGTTATGAGATTTGTCACTCAGTTAATAATTCTTGTCAAATATCATTATAAGATTTGTATCTGTAACTATGGTAATTCTCAGAATTACTATGTCTGTATCTTATGAGATTCATATATTGTAATCGTGATTTGTTTCTTGTAATTATATATTCTGTCATGTATTATATTGACTTTATCTATATTTGTAATGGCCAGATTTCAGATGCATGAGTTATTATCTAGGAATTAAGATCTCAAGATCTAATAATTACGAAAAACAGATTTCCTATCTTGTAATGATAACATTTGTTTTTTTATAATTATCATATCTTTTTATTATGAGATGTTATGTCATAATTATGAAACCCATATCTGGTAATCTATATCTTATTGATGAAAGTTTTATCTTGTATGAGACCTGATTTTTGAAATTATCAGATGAGTATTTTTTATTTACAGTTTTGAATCAATTAATCATGAAACCTGAATATAATAGAGATTTGATATGGTAATTATAAAATTATCTTTATATCTTCAAATTCTGACATTATTTCAGGTTCAAGCTCTCGTTATTATGAAATAGCTTTTTCATACAAGCGCTAGCAATTATTGCTCAGCGTCTTCACTGTTCTGAATGCAATGTGCCTTTTGTATACATTTATTTCCAGATTCAAGAAAATAATTTTAAAGCTGCAGCTAAGAAGTTAAATAACTAAAACTTCATTAGAAAACAAGCACAAAAAGTTAGAACCGTTGGTGAATTTGATAAAAGAATTAAGTTGGCATAAGGGTAAAAACATTCCTTCTCATTTTGTCAAATTCCCACAATTATAACAATATCTGTCAATAATGCCTTGAGGAAATGTGTCCATCATATGTCCATCATAATCCACTCACCAAGCCCAAACACGTGTCTAGGTGTGACTATTTCTCTGCCCCTGAGGAGTTCTGCCAATCACACCAGCAGCAGGCCAAAGGACTATAGAAAATGTGTTACTTTCTTTTTATATATTTTCATTTTTTCAAAAAAATAACTGTCCACTGCCCCTAAGAATGTGTCAGAGGGATCAAGAAATGTCACGACTAGCGCTGTCTCATATTTGGACAACATTTAGACACACACACACAAACACATATACATGCACACACACGTTACCACTCACTGGTCTTTGGCCAGGGATAGTCTGACAGCTCCCTGGGAATTGACTTTTGGGATCCAGGTGTGTGTGTGGACCATTAGAGACCCATGGGAGAGATGTCAGTCGGTGACAAGGGACCGGTCCATTCCCCAAAGGGGACAGCCAGCAAGGGGTAATAATGGTAGTGGTAGGTGAGCTCCACTCTGTGTTTCTTCACTGTGTGTGTGTGTGTGTGTGTGTGTGTGTGTGTGTGTGTGTGTGTGTGTGTGTGTGTGTGTGTGTGTGTGCCTGCCTAAGGGCATTAGCTTACCCTTGTGGGAATTATAGGAGTGAACAATTAGGTTGATGATAGTGATTACAGTAGTTGTTGTCCATAATGCTGATAATAGGAGGAAACAGCAGGAATGGTGAAACTAGGTGTCCTGAACCACAGAAGTGTCAATAATTACTAAATTGTTAAATCGGTGACTAAACAGTTTGTTTCGAAGACATCGTTTCCATATTAGACTGTGTGATACCTTGTGTGTTTAACTTTCTAGCGCTGTACTGAGATAAAACTAATCTCCAGGTGTGCTTGTCCAAAAAAAAAAAAAAAATGTATGAAGAGAGCATGAATGTGTACTATTACATGATATATGATATTTTGTTTGGACAGATGGTGTTGGAAGTGGAACAATTGAAATCACAGCCAAATATTAGGATTCATCCTATGGAGACCATGAATATCCCCAGAGCATTTCTTTGTAAATCGTCTAGTAGTTGTTGATACATCTTGTACTGGAAAGACACTGTAATGATTACATTGCAGTGTTTTTAAATTTGAACAAACAATTTGCAAAAAGTAAAATTGCCATCACTCTTTGTGTCAACATTGTTGAGTATGCATGTTGTCTTGTTTGAATAAACTTTATTATAATTGTGAATGGATAAAACTGTCAGCGGTTTATTATATGTTCAAAAGTGAGCTGCCACATCATGGCCGGTTGGTCGATCCGTACAGTGTAAGCATAAAAGTCACAGGTTCTAGTCATCCAGAAAGGCTGATTAAAAAGTACAGTGAGAGTTAACACAATGTACAGGATTAATACACAGCACAGCGGCTGCCCAACTTCACTGTGGACCAAAGAAGTCAAGACAAAGAAATATAAGTGATGCAGAGACCAAACCATGGCCTCTAAAACAGATACTTACCGCTAATGACCAGTAAATCATTTTCACTGCCTTGCTCAAGGACAGCACAGTATTGGGTTTGGACTGACAACCGTTCACTCACCACCCTGCTTCTCCAACATCCAGACTACCAGCATCTGCTTATAGCTGGTTAGGGAGGGACTATCGTCAGGGGACTCTTCCCAAACATACTGTAACAATACCAAGTCTGTGTTTCTGTGGGTCTGTCTGTGTGTGTGTGTGTGTGTGTGTGTGTGTGTGTGTGTGTGTGTGTGTGTGCGGTCCCAAAGCAGTGATTGATCTTTAATATTTTATTTCTTCAGGCTTGGTGGAGCCCCTCAGGAGAAAAACACATTGTTATTATTCACACACACTCACCTATCTCTCTCTCTCTCACACACACACACACACACACACACACACACACACACACACACATCATTCAATTTGTCTTTCTGATGGTTGAGTTGTTTTGGACAAGGAGTCTCAAGGGACAATAATATGTCCATGCTAGGACCATGTACTTTGTTTTGTGTGTTGACATACTTGTGCATATGTGTGCGTGTGGATATACATCAGCTGGTCACACAAAAATAAGACAAATAAGAGACAAAATGAATGAATAGAAGAACGGTAACTGCTTTTTTTAAAAATGTGGATATAAAGTTTGTGTGTGTGTGTGCGTGTGTGTGTGTGGTGGGGGGGGGTCATGTCTGTGTATGCATTACAGCACATTGATGTTAAAAATGTAAGTATTTTCAGGTTTTGAATTGACTGTCCGGAGCAGTTGTTCATTTTCTACAGAACACCAACTGAAATAACACACTTCTCAGCCAAGTTCAAATATTGATGAATTTGACATATTCATACTATTTTTTCCAGTTTATTTGCCTATTTGGGAAACATAACTGGGAAAAAGTTAAACTCAGCGCTTTATTTCTATACTTTTCAGGCATATTTTGGACAGGAAGAAGTATGCTAATGCTAATCGTGTTTTGTGTTATCAGGAGTCCTAGCGTTTCTTTTTTCTTTGCAATTTGTTATCTGCCAGCTAAACTGGCCCACTGAATTTTAAATTTGCAAGAGGAAGGAAATCTTGAATAATATTGATGGCTGAGAGATATGTCTGTCATTGATAAAACTAAAATTGTTTTTATTATTTTATTTATATTTGTATTAACTAGCTATGTGACATTTAACCACAAGCTCAATATATTGTAGAGACCCTTGGTAAGAAAAGCTACGAGACGTTATCTTATCTTCTTGTGTTTTATTAGCGGACAGTACACACAGGCTACTGTGGGCCGTAGCCTACGCCAAATCAACAGTCAACACCGTTAAACGTTCTCGAACATGCTTAACCATCTGCTCGAGGTAACTCTCAACAGGCTAGCTAGTCCGTTACAATATTATAAACACGAACGTATGCACAACCAGAGATATACAAACTCAAAATTCAGTCCCAAAATATTAAAAGATGTTTTCAGAAATTGATTGGCAGAATTGAAATGCTTGTTTAGTTAATATGCTAAAATGTAGCTTCAAGCTGCATATGGAAAAGCAAAAATATTTTTTTAATTGCTGCTTAAATACTTTTTTTAGAATAACAATTGATACAATTACTATGTAAGGTGATGAACCAACAGTAAATTTGCAGTTGCCCTCAGCTGTTCACAATAAACACATACATCTGGGCCCCCATACATACCCCACTCTGTTTTCATATAACTGAATCAATAAGTAAACAAACTATAAAACAGACGACTTGATGTCAGTGTTTCAAATCTCCTTTCAGCGTAAACTAATGTCAGGGATTAAGGAAGTGAACAAAGCAGAGCATGGTTATCATGGTTTCATGGTATTGATAGCCAAACTATCTGTCCTATGCCCCCACCTCAATACAATTTACAGCATATACAATAGAAGGATATGAAATGTATATATTGTTTTTTCTGTTTTTGTGTTGTAAAATGATATAACTAGGGCTGGGCAAGTTAACGCGTTATCGCGTTAACGCATTAATTAATGGCGACAATTATTTTATCGCACATTAACGCTTTTTTAAAAAAATTATTATTAAGTGGACATTTTTAACACAAAAACCTGGCAGCAAGCAGTGAACAGCTATGTTTGTGTGGCGTCTCTTCCTGCTGCTTCTTCCCCTGGGTCCTAAGTCCCTCCATGTACAGCTTCTTATCACCCTCTATGTACCAACGTACATTTATAACAATTACCACACATAGTAATTATGATGATTAATTTCTGCTCTTCATTTATATGTGGGATGGTTCCCAATGTAATGCACAAACTGTGCAGTGTTGTCACAATGTGTATCACAAATGTGTGTGTATGACAGTGGTGCTCTTTGTGCACGTTGTGAGATGAATTAGTTCCACAGTCATTTATTGAGGACCATTTGATCATATGTCAGGGCGAGTGATTCCACAGATTAAACTCCATCATCTCCATTATGTGCTCTGCTGCTGCTTTCATATTGCTGAGAGGTAGACCTCACTGTGTCCATAGAACGTTTAACTTCTTTAAAGTTAAAAGTTGTGACATTAATTATCTGATCTATAAAATGCCATTGTGTAAATGTCTCTAAATGCCACTCGCCAGCCTTCCTGTAACACGTTAAGCTCTAAATGACACAGAGGAAAATGAAAAGACCCCTTAGTCCATGACTAAAGGTCAATTACACATTCTCATTACAATACACATGCTTTTACTGTTGTTACCAGTGGGAGAATTTTATTTGAATTTGATGGAACAATTAATTTAGTTTTGATTGCATGTAATTTGTACTTGTTATTGATTCCATTGTCTTTGATAAAATAAATTTAACTGCTGTAAATTAACACAAAAAGAGCAACAGCCCATAAAATAAGTTTGAACAAAGGTAAACTGAAAATGGTGCATCTGAAACTGAATTTGTGTCACTCCATTCACACCTGCTGCTAATCAACCTGAGAGCCATCCACTCAACAAGCTCCTGCAGTGTGTCTACCCCGTTTTAACAGTTTCTGCCAGTTTGTTCAGTTCGTCAAAGTGGTCCTCACATCTCGGCAGAACACTCTGGGCTACCTTTCCTCGCTACTTCCACTCTGACCAGTTTGAATGTACTCCCCATTAAACTGTTACCTGATCTTTTCCGAGGTTTGCCTTTGGGTCCAACGACATTAACTGCATGTCTTATTTTCCAATCATCTGTAAATTAAATGAGTTACGTTGCTGTCACGTCAGTTTACATCAGAGACGCAGTAACATTAGGCGATGTTAGCACACTAGCAAACACACACCAGATTTGAAAGTGACTGCAGAAAACATGCAGGCCAATAAAAGGAAAAAGATTTACTATTTTCATGTTTTTATATGAATGTGAATGATAATGGTGTGCATCTCTTTTGAGGTGTGAATGTGTCAGTTGGTAAAAGATGAAACATCTAGCGCAGGGGTCACCAACCTTTTTGAAACTGAGAGCTACTACAAGGGTGGGTAGTACGAAGGGCTACTTGTTTGATACAAACTTCCTGAATAACAAAGTTGCACAGATCACCTTTTAATAATAATAATATATGTGAAGAGACTGTCTGACCACATGTCAATGTTAATTATTCCTCACAATAATTATTAATTAATGATTGTGTATTTTGTTCAAAAATAGATTTTTGTACAAATTATCACTTCTAACATTTTTTAGGAAATCATTAACAACCCGTTAAGCCCTAAGCCTTTTTGTAGGCCTCTCCTCGATTTTTGCAACCCATAGTTAAGAGAGTGATTTTCGTCTAAATATAAGGTGTATTTTAATAGTTTTTATAGTGTAGAAAGCTGACACTTGTGAAATTTGTTCTAATTTGTAAATATCAGTATATATGTTACTGGTTAAGACTAAATTAAGATGGAACACAGCACAAATTGAAATTCTTTATCTCCGACTATAAATTAATCCAATTTTGATAAGATTTTTTTTTAATGTTGTAGTTGAAAGCTTTTATCCGCTCCAGATCATAGCCCAATGGGTTGGAAGTCTCTCTGCACAATGTTTTCTTTGATAAAGTGAAGCATTCAAGAGCTAGAGAGGTTAGAGTGCAGAGATTTCAGCCGAGGTCAACCAAAATGTCATTTGGTTCCAGCTGTTCCATTGTAATTTTATATAGTATATAATTATATATTTCACTTATTTTATGACTAATAGTGTTCAATCTATCATATGCAGAAGTTTGGCATCATTTAGAGAGCCTGGATCCTCTCTGAGCCTGTTTATGTCTGTCATCCATGGGATTTTCTCATCTGGCTTCCACTCCAGGTCTCCTAGCTCAGCCTATGGTTGGTCGATTTCAGTCAATGGACCCTCCTTAGAAGCGTCTGAGTCCTGGCTATCTAACAAAACCCTCGTGATTTTGATTGACAGAAGCGTTAGCCAGTAGGGAGTAAAACAGTGGCGTGTCACCTGAACAGTGCGCACAACCTCGCCGGAATTCACACCCATCCCCCACGCGGTCCCTTTGTTATTGGGCCCTTGTTTCTCCGCGGGGACATTTCAGAGACGCACCGGAAATACGTAGAAATATTGTTGACGGAAATAAGCGGAGATATACAGCAGAACAACGAAAAGGTAAGGAGCTTTGGATGATTTTGAAGGATATTACGCATTGTGTTTCTGGTGTTTGTTTGCTCACAGCCTTGTGAGGGTTTACCGGAGAGACGATCTGATAGTAGTTCTGGAATCTGTGTCGAATGCTCGTGCTGTTTGATATTTCGGTTGCCTATGCTAACCGTTAGCTTTGTTATGCTAACTCGGAGAAGAGCAACTTATGGCTAGAAATATGTGATTTTGTGATAAATCTTTTATTTGCGTACACTATTTGTGTAGAATGGTGTTTGGAGTGTGTTAGAATGTCTTGGATTGTTTGTTTTAAGCAGATTTTGAAATTTTTGGGGGATTTTTTTTTCATATTCATAATTACATGCAAATGGTCATTTTTGGACGGTAAATGCTACAGCGGATCCGGAATCGGGGGCGTCGGGCTTAACAAGTGTCATATCTTCAAATCATGTCTTGTTTGTACTAACCACTACTTTTGTAAAATTTTTCAACAAATCATGAACTCTGTCCCATGTTTATACAAATTATCAGTTATGTAAGATAAAAAAAATCAACTCTTTCACTTTTTTAAGTCTTTACATTAGTACTAATCACAACATTTTGGGAAGTCTGGATCACCTTTGCATTGCGCAATGAAGCCTGCATGCCGGCTCGTCATAGCGGGAGCTCCGTCTGTTGTCACCAGCTTTTTATTTTTTGTACCCTTTTCTTCACGAAGAAACTAGTAAAAAGTTTTGTCTATAGCCAAAAGGGGGGGGGGGGGGGTCCAACCCTCTAGGCGCCTGAGTTTAAACCTCTAGTCTGGGCCTTTTCGGTCGGATTGCGTTGCCTCCCCTCTACCCCCGCCACCCACGAGTTGTTGCCCCGCGGCCTGCTCCGAGGACTGACAGACCTGATGATGGGGTGCGCTCGCAGCGGGGGGGGGCTGGCGCCAACGGCAAGCGCCCGCCATTCGGAACCTGAAAACCTAATGTGGTGCGGCGGCCTAGTCTTGGATGTCTCTCCCCTACTCTCGTATAGACAAGAAATATTGTCATTGGCGTTAATGCAAGCGTTTTTGATTAAAAAAGAACAGCAACTACATTTTTAGACGGAACTCCATGGTGACTAGTGCTATTTTTAGAACATACCTTGCGGGCAACTCACGTGTTCCCTGCGGGCGACCAGGTGCCCGCGGGCACCGTGTTGGCTATCTCTGATCTAGCGCCACTTCACTAAAGTCCACAGCAACTCTTCATGGGACTTTCTGGCTGGTAGTAGTTTATGAACAGAGAAGATAAAAGAGATGAACTCTTAAAAGACAAAAGTCTCTGTTTACCAAACTGATAAAACGGCGTAAGCAGCAACAGAGGCTTCATTCAGTGGCGCACATTCTACAGATACCAAAAAGCCCTTGGCCTATGGCAGGATTGTAATAGAGGTGAAGAACAGTGGCTGAAACTTTATTAAAGAACCGTAAAAGTAAGACAGAATTTGTGTCTTCTATGAGGGGCTCTCAGCCACCTTCACTTTGTCAAATTAACTCTCAGAGGAAAAAAGATTGGAGGCCCCTGAGTTAGAAGCCACAGCTCACTTTCTAGTCACCAGCAAAGCAACACATGTTTTAAGCCAATCAGATCAGCAGTCACACAGCCTTGTTTGAGGGGGGGGGGGGACTGCCACATATGCCGAGCCATTAAATAGCCTGAGGAAAAAAATGGCTTCAAAGATTTCTGTAGCCATGAAGCAAAAGGTGTAAAAACTAAAGCTGTAAAAAAAAAAGAACAATTAACAAGAAAAAAAAAAAGACATTTCTGAGACAAAATTTCTTAGACATTTTTGTGTTTTTATAGAAAACATTCTGCTCTTGTTTGTTTTTTTTATTAATGAGATTATTATCTCAGAATTGTGAATATGTTTTCATGTAAAATACATTACTCTATATTTTTTAAATAAGATAATTTCCATGAGAGCTCATAAGAGGAAGCAAACTTCTCCCGTCACTTTCTGGTTTTATTTTGGTGTGGGTTTGAGACATCGGGAGATACTGTCTGAAATGTTAAGTAATATAGATGGTATTGTTATTAGTTTGTCGACTTTGTGCAGGACCTCAGGACTTTGTTGTTCTTATATACAGTCTGTGGTTCTGATCTGCTGGACATTAGGTTGTTTCTCCAGAATCAGTTGAAACAACATGGCCTGCTTCAGAGATAGAAGATGATGCATCAGAAATGCATTCAGACTGAATGAGGTGACTTGAGAGAAACTCAGTAGCACGTCATTCTTCATTAGTTTCTCAATGCTGGATTCAACTAATCAGAGCGGAGAGGTTTGCTTCCATGAAATCGAGCTCTCAAGGAAATGAGAGCAGGTTTTTGAGGTATCGCGTTAATTCTGAGAATACAGGGCAGTTCTTTTTTTTCTCAAGTGAATGCATTAAGGTTCAGTGGATTTGGTCCAGAGAGTGTTTTTTAATAGCAGCACTCCCAGCACTACAATGTAGTAAATGATGATATTGTGAACTTCCTAATTACAAAATGGTAAGATAGTTCTCATGTTGAGCAGTGGAGTTATCATGTATTTGGGATGTGAATATTTGTAAGGCTCTAAACACTGCTCATTACTATGGTGGAATATCAGTACTCAGCTTTATGTTGCTGGTATGAATGAGCCAACTTCCCCTGGTCTATTATTATGAAATGACAGCACTTATATGTATTGTAATGTATTGTGTAATTGCCATTTCTTTTACAATATAAAACCCCCCCATTGCTTTCTTACTCTTTGTCAAAACATCTGTGTTTTAATTGATTCCTTTTCCATGCCATTCACTGCTACTCAGCTTCCTCAGTGTGCACATGCCCTCAAAGGTGAAGTCATACAAATGTGTGTGTGTGTGTGTGTGTGTGTGTGTGTGTGTACAGCATTGTCACAGTAATTGCTGGGCTCATATCTCTGCTTGTACGACAAGGAGCCGAGTGACAAATCTGTTTCCTCAGTCTAAGAAAAGCTCCAGCACATTCTTCCTCGTCCTGCCTCTGAGGGGCGCTGCTCATTGTCTAAACATCTGGCTTCCTATCGCCTTCGAGTGTCTCAACTACTTGGCAGCACTTTTGTGTGTGTGTGTGTGTGTGTGTGTGTGTGCGTGCAAGCACGTATGACTGTGAATGCGATTGTTTCAATCAGAGAGAAAGTGTGATTTAGTGTGTGTGTGCATTACAGTAAGATGGAGATGGATATACCATATGTGGCATTGATAGATTGAGTTATTTGTTTTTCAACTGAATAGGAAATAAAGTTCATTGCTTGACTTGGCAGCCACAGTGATACTTTTTCAAGAGGGTGGATTCACACAGCATGGGAAAATTGGAACGTTCTGATTGGATTAAAAGCTAATAGGGGTATAGCTGTGGCAAACGTAAAGCGACATTTTTTGTAGCTAAAACACAAGGTGTAAATAATTTGTTGGAAGCATTCATATAAAAAGTCCATATTTTCTGAATCATTAAGACAACCATTCAAATATGATTGTATACTAAAACAATACAGAATACACACATTTGTATTAGCTGGATGACACACATGACACATTGCAACATTTTAGGACTGTAACACCATTGTACTTGTTAAAATAAAAATAACTGAGGATAGCTTATCTCCACCCTCCACATATAATATACAGTTTTTTATGATTTTGTGGGGGGCTTTGTGTAGCAAAATGGACTGCAATCTGAATTTCGTTGGGTAACCCTGTTGTACAATGACAATAAAATAACCTGGAAACCTTACTAAATCCATCAAATATATAATGAACAATCATGAAACCTAGCCAGTGGTCAAAGGGTCACCTCATAATTTATCTGAATCAGCATCTTTGGCATGAAATCACAGAAATCTTACAAGGACAGACACCAGCTGCGAAGATAATAAAAAAGTCTGGCTATTCGTATATGGCTGAGTGGTAAATATTTCCATAGCTGGGTCTCTGTAGAGACTTTAACAGAGCTTTCTAGATGCAGCGCGGGGGCTGACTGCAGGCAAGGCTTTCTAATCAACACAGGGAGAAACGCTGAGAGCTGCTCTACAGACACAGCAATAATGATAAACGCTCTATAATTATAAGCACAGCCCTGATGGACACAAATGCAAACACACACGTACACACAAGGCTTCTAGTAAACAGAAGTTCATTTAATGCCTCAAGGACACGGTGAAAAGAGAATGTAATTAATGTTGGCCTTAACAACTGCTACAGAATTGCTGCTGTTTAACCACAAGATTGAGGCAGACAGAACAACTGTTCATTAAACTTACACATACACCTTGACCTGGGACATCCATGCAAGGCTGACTCTTCAGAGAGAGGGTTAGGGTTACCGTACATCAGACATCATTCAGAGTGAGAAACTGACTTGCCAACAAATGATCAATCGCGAAGAGTCTACTCATATATTTCTTAAATCCACAAAACATACTCAACCAAAAACAGAGCTGAAAGAGAGTGAATGTAAGCCCTACATTCAATCTGTGGACACAGATTCAGCTGAAATGAATAATGACGTTGGTCTGTATTAATATGTATGTTGTGTGAATAAGTGACTTTTAACAGGTTTGCCATGTCAACTTTAAAGTGACACTATGTCGGTTTTAACATCAGTAATAAAAACAGACAGTTTGTTTGTCTTAGGAATGCAGTACAATATCTAACTTAAAGTTATTTTATGTACATCATTTCCTAAATTTAATTTTATCACTATATTTCTAGCTACTGTCCTGCTGAAAGCTGGATTAATTGCTTTCACATAAAAGATAATTATGTTACGATGCTCATCCTCTTAGGATGGAAGATTCAAAGAAACACAGGAATTTGAGGCTGCTGTTCGTACCCTGTGTGAAACTAAAAGTGATCTTGGACTTATTTTGTCACGTCAGGTGGGGGAGGGGTGCATGCTTAAGTGCTGACCGTTGGTTGCTTGACCCTACCCATCTTCTCAACCTGGCATTTCAGTTGTTGCCATCAGGCACCAGTGTAAACAGGAAGTAAATTTGTTGCTTAGTTACAGAAAATATGACAGATTATTATAGTACTCTTTAATAATAAAAGGTAGTGCTTGATACTTAAGATCTTCCTCTAAAATCTTCCTCTATAAACTCAAACAGACAAATTTCATGGAGTTTTATTTTTTAAACTTAGTTACAAGGCTGCAGGTCTTGATCTATCTCTCGCTTACACACATCAAATTTACTTCAAAATCAACACTTACAAATGAAAGTTAACTAGATTAAAGGTCAATAAATTTGGTCAACACACGTCTCTCACTCGTTTCCTCTCGGTTTCGTTGTTGTTTGTTCTTACTCGTAGCTCTGCTGGTGGCTAAAGTCTCTGTCGTTCTGGAGGGCAGTTAATGCTTTTGTTCCTTTACAGATTCTGTGTGGACTTCACAATAGTTGTGCAGAACAAAATAAGCATTAATAGTGAAAGGAAAGTCATCCGTTTTGTGTCCGCCGGCCTGGGAAAGTGACCGTGGTTAAGTGGAGAGCAGGGCCGTCTTTCAATCAGAGGATCGTCGGATTGATCCCCGGTTCCTGCTCCGCTAGTCTCATGTCAATGTGTCCTTGAGCAATACACTTAACCCCAAAATTGCTCCCGTAGCTGTGTAAATACTGATACTATACGGTGTATAGATACTGAATTGTAAGTCGCTTTGGATAAAAGAGTCTGCTAAATGACTGTAATGTAATGTCCTAAAAGCTCAAACCATGAACCTTTAAACATCTGCTCCGTAGGTCTGATGGCGCTCGCTAATCGCTCCAATAACAGCTGCTTCCTCCGTATGTCGGCAGTAGTAGAATGATATAATGGTGAACTTAGCGCACAATAGCCAACAGTATAGACAACAAGGTCACTGACGCCTCTAATCCGTGATCCATGTTGAGTTAACCTGGTAGTCGATTGATATTCATGGCTGTTTTTATTTGTGATCTTCCGGGAAAGGCTCACGTGGTAGGGACGTGACGAATCAGGGGCACGACGTGACTGCTAAGGCCCAATCAAGTAGTGAACAAGGGTGTCTACGTCATCGTTTCCAAACTTCTGCGTTTATACCCGCCTTTTTAAACGTATCCGTTTTCGGTGCTCTAAAACTCAGGCCTAGTGTGGACGCTCAGTGTAAATGTAGCAAAAGATATGCGTTTTAAAATGGAAACGTAGACGTGTGGACATAGCCTTACACACACACGCACACACATACACACAAACTCACTTATCCTATCCCTTTCCCCTAAGTCCCCCTCCCAAGCATCAAGACTGCTATTTAAGAAATTCTGCAACCAACATTATCACATGTTAATGTACATTTTTATATTAATTGTTAATACTACAGAGTATCATGTTCTGTTTATATGTTTTAATGGACTACATGCCAGTGGAAGAACAATACACTCAGTACTTTTATTATTACTGCCACTTTAAGACTTTAAGATGTATTATTGTTGTGTACTGTTGTGTGTTGTTTATGGTGTGTGTTATCTTATATGCCAGTGCCAAAGACAAATTGCCATTTCATGCAAATCGAATGGACAATAAAGAAATCTGAAGTCCTTAATCATGTGACTCATTAATCAGTGGTTTTGTTGCCTACAAATAAACTTTCTGTGAAGACGGAAGTTTGTTTTGAAATGACACTATGCATGTAACTGGTGGAAACTGACACGCCGTCTAGGACATCTCCAAAATGGACAGGTCAGTTTTTCTACTAGATTACATACATACATACATATATATATATATACATACATATATATATACATATATATACATATATATATATATATATATATATATATATATATTAGGGGTGTAACGGTTCACAAAATTCTCAGTTCGGTTCAATACGATACAGTGGGGCCACGGTTCGGTACATTTCGGTACCGCAAAAAAGCAGAAATGCTAAATCCTCGCTTGTGAGACTCTCAAGTAGTCTTTAAAAATGAAAGGTCGTGTTTGATACTTAAGATCTTCTCTAAAATATTCTTTTATAAACTTAAACAGACACATTTCCTGGAAAGCTTTAGAAGTTTTATTTTTCAGACTTAATTACAGCACTGCGGGTCCAGCAATCCATGTTTTGTTCCTTTATAGTTTATGTGTGTTAACTTGTAAAGAACAAAATAAACATTAATAAGAAAAGGAAAGTTCTCCGTTTTGTGTTCATCCTCTCTAAAGCCGCTAACCGTTACTTCAGACGGCCGCTCGGTAGGTCTGATAACGCCGCTGGTCACGCCGCTCACCAATCGCTCCATTAACAGCTGTTTCCTCCGTAATAATGCTGACTTTAACTGAACAACAGCTGCTAGTAAAGACAACACAGTCAACAACACCTGTAATCAGTTCTCCATGTTGAATTAACCTGGGGCCTGTTGTTCGAAACCTAGATAAGGGATTAAGGCGGGATATGTTGGTTATCCTGGCTGAATTTAGCCTGCAGTCAGTTGTTCGAAAGCTGGATAACTTTATCCTGGTCAAGTTACCATGGTGATTTATTCTCTGCAGCTAGCCTGCTCTAGACCAGGCTAAATGCCAAGCTTAGTTGATTGTGTTGTCTTATCTTTGGAGTCAGCAGCTGCGCTGATCAGAAATTAATGTGTTTTATACAGTCATTCCATGTTCTGATGAAGGCTACGCATTGGCCTCATTTTTAAACAAACAACACGTAGGCTAAATTATTATTTAAAAAAAAGAAATAAAACAAAACATGATCAAATTAAACAAAGAAATAAAGTTAGCCTATTACGATAGTTCTTTTTCATAATTGGGGCCTATTTGTTTGTTCGTCGTAAATAAACACCCTTCATACTGTTTGCCAGCTCAAATCTGATTTTATTGCAGTCATTACAGTAATTAGAAATGGCTGCACTTGCAAAGGTGCTTGCAATTAATTACACTACTCATTTAATCAGTCCTTCTCCAAACTTCAAGACAGTAGCGGTGCTTCATTTTATGAGAGGTGTGTCACCTTACGTCAGCATTCAGATCCGCTGTTCATTGGAGGAAAGTGTCCACACCTGTCGTCTCATCAGTGAATCTGTGATCAATCTCTGTGGTCTACTGATGAATGCCGTGGCCGCACACTTACTCGAATTAGTTAGACCTGGCTTGACAAAGCCGCCCCTCCTCAGCCTGGCTCGGCGTTCGAACAACCAATTAAGCCAGGATGAACTTATGAGACTTTGTCCAACCTGGCTTTCCCACTTATCCTGGACGTCTTTATTCTACTTTCAAACAACAGGCCCCTAGTAGTCAGGGAAGGACATCACGTTACCTCAGGTGGGTTGCCATGTTTGAGCGCAGTGGCTCCACCAATTTCAGCTATATATATATTTATTCAAACGTATTGTTCGGTTCGTAATGCGTACCGAACCGTGAGCCCTGTACCGAACGGTTCAATACGAAGACGTGTATCGTTACTCCGCTAATATAGATATATAATTGCAGGGCAACTTAAAGTGTTATTATCGCGTTAACGCATTCATTAATTAACGGCGACAATTATTTGATTGCGCATTAACGCAGTTTTTTTAAATGCAATGATGTCAGCAAATCACCCCAACAAACGGTGGAGGGAGGCTTTGGCAGACTACGTTGGATGCAGTGTGTGGGAGAAGTAGGCTATAGATAAACAGAGGCAAGACAAGCTAACAAATTAAATGAAAAGGAGAGGACTACAAAAGCGACGGCGTTACAACATGCACCAGCTGTAGCTCTCACTGGAGACTACTGGACATCTCTGGGTAACCATAATCACCTCAGAGTTAAAGTGCATTATATTGATGAACAGTGGGAGCTGCATTCACATGCTCTGACTGTCATGAAAACAGAAGACAGACATTATGTTGAAAAGTGCACGGAACATTTTATTCATGTTGCACAGCAATGGAACGTTGCAAATAAAGTCAGCACACTTAGCACAGATAGTGCAAGAAATATAACTGCTAGTGTGTAAAGAGAATACTGCTGTTAAAAAGCACCTTATTTGTTTAAAGTGTTTGCAAACCAAATGTTATTGCACTTTTATTCATATAGCAGTGCTTTTAAAATAGAAGTGCGCAAACACTACTTTTTAATTCATTATTGAACTTTGAACGCTTAATCGTGTGATTTTCTGCGATAAATCGTGATTCAAAATTGTAAGCGTTGCCCAGCACTAATATATATAGCACTAATATATATATATATATATATATATATATATATATATATATATATATATATATATATATATATATATATATTTATATATATATATATATATATATATATTAATATATATATATATATATTAATGTGTATGTATATAACCTAGTATCCGTCGCCGCCACATGTGCACTTGAGCTAGCACAAAGATAAAATGTAGAGAGTATATTGAGATGTACTGCATCATTTCTGTGTATATAAGCAGGTGTGCCCCGACCAGATAGACTTTTAAAATGTCAGTTTGTCAAGAAACACCATTGCAGAACGAGTTCAGGAATTAGCAGGCAATCTGACAACACAGCTAGCCGAAGAGACAAGCAGTTACTTGGCTTTTTCATTAGCTGTTGATGAAAGCACAGACAACACAGATACAGCGCATCTATCAATGTTTATAAGAGGCATGAAGGCAGACTTGACTGTCAGTGAGGAGCTCTTGGATGTAGCCATGCATTGCATGA
Source organism: Cebidichthys violaceus (assembly GCF_023349555.1). Lineage (NCBI taxonomy): Eukaryota > Metazoa > Chordata > Actinopteri > Perciformes > Stichaeidae > Cebidichthys > Cebidichthys violaceus. The sequence goes on from NW_027176594.1 coordinate 10,467,845, forward strand.
CGACAAGAAGGGACATTTTTGATGCAGTGGAGAGGTGACAAAAAAGTTTTGAACAACATTAATAATAACTTGTTTGATGAGATTTGTCTTTGTTATTTTCTTTAAAAGTTTGATCTTTGATAGAGTAATGTGGGTTTCTTAACCCTAAATTAAAATAATTTATTTTATAATAACAGAGAAATGTGCTTACATATGTCTTTACATTTATATAAATGCATGTACAATACTTTTACACTTGAATAAACAATAATCAAACGCAGACACAGTTATTTAACAATATGTTAGGGAGTAGTTACATTTATACAGTCTTACAGTTACAACCGGCCCTTTGAGGGCAACCATGATGTTGATGTGGCCCAGGGTGAAAATGAGTTTGACCCCCCTGCACTAGATTGATACACTGATTGTTTGTACTGAGCTACACAGTTTCAAGGCACTTTAAGTTGGCTTAGTTTTCAAGTAATTTTATCAGATTGGTTGATTACATAGGTTAGTGACCAAGATTTGTGAAACGTTTTGAAATGAGATTTTGGGTTTACAGTATAACTTTGAATCTACAGGAAAATCTTTGTTAAGTCTAACACAAATTGAACATTCCAAATTAATTTAATACTTTTAAGAGTAGTAGAGAAATAAAGATCCTTGAGTAGAATTTTGTGTCTGGTGTCATACCAAAATTCCCCTGCCTACACATATACAATTCAAATGCAACATTGAGCCAATATTGTTGCATTGGGCCAAGTTTCTGATTGTGGGTTCTTTGATACATTACACCAGACACTCTGTAGTCTTAAGGGAATCACACCTGCACAACCCATACTCCTACAAGAGCGGACAGACTTGTATGTTAAAATGACAGTTTAATTGTTGTGAATCTGTAGGTCTAAGTTTTAAGTGTTAAAGGAAGTGATTTTATTGATTTGTAGGATTTGTTCTGTTCGTTAGTTAAATTGTGTTTTTTTATTGTCTGGTTTGCTGTTACTTTTTATCACACATGATAAGACAATCATCTCTACTTTCTTTAGTTAAACGCTCATTTTTTGTTTCTTTTACAATGAATAATTGAGGAACTCCATGGACTGAACAGAGGAAAGAGCACTCCCTACAGAAAGACAAAGGTCACCCACAAAAAAAACCCCAAAGAGAAACACTGCAATCTGGTATGTATGCGTGTGTGTGTGTGTGTGTGTGTGTGTGTGTGTGTGTGTGTGTGTGAGAGTGTGAGAGAGACCCTATGTGTGAGACGCTGTGTGTGGCCTGCTTCTTATTCAAAGTGACATTTTAAGCCGTTTAGCTGTCACTCAGCAGCGCAGCGGCACAGTGTCGATGACCCCCCCCCCCCCCCCCATGGGGGTTTTGGTACGACCCACTGGAGCTTTGCCTGTTAATAAGGGTCCTGCCATGTCCGATGGGTAGGGGGGGTTGGGGTGACAGGATAAGTGGCTATCCTAGTGGGAGTGACACAGCTGAATAAGTCCTGAGTCTCTGATGTGATGTCTAATAAGATTTTAAAGGAGTGAAAAAAGAAACAGTCAGGAGGTAGAAAGGCAGTTAACTGCAAGTCATTTGAAGTGCTTTTTTAAGTTTTCTGCAGTGACAGAGAATCAATCACGCCTCTGACCTTCCTCAGCCTCAGAGTAAAGCTAACAAGTTTAGTCTGTTGTCTGGGGAGCTGACAATGACAAGTGAAAACAAACTACTGTGAGCTGAGGCCGTTCAGGGTCTCAGCTTAAGGTCCGTTTGTCACGAATTCCACTTAATATTAGATTGTTTTCATCCTGCCTGCCTGTTAATTTAACTCTCCTATCATTTCAGGTCCTGCCATTCACACCATATCTTCACTCATTCTCCTCACCTGGTCTTCCAGCCCATCTCACCTGCAACCCTTTCCCTTGTTAGTCCCCAACTATTTAGGTCCCCTCACTTGCACTTGTTCCCTGACAGATTTTCTTGTGTGTCATTGCAAAGCTCTCCAGCATTTATCGACGCATTGTTCCCGATCTGCCTGTTCTGACCGCGCCTGCCTGTTGTTTCGACCTTGGATTTTACCTGCCCCTTTTTGGATTTGTTTGCCTTCTTGACTGACCTCCCTGTTGTGACCCTGCCTGTACACAAGTAATGAAATTTATATTTATATTCTGTCTCTTGAGTCGTACTTTTGGGTTCCCGTACTTGTAATCGTTACACCACTAATATCTTTCAAGCCTGAGGACAAAAACTGAGTTGAATCTGTTGGATAGAAGTAATAGCATTTTCACTAGCAAGGACCACACCATCAAAGATAAGTGTTTAAAGATTTATATGAAATATTAAAGGTAAACTTGATTGTGATGCAAGACTTGTACTTTGTGTAGCTCGTCCGGTTAGCCAAACAAGTTGTGGGGAGCTTTGATAGGGAATCTGCCGTAGCACCCGGGCATGGCGAACCCCCAAGAACCCCATGTTAGTTGAGACTAGATTGACCGGAGTTGAGATCTTTACAATCTGGGTGAATGTAGTGGAGGTAGCTATTTGTCCAAACTCTTTGAAGAAAGGGGAGAGCATTAATCAAAGTGATGGTATGAGGCGGAGAACTCTGAACATCTGAGGCAGGCGATAAAGGCGGACGAGAATGTTGGTTCTCAGGTTCAGGCAATGTGAGGATTATTGCATCAGATGGCGTCTATTTTTGAGCAGGCTTTTTGCGTAGAATACCTGTGAGAGTGACGTTATGGAATAGGTTGGATAGTAAGGATGGCTATAGGTCAGGCTCGGATTACGGTATAAGAGTTTAGAGAAGAAGCTTATTCCACCTGGGTAGTTTAAGTTTTCTATGGCTATCACGGAATGGGCCATGGTAACGAAAACGCACTGGTGTGTAGGAGGGTGCTGGATTAGGCAGCGCATATGCTGCATGGCGGATGGGTGTTGCGGCTTCCTTAGGTGATTGAGTAACTGACTGCAAGTTCGGAGTGAGGAGATTGACTTGCTGGACCGTTCGTGGCCGCGTGGAATGGCTGCAGCTACTATTGGGTAGAGTGAAGAGAAAATGACTTGTCATTCACTTGTGAGCTGAGCCGATCTACTAATACTACTCGGCCTCAGTGCAGCCTTTGACACCATCAACCACTCTATCCTCCTTTCCCGTCTGGAGTCCTCCCTCCACATTACTGGCACAGCGCTCTGGAACAGTTCCTTAGTATCAATAAATTCAGGTCTGACACAGGCCCAGTCTCTCAAAGTGTCCTCCAAGGTTCGATACTCATCTCCTCCTCTACTTGCTCCCCCTTGGCGACATCATACGCCACCATGGTTTACATTTCCACTGCTATGCTGACGACACCCAGCTCTACACCAAATCCATCACTCCCACCACCCACTCCACCATCACCAATTGCCTCACAGATATAAATAGTTCTCAAACTAAGCAGCGACAAATATGAAATCCTCATCATCGGCCCCAAATCACTAAACAAATCCCACCACAACTTCTCCTTCTGCATCGCTGGCGCCACTGTTCCTGCTTCAACACATATTCGTAACCTTGGTATCATTTTTGATCAAACCCTCTCCTTCTAATGCCATGTCAATCACATCACAAAAAACACCTTTCATCTCAAAACATGGACTGTCTCCGCCCCTTCCTCTCCTCCACAGCCGCTGAAACACTCATCCACGCCTTCATCACCTCTCGACTGGACTACTGCAACAACATCCTATACGGCGCATCCACTAAAATCATCAACAAACTATAATACATCCAGAACTCAGCTGCCCGTCTGCTCTCCCACTCCCGCACCAGAGATCACATCACCCCAGTCCTTCAAAACCTCCACTTGCTCCCCATACCGCAAATAATCCAGTTCAAGATTCTTCTCATCACATACAAAGCCCTTAATAACCTAGCTCCTTCATACCTTTCAGACCTCCTGCACCGACACACTTCCAAACGCAACCTCAGAACCGCCGACACTGACACCAACCTCCTTACCCCCTCTACTCTGTCCAAGCATCGTACCTGGGAGGACAGGGCCTCCTCCATTGCTGCAACTTCGCCCTGGAACTCCCTCCCCCAGCACTTCAGACATTCTCCGTCACTCGCCACTTTCAAAACTGGACTTAAAACTCACCTCTTAAAATCTGCTTTTAACCTGTGAAGTTAGTTGTTGGTAATGTTATCCAAATCGTTATTGTTGGAATGCTGATTCAGCATTCCAACAACTAATTCTGTACATTCTGTGCGTATTTTGGCACTTATCTCCTTCCACATTTCTTAAGCTACAGAAACCATTCAACTATTTAAATGTTCAGCTCTTCAAGAACATGTCGGCTATAGCTCTTCATATTTCTAATCTTTCAACTTTTTGAATTAAGCTTTTTGCAACTTATTTTTGAATGGGATGTTTATGGAGAATATTTTTAGATCCTCTTAAACTTTTTCAACTTTCAAATCCTTCTACTTCCTCATACTTTCAGCTACAGACACCATTTAAACTTTCAAATGTTGAGAAAACCCTGATCAATGATTGTATATTATCATTTTGATATCTTTTACACTTTTTGAACTGTAGCAATTTTGCTTTTATGATTTTTTTCAGTCCTTTTCTGCTTTTATAATGGGTGTGATGTCACCGCTAGAGTGAAGAGGAGCTTGAGATTCCTGTGAAAAAAATGTCTTTTGCGACTGACTCGTCAATTTTCACTCTTCATGCATAATTTTTGGATGGAAACGTAGCTAATCTTGTCCTTGTCGTAGTCAAATGACTGTGGAATCCCACAGATTTATATATTTGGCTCAAAAGCCTTTAATTGAGAGGAAAACCAACTTTCTCCTCCATAGACCTCAATGTTAAAACGTACTTCAAAAAAGTCTTGCATAGACAACCGTACCCCATTTCTAAATCGCCATTGAAGCCACTTTTTTTACACTACAGACACAATTTTCACATGATCTGTTCTTCAAGTCATGCTTGCGCCCCAGTATTAATGCAATAGGAACTACGATTATGTTTTTTTTTAGGTTATGTTTGACAGGTGTTTCCCAGGTTGTTCTCTTTGAAATGGCTGCAGGCATTGTTGGATTGCTGCTTCAGCATTCCAAGTATTGTTCTTCAATACGCGCGCTTGGCGCGCGGCGCGTTTGGCGCGCGGCGCGTTTGGCGCGCGGCGCGTTGTTGTTGAATCAGGAAGTACAAACAGTAGCCGTCTGTGTTCACCCAGAGCTCTACACAGGGACGTGCGGTCAGGGTGTGATGATGAAAAGTAAAAGACTAATAATGCTAAAATAAATATTAATATTTCTCTACTGATTTGTGCTATAAATGTAATTTCTGTATGATTCCAATCATTTCAAGCATTTTTATAATCAAAATCGCTGAATTAGCGCATGTCCTGTTCAAACAAAGAGGAGACACGTGAGGTGAGGCAGCTACCAGCTGTTCCTCACCTCAGATTGTGAATCCTCACTAACTGGGTTGAGCACGTGCCTTTTGCTGTCTCATTCCTGCACACACTGTAATATTTGTAGACACTTTTTTGTCCTTTTTTCCATATAATAGGTACTGTATTTCACGTCTGTGTAGAACATATTTAGTGTTGCTGATCTGACATTAAACCGCAGTGAAAAAGCACAAAGGTGAGGCAAACACTACTCTGCCTTAATGAAGGGTGCGCGAGAGCCCACGGCCTGGGTTTATCACGTCAATCTACACAGAGCAGATCGACCCAGATAGGAAGTCAGACACCAATAAGGGATAGAGCATCCGGTAAGTTTTCAAAATAAAAGCATCAGCTCCCATCATTTCCAAAGGCTTCTCAAACAAAGATGTATATCTCCAATACAGAAATGACGGGAGCCATTTGTGGACTGTCCATGACGAACACAAGATTTAATCCAAGAGTATGAATCTAAAATGCAGAAAAGACTTTATGCAAATTATTCTGTGCCAACGCACTTGTGTGTCATCCAGACTTTATGCATGTCTGTCTGTCTGTCAGTCATTGGTTTCACTTTTTCAAGAGTATGAATCTAAAATGCAGAAAAGAGAGAAGCGATATCTCAATCGAACCTCAACGATACTACTAACAACATAACATCGGCGTATATATATATGTGTATATATGTGTGTGTATATATATGTGTATATATATGTGTACGTGTGTATATATATGTATATATATATATATGTGTATATATGTGTGTGTATTTATATGTGTGTGTGTGTGTGTGTGTGTCTATATATATATATATATATATATATATATATATATATATATATATATATATGTGTGTGTGTATATATATATGAAATTTTACTAGACCAAAACAAAAAAAACTGGCTGAGAATTCTCGACTTCTTTTAGAACTTCCATGAGAAAACCCTTACTGATGCTCTTGTGGCTGAATGGGAACAGATAAATGCCTATGGTTTTGCAATCACAGGTTCAATCACATATGGAGGATATTTGCGGGTGTTCACATAGTGTTTTCATCACAAAGTGTAGTACTTTCAGGTTGTGCAACGGATACCATCGGTACTTACTTTGGTATTTAGTGTGCTTGTGTATTTTTTTTTCTTCGTGGCAAATTGATACAAGTTTTATGGATGATGCCTCTTATTTGGAAGAGCAGGGTTATATTTTGGACTGTTTCAATGGTACAAGTTTCATGTTAAAGTTATGTTTTAAGCTTCATGTCTCATGACGGAAGTATTAGCTTTATTTATTCCTTATATTTTGATGTGTGCTTTTGCTGGTTTATATTGCATGGTTTTTATATATTGTGTTTTCAGAGATTTTTTTAATTTATTTTGCTTGGCTTTATTTGCATACTTTTAGTTTTAAATGTATGTGTTAATGCATGTTCACTTCCTGCCACTGGGCATGTGATTATCCCTAAATACCTGCACCTGACAACGAAATAATGATGGAGGCAGAGATCATATTGAGAGGACAACAAATGGAGACAAGAGCAGGCTGGAGCAGAATTGATAAAGAACAAGTGGGAACTGACAAGAGAGCATCTCCTGCGGTGATTGCAGGCTAGCTGCCACCAACAGAGGTAGCTGGTGTCACGGGGTGTAAGCCGAACAGAGGTGGACTCAAATGCTGGATTCAATTGTATGAAAAAGATTTATTTTTCTCTTTTAGAGAAGTGGAACGAGATAGGAACGCTGGATCATGAGCCAGATAAACGTTGGGGAAACCAGGAGAACGCAGGGGTCCGAACGACAGGTGCAATGTGAGCTGGTGAAAGCACAACTGGAGGGTGAGGCAGAGACTGACTGGCTGGAGGGTGTTTTCCAGTGTGGCGGTGGGTGAGCAGGCAGGTGGTGAGGCAGATCCAGGTAATGCAGAGATGTGGGAGAGATGCAACAGGAAGCCAGGGAATCCGTCAGACTCGGGAGGAATGAGACTGGAACGAGGCACGGGAATGGTAAAACGATCTGGCGAAGACTGGTGCTCCTGCTGCTCCTTAAGTAGGGTTCTTGATGGTGAATGAAGAACAGGTGTGACAGCAGGCAGCAGCCAGACTCCGCCCTGGTCTCCACGGAAACCTGCTCACCCAGCCTGAAACTCAGAAGACACACCTCCCAGCCAAGTCAGATCATGACAGCTGGGCAGAGTTCAGAGCTCTGCCCATACTTGTGAGTATTTGAAAAAAGCCAGACTCTGAATAGAAAAGAAGGAAAAGGGTAGTTGGGTGTGAATGTAGGCTGAATCACTGCTGCATCTTCCCTGCTAACAGAACAGCGGAGTCAGCGGTTTACAGGAAACAGGCCGGATTGCGAGCTCAACAGTGAAGGGCATACAAGGACTGATTGATCCACAGGAGAACATCAAGTTTTTTATTTATTTTTGTGCTCAAACTTATCGATTATTTTAGGACAGTTTTAAAGATTAATTTTATGTGTTGCCGATTTGAAAATACCATGAACTGGGTTTTAGTTTTTTAGTGCATTGTATTCTAATTTAAATTTTTAACAGTTTTCTAATAAATTATTCTTTTGTCAAACCTGACTGAGGCTGACTCCTTTGTTGACTTGTTCGATCAAAAAGAACCTTTTAAAATCCAACTCCCCTCTCCTCCTTTATATTTGCCTCCACCAGTGAAAAGTTCCCTAAACCAATATTCAAAAACTGTCTGGATTTCCATAACATCTGCTCACTGTTCTCAAATCTGCTCAGGGTCGTCAAAGCATGAATTCTGACGTGGTCCTCTGACCCTTCATCTCGCACTACCATCAGATACTTTCCATTTCAAGACAATATATATAACACATACAGACACTACCATGACCCTAAGAGGAAAGACTGCTTCCAGGGTAAAAATGTTCAATCAATCAAACTTTATATTGTTAGGTTTATGCAGTTCAAAGTGCTTCACAAATGACTGACAAGCTAAAAATAAGATGGAACAAGTGTGGACCGTGAAAACAACAGAAACGGCAAAAGCAGCTCAACAATTTGACAATTTGAGCCCAATGCACGCAGACAACAAAATTATGAAAATAATAAAATAGAATTAAAAGCTATAATAACAATAAAAGTAGTAAAACAGCATGAAAAATAGATTAATAAAATTACAATAATATAATACAACTTAAATTCTATAAAATAAGTGAATAAAATATATTTTTTAAATATAATCCATCACACACCTGGCTGAATAAGTAGGTTTTAAGTTTACGTTCATGGTGAAGGCATGACACGCATACCTAACAAACCACACCAACAAAGGAAAGGAAAAATAAAAGGCAAAGTAGTGAGTCAGATGAAGATCTGATGACGTCATTCTGGTTGCATGGAGAGTGTGTAAAACCTGGAAAATGGGCCTTCGGAACAATGGCCATTTGTTTTCAGGTTAACAGGCTGTCGGACAAATGGGCTTTTGGACCATTGGGGTTTCGGAACAATGGAAAGTTTAAATCACGTAATTTTGAACCAAACTATGATAAAGTAGTTTTTTTGCCTAAATCTAAATTGTTACCCGTGGTACTGGCAGGTAATTTTAACACATCACATGCCGCCACCACCACATAATTTGCTGGGTCGTGGTCATTTTGTCTTTCTGTGAGATCAAGTTATATATACAATATTATATTAATATTTAAAAAATCCTTTAGTTTTATCAATTTCAAAGTCATATAGGCTTTTGTTATGTGCAAATGTGGAAACGTGTTGGTTGAATGGCCTTCATAAAGCATAAAACGTTCTTAACTCAAGGTCAATTGAGGGACACCATGAGACATGCTTTAAAGTCCAGAGAAGTTAAATCAATGTGAGTTAAGATTTGTGTGTCTTTTTTAATCTCCAAATAACAGTTTACGGGTGAGTTTTTGGGACTCAACTGTGAACTCTGTGGGCCAGAATATGAAACATAATATATGACAGTTCTAGGGCTATACCAGGTGTTTTGAAACTGTGAAGCTTGATGCATAACAGCTTTCCATTTTTGTTCATGCCTTTTGTGTTTAAAGCCTGTGTTTCAGCAAAGTTGCAGTTAAAGATCAGGCTACATTAATATTATTAGTATTACACTATTTGTATAATTCAATTCCAATGGCTCAAATCTGCCATTTTATTAGTAATTATTAATTAGTAAAGGAGATGACACTGATTAGTTTCATTCATGTTACACCCAAAATACACCTATGAATAATTAAGAGACTAAATACAACCCTTTTACCCCTTGAACCTTGCTTTGCACAGAGATTATTATGGTAAATGGACTGTACTTGCATATATCTTTTCTAGTCTTCTGACCACTCAAAGCACTTTAACACTACATGTCATCATTCATACACTTTTGACAGGGGCTATCATGCAAGGTGCATTATCAAAAGTGGAGTTGGAAACACCCTAAATGCATTTGCACCATACACTGCCAATTATGTTGATTAACAAGTAAGAACTGATTTTGTGACTGGCAGATGAAAATGCTTAGTCTTTAGCTCTATTCACTGCCCAAATAGACTAAATTTAAATTGATTGTGTCTTCTTTTTTGTAGTAGTAGTTTCAGACATGGTCATGGCTTTTCTGTCGCTGTTTGGATAGCTGGAGACATCTTAAATCAGAGTACCGTCATGTTTTCAAAGCATGATCAGGAGGATGGTGATGAAACTAGATTTTTCATGTTCCTGTCAAAAACCTGGAAGATATACCACAAGAGAAAAGAGAGAGACAAGGAGGGCGGGGCAAGAGAGGCCAGTTGACTGAGCTTTCCTCTGTGTGTGTGTGTGTGTGTGTGTGTGTGTGTGTGTGTGTGTGTGTGTGTGTGTTGGTAATGTGTGGGAACTAAATATTCTTGTGGTTATTCTCCTGTAGGGAGAAGGCAAGTCTATGAAGTGTGTAAGCTGCTCAGAGTCTATGTGAGTGTGTGTATACGTGTGTGTGGGTGGGGGGTGTTTGTGATTGACAGGCCGTGACGAAGTGCCTCTCATTCCCTTCTGCACGCTGAGCTTCCGATCCGACAGCGCTCGGGATCAATCAAAAACTTCCGGGATGGGAATGTTGAGGAAGTAGGAAAACATGACTCGCTCCCCTGGTTTTACACAAACCCAGACAGACAGATAGATCGATCCACAGCCCCATCTCCACTGCTGCTTTAAAACGACAACTGTTCAGTGCTGAATCTTAAACAGTCTCCAAATGACCAGTAACTTTGCTAGCACTAAAGTTTTCTGGATTGATAACAGTTTGAACCATTTTGAAACTGTTCGTACTACAGAATTCACACAGGAGGGTTAAGTCATTGCTTTGATTGATTGTTTTTTATTTTCACAACCAGATAGGGAATCACCTTTCCTTTGGTATTTTCCATTGCAGTACACAAGTGAAAATGTAAATGATGAAAGAGGAAATATTTTTTCCTGACTCCAAGCTTTAACTTTGAAAACATGTTACAACAAAATGTGAGATTACACAACGGTATTTGGAAGGAAGTTCAACATTTACAAAATACGCTTGTTTGCCTTCTTGCTGAGAGTTAGATGACAAGATTGATACCCCCAAGGTACCTCCAGCAGGCTAGCCTTGCTTTGTCCGACATTAATCTGCCTTCTCCTGGCTGTTTTGTAGAGTATAGCCTACTGACATCAGCCCTCAGATAAGCTGATATTTTCCTACAGCTGCTGACAGAAGTCTGATGAGAAACATTCAGTCCATTATTATAAAGTTTAAGGAAATGTCACTCCCCAACATCAAAAAGAGTTTTAAATTATTTATAAAAATTGTCTGTAGCTTGTCACGTCTTATTTAGCTGTGTCAGATACAAAGTTTGACGGAAACAGAACAGGTTGTGGGGTCTTCCCTCATCCTCTTTCTGCTCTGCTGTGTGTCTGTTTACCGAGGCACACACACAAGCAGAGCTGACGTGAACTTTGGCTAAATTCTTTCAAAATCTGGCAACACGTCACCTTCCCACAAAGTTGTTCGGAGGTGTGCAGAGTTGTATGTGTTTATTTGAGCTTTGGAACGTAACAGCTGTCAAACAATCCGTATTATTTCTCTGATTCACTGCTTTGTTTTCCCCAAGGCTGCTCCCTCTCTTCATTCATTCTATAGCCAGCTCGACAATCGATCCCTCTCTATCCTTTTTTGCTCATTGACCCGAGAAGGAGTGGCCAACTTGGAATGATGTGTGTTACAAACAGCAACCAACTAATGTAACATAAACCTTTAACTTTACTCTCTAAGAAACTGAGAAACTAGCAAAACAATGTTAAGCCCTATGGAAAGGTTTTGCTATTATCTGTTAGCTTTTCTTCTCGCCAACAGCATTCTCTCTTTTTCTGCTAACGTTATGGGTCTCACCTCAGCATTTGCTGCAGTGCTTTTTTAGATGAAGACCACTTAGAAATAACGTTCTAAGGTCAGCTTTGGTCTTGATGTCGGCACAATGAAAGTTATTATCAATGAAAGAAATTATAGTGTCAATGATGCTGAGGGGATGGATGCTATGTGGAGGGTCAAGTGGTTATAGGACCTCACCATGACTTCACCAGTGGTTTGGCTACCATTTTTGCTTTCGCTACCATTCGGCTACCGTTATTGCCAGCTACAACAATTTAAATTTGCAGTATGCTGAAGGTGCTTCATGCACTTTGGAATTAATCCAAAGGTAATGTCCCATTAATATTGTACTCAACGGCTTGTTTTATATTTGGTGAATTAAACAAGGAATGTTAAGAAAAGTTGTGTTTGGAAGCCATGCAGGATGGCAGCAGCCAACCTGTGATGACCCCCTTTCCAAATTAAATGGGAAGCCCGTGTAATAAAAACAAAAGTAACATCAGACATTTGAGAGGACAAGGTTCAAAGTTTGGCAGCAGCCTTTAGGCTGTTCTGATGTTCCTCAGCTGTGAGGAACCAGACATAACAGTTAACATGCTGGTCAAGACTCAAAGCCTGGTCCATAGAAACACCTGCATTATGGAGGGTAGGTTTAACTGAAGAAGATAGAGAGCCAAGACTTTCTATCACTTTAGGGACAAGGCCAGCTGGGGTAGAAATAAGAACTTCTGTTTTGTCAGAATTAAGCCATTATCTACCCAAGGGGAAGCATGTACAGAGCAAACAGCATCGGACCCAGGACAAAACCTTGAGGAACACCTCAAACAGAGACTAAGTTGATTAGAAATAGTTATAAATAGTTACTGAAAAACTCCTGTCTGAAATGTAAGAAGAGGACCATTCCAGAGCTGATCCATAGATTCCAACTCGCTGAGTCTGTCAACCAAGATACTGTGGTCCACAGTATCAACTGGGCACTGGGGTCTAATAGTACAAATATAGAAAATTCAATTTACATTACTGTGCATTAAAAGATCATTTGAGACTCTAAGAAGAGCCATTTCAGTGGAGTGCAACCGTCAGAAAGCAGGCAGAATCTTCTTCAAAATGTTGTGCACATCTAAGACAGCTGTAAGCTGCTTAGCAATCCCTTAGACCTTAGCTATAAAAGGTTATATATAGGCCTGCAGTTCAGGGGCAAAGAGGGATCAATAAAATGTTTAACAAGGAAGTGGGGATGATGTCAAAAAAACTGGAAGACATTTTCATACAACTAGCCAGATTGTGAATTTTTGTAAGAAATTGGAGACAAACATTACATTACATTACATTACATTACATTACATTACAGTCATTTAGCAGACGCTTTTATCCAAAGCGACTTACAATAAGTGCATTCAACATTGGTAATCAAAAGAACTACTAGTCACCAGAAGTCATAAGTACATTTCCTTTTCCAAACAAGCATCTAAGAGCATGAAGCAGAGCATAACTCAGAGCCAAAGTACAGTGCAGAAACAAGAAAAACAGTTAGTGCTATAAGTAATACGAATACAATAAGTGCAACAAGCTAGTATGAAAACAATAAGCGCTAAGTGGAAGGCTCAGGGTAGCACTTCCTGAAGAGGTGGGTTTTCAGCCTGCGCCGAAAGATGGGCAGCGACTCCACTGTCCTGACGTCAGTGGGAAGTTCATTCCACCACTGTGGGGCCAGGACAGAAAACAGCCGTAACCGGGTCAATCGGCCGCCAGGACCTCTGAGTGACGGGGCAACCAATCGCCCCGAGGCAGCAGAGCGAAGTGGTCGGGCGGGGGTGTAAGGCTTGACCATGGCCTGGAGATAGGAAGGAGCTGTTCCTTTCACTGCCCTGTAGGCTAGCACCAGAGTCTTAAACTGGATGCGAGCTCTTACAGGTAGCCAGTGTAGAGTGTAGCCAGTGTAGAGAACTCTAGGATTATTGGCCTGGAAGGGGCATGGTTTCTCAACAAAGGAGTGAAAGTTGTTGCATTCATTAACTGAAGAAATTGGAACAGTAGGTGATGCAGTCAAGATGTTGGTGTCAAATTAGTAGGTTTTCTCTGGCATTCTCTACCATGTCATTTAAATCCATTATAGGAGAGCGAGTATTGTCTTTTATCCAGCGGGAGTTGTTCAGAGGAGCAAATCTAGTCCAACTTTGTTGTGGAGAAAAGGAGATGAGGAGATGTCAGCTAGGGTCATTGCCTGGGATGGAATCCGTTGAATTGGCTTCACAGTGGTGCAGCAAGTCACCTGAACACTGCTGGCCACCAAGCAAGCTGTTGTCTCGACAGGTGGGTGAAGTGTCTTCAGACAACGCTGCATAGCTGTTCTAGAGGCTTTGGCGAGGCAACCCCCTTCCCAAGTCTCTTTTGCGACCGCAGACAACCTCCTCTTCCCAGGATGGTGTTGAGCAGGAGGAAGTGTAGGTGTAGATGTCCTTGATGGCTGATGTGTGCTGGGTGTCTTCAGTAAGAGAAGTAATCTATTTTGTTTCCGTTCGTCTGCCCAGAGGCCACATCCATGAAACTGGTCAATGGAGAATCTTTGTTGTGCAGTTCACCAGAAAGTCATTGAATATCGCTAAGGTCAGCGATGTTTTTCTTTGCTTTCTTGAGTATCCTAAGTGTACAGTCCTCACTGCGTATACTTGGCATAATTGCTTTGGTTACCTTAGCCACTAGGCTACAACAAGCCAAGCCCAGCCGAGCAGTTCAGAACAGTGGGCAAAGTCTAATCTAGTAGGAAGCAAGAAGGGATGTCACGTAAAACCACCCGAAGCTGTGATAAAATGCTAAAAGACATTTTAAAGCCTTGAGATCGCTGCAGCTGGTCCTCCATCTTCGTCCTGTAGACTTTTTTCCCTTCCCTGATCTTCCTCCTCAGCTCCCTCTGTACAGTCTTCAGCTCATCCTTGTTTCCTGATCTAAAGACCCTCTTCTTCTCCTTGAGGGGGACCTTTATTTCAGGAGTGATCCATGGTTTGCAGTTGGCAAAACACCGCACAGTCCTGGTGGGTACAGTGTTCTCCACACAGAAGTTGGAGACTTCTGTCCATCTTAACTCCTTAATCATGATATTAGCATTGAAAAGACACTATTGCCTATTATGGTCTTGAACAGGACGCGATTTGCTCTGGACTTGGTCTTGACACAGACTTGACTGGACCTGAGCTTAGACTTGACACAGACTTGATTAAGTTGGTCTTTATTACAGACCTGGTGAATGAGTAAAGTCCTCCCAAACAGAACAACAGCATTAGTTGATTGAGCAAATTCTGTAAAATGACAGGGACAAAGTATCCTCGTGGGCATAGGGGATGTGACTTTGATATGGGAGTCTGCCGTTTGTTTCCTTTTTCCTATTGCCAGTCAGTGTGGAATTATTTTAACAATGACCGCAGTCGTTCTCTAACCAATTGAAGTAGTTATTATTGTAACCCTGACAACTGAGGTCACAGCATTGTCACAAAATACAGATTTTCAGCCCCATGTCCCCAGACCTCTAGCGGCCCCCATGGCAGTTCTCCACGAATTCATATAGAAAAATGTAGCAGGTAATCAATTAATGTAAATGTGGCACACCTAAAAATGTGACCACATTGATGTTCATTTATGATTTAATTTGTCAGTTTATTTTGAATGATTTAATGTGAACATGTTATTGAATTATTAAATGTAATTAAAGCTGCAAGCAGCATTGATCGGGCCCTCGCAACGTCACACACGTTGAGGGTACTGGCAGGACTCTGGTTGATGCGGCAATGCATTTCTGTGACCATCATACACTGCATGCACTAGTTAGATGATATTTCCTGCGTCGACCAGCAGCATAGCAAGACCATGTTGCCAGGTCTTAAGCCTCAAATGTTTTGAGTGTACCTCCGATACAATCATAAATGTAAGCCTGTTAAGATCATTAAGAAAATGAACGTGTGAATGTGCTTCAGTATTTGTAACATAACAGACTGTCAGGTTACTGGGATGGAGTTCAACTCCCTGCAGTGTCCTACTGATTGTATTTGGACTTACATGAAAGTTAACAGAACAGCAGTGTCATTTGTTTTTACTTGAACACTTTAATTTGACACTGTTTTCATTTTAAGCTCTTCTGTAACTTAAGATTGTAGTGTGAAGCATTCATTGTAACATTTAACCTGATGCTCATGTAGAAGCTCTAGACAGATCATTTATACTAATGCCCACTGACATGGTTTGAAAAACACTGTTGATTAACTTTTGTTCTCCAAGCATCTTAGTTTGCACATATTTAGATCAGAGAAGTCTTTTTCTCATGGTGTGCCCACAAACCCTGTTTGGGCCGCTGTTATTATAGAATTCTGTTTACGTCCGTGGTTGCCAGTAGGTGGCGCTATGACTATGAGTTAATATTGGCATGCAGAAGTCCTAAAATCACAACAGCAATCAAGCATGTCAAGTTTGGGGCAGTTTTGACAAAGTAAGGTTGAGTTACAAAAGCTTGATGGATGATGGCGAATCATGTAAAATTGCCGCGACACCAAGTCCATGTTATCCGATGAAACATCAAGCTTTTAGTAACTTTTAATCGTTAAGGTCTTTAGGTTGTTCTGACAAAATTCTAAGCTGATCGGATTATTTCCCTAGGAGGAGTTCGTAGTGCAGCACCTGGAAAAGGAAATAAAACCACAAGAAATTCATACAAAATTCAAATTGGCTGACTTCCGGTTGGGTTTAGAGCATGGACCCCTAAGACTTTTTTTTAAGTCTACATGTGATACACCTGCTTACTTAATTTTATACAGCTAGGTGAAACGTACTGCGAGGGCTGCATCGTCCAAAAATTGTAGGGGGCGCTATCGAGCCAACTTGCCGCTCTGAAGCATTAAAATCACATCAGATAACTACATTCAGGATTTTAAATGTGTTTGACAAGTTTGGTTACGTTTTGAGCATTTTTAGCCCCTCAAAAACACTTTTGTTTTTCGTGGCGAAGAATGCGTCGCCACGGCAACGGCCTTTCACGAAACAACAAGCTTTGAGTAACTTTTCATCACAAAGATCTTTAGATTGTACTGACCAAATTTGAAGTCGATCTGATTAATTCCCTAGGAGGAGTTCATTAAAGTAGAGCCCCTGGAAATGTCTAAAACGACACTAGAAATTCATACAAATTTCAAAATGGCTGACTTCCGGTTGGGTTTAGGGTATGGCCCCAAGAGACTTTTATTTAAGTCCACATGTGATACATGTGCCTACCAAATTTTGTTAATCTATGTGAAACGTACTGCGAGGGCTGCTTCGTCGAAATTTTGTAGGGGGCGCTATTGAGCCGATTTAACACTCTGATTGAATAAAATCATATTATAGAACTACATTTTGGCCTTGTGATCTGTGTGTCAAGTTTGCTTGTGTTTCGAGCTTTTTTAACCTCTCCAAATGACCATCGTTGTTCACGGCGAAGACTGCGTTACCACGGCAACGGCGTTCGACGAAAGATCAAAAGCTTAGAGAACTGGCATTATGAACTTCTTACATTTGTGTGGAACAAATTTGATGTTGATCTGATTTTCCAACTTAGAGAAACAAGCCAAAGTATAAAGACTTTAACTTACTGTTGCCAGTAGGTGGCGCTATGACTATGATTAAAAATTGGCTTGCAGATGTCTTCAGGCCTGGAGTTTAATCAAACATGTGAAATCTGGTAAAGATCTGATGATGCAGAGTCGAGTTACATCAGTTTATTCGTTCATGGCGAAGGATCAAAATTCGCAGAGCCGCCACATCGCCACGCTTCGACAACTTCCTACAATTTTCACAATGAAGCATTATCAAGGTCTTAAGGCTTTTGTGACAAAATTTGAGAGGGATCCGATTAATCTGTGAGCAGTAGGGTGTCAAAGTACACAACCTATGACTTCCTGTTGCCACTAAGTGGCGCTATTACTATGATTCAAAATTGTCATATACATGTGTTCAGGGTCAGGATGTTATGACATATGAGAAATTTGGAGCAGATTAGGCAATGTACAGCCGAGTTACAACAACTTCCTGTTTCATGGCGAATGGTGTTTTTTTGCCGCCACGCCACGGACACATAGTTCGATAACTTTTTGATCTTTGAGTATCGTTTCACTGCCAAGGTCTCAAGAGCATACTGACCAAATCTGAAGGCAATCGGGTTTAATCTCTAGGAGGAGTTCGTTAAAGTACGGCGCCTTGAAACGGTCCAAAAACGTCATAAAATTCAAAATGGCCGACTTCCTGTTTGGTTTAGGATATACCTCCTTTTGACTTTTTTGTACGTCCCATCACGTTACACATACCTACCAAATTTCATACAGCTAGGTGAAACCCAAAGTTGGGGCTACTCTGTAGGGGGCGCTATCGAGCCAAAATGTCATGCAAATATTGGACACCTCAATAATACTGGAATTTTCACCACGATTGAATTTTGTGCCAAATTTCAAAAGATTCCCAGTATCCCAAGCACCTCCTTTTTGCGATGAAACTGGTACGATGATAATAATAATAATAATAATAATAAAAAACATTAGAATAACAATAGGTCCTCCGCTCCGACTACGTCGGTGCTCGGGCCCTAATAATAATAATAATAATAAAAAACATTAGAATAACAATAGGTCCTCCGCTCCGACTACGTCGGTGCTCGGGCCCTAATAATAATAATAATAATAATAATAATAATAATAATAAAAAACATTAGAATAACAATAGGTCCTCCGCTCCGACTACGTCGGTGCTCGGGCCCTAATAAAAAACATTAGAATAACAATAGGTCCTCCGCTCCGACTACGTCGGTGCTCGGGCCCTAATTAGAACATATGGACCGTACAAAAAGGACAGTTAAGAATTGCAGCGCCTCAGGAGAAACTGTTGACACCGGAGCAGTTGCACGCAGGTTACTTTAGGGTGTGACTCCCGCGCATTCCTCAGACGTACTCTGGAGAAAGAACTGACTGCCTCTTGTCCTCATTTCTGCTGAACGTTACCTGTGTCCTACAGGTTAGTACTGGTGAAAACGGCCAATGTTCAAGACTGTATGTGCACACTAATTTTGTAAGGCTTTGTGACGTTATTGTGAAGGTGTAAATATGTAACGTTAGCTTAGAAATCCGCGACGGTCTCAAGCCGTTAGCTTTAGCATGTAAGCTAGCTGCTTGCCCCGCGCTAAAACATGTTGTTTTTACCTGAATAATGTCTTGCAGGGATGTCGCTAACGTGATCTACGTTCACACCGTAATTATTTGGGCTCTCACACTGCTGTTATTTACAGAAAGTGTTAATGTGTTTCAGTGCCTTGTGAACAAGTATATTTTGAACAGTCAGTTAATATGAAATGTTAACTTGTGTATGTAGGAAAAATGAATGTTGTAGATTGAGAGTTTTGGTTACTACACTAATGATGAGTTAAAAACAATGTACAATGTGAGTAATTTTAGTTCAGAACAAGTGCCTTGAGTTTCAGAACAGGGGTAAAGACAGAATTGCACATTAGTTAATGGTTAATGACAGTTAATAGAGCTTAAAGTTGAACATGCTGTTTAAACGTTCTTTAGTGAAATTGTTTTGCATCTCTGTGTGTGATATGCAGGTCCATCATAAGTGTCCAGGTCAAATCTATTTTCAGACAGTTTAATATAGCTTGTTATAAATACAGTTGAGAATTGCTGTAAATTGCACTGTATCTTTACAGTTGCCCTGAATCACTTGTGTACAGGTGATCCAGTGTACTTTATGTTGAGTATCGTGGAATACTGTGAGAAGTACACTAAAGATGTATTGGGCTAGTTGCGTTGAATACATTTTGGTCAAGAATTGTAAGGTAACAAGACTGTTTGACACTTATACATTCCAGAGACAGTAGGAGACTGTAATATAGACTGCTGCAACACACACAGTGGTGTTACATTGAACGTTGTTTTTGAAGTAAAGAACGAGACGTACTCTGGAGAAAGAACTGACTGCCTCTTGTCCTCATTTCTGCTGAACGTTACCTGTGTCCTACCGGATATTAATTTTGTTGCTGTGGTACCATTCCTGGGACCCGTAACATAAACTAAAATGAATTCATGGAAGTTCGTAAAACTAGATTTTCTAACAGGCCGTCAAAATTAGGCAACACTGTTTTATGAGTTTTATTTAACTGCTACAAGGTCCGATGAAAGGAAAACTTTTCATAGCTACTACGATCCACATACAGTGAAGTTTGGTTTTATATTACCGCTGGGGCTAGCTAGTCGCCTATTTGGCTCATTTGATTGTTGTTTTTTTTAAACACTTCTGACTGCAGGATGAGTTATCAAACATCTGAAACCTTAAGAGAATATAAAGACACTAACTTTTAAGGTGACATGGAACATGCACAATGTGCAAAGAGTAGAAAGACCAAGGGTCAATAAGGTTCCACAGCTCATGTATGCCCCTTGGCCCTCAAGCGGGTTGATCTAACCAAGTCTTGATTTACTTATAGGGGTAGATGCATCAGTTTAGAAACCCCATACATTATTTCAAAAGTAATTGGGCAATTCTGATTTTAAATCTTAAAGACATTTTATGTTTTACAGCTGAAAGCCCAGCATTAAAGTCTCAGTGAAACGGAAGTTAGAGCGTCTTTAGCTTCTGTATTGACATATTTACGTTTATCCCGCAGTTACAAGAGGGATTTAGATAAAAGTCTTTGCATTTGATTAGATCGCTACTAAATGGGCAGGCTTAGGCCATGTCCATACTACTCCGTTTTTGTTTAAAAACAGAGTTTTCAAACGAAAACGATCTCCATCCACATGGCGTTTCAGCCATCGTTTCAAAATGATCTCCGTCCAGACTACACGCCTGAAAACGAATATCACGTGACTCTTCACATACACTGGGCATGCGCCGATGTAAACAGGAAGTAGATTGTCGTATTTTGTAACTAAGCAATCAGAGTAATAAAGTAGTCTTTAATGATCTCAAGTAAGTGTTTGATACTTAAGATCTTCTCTAAAATCTTCCTCTATGAACTCAAACAGATAAAGTTCGTGGGAAGTTTTATAAGTTTTATTTTTCAGACTTGGTCTCTCCCTCTCTCTCTCTCCCTCTCTCATGCCTCTCACTGATGATTGCTTCAATAACAGCTGTTTCCTCCGCAGACATGCAGACTTTACCTGGACAACAGCTGCTAGTAAAGACAACAAGGTCAGCAATGCCTGTAATCAGTTGTCCATCTTAAATTAACCTGGTAGTCGATCGTGGGTGTCTACATCATCGTTTCCAAACTTATGCGTTTACGTCCGTCCAGACGAATACGCTACCTGGAGTTTCCAAACGTATCCGTCTTCGTGAGCGTTTCTAAAGTCCTCTGTTTTTGGTGCTCGAAAACGCTGGCGTAGTATGGACGCTCAGTGTAAACGTGGCAAAACATATGCGTTTTCAAATAGAAACGGAGTTGTGTGGATGTAGCCTAAAATGACACATCTTGGTTCCAGAAGTTACAATAAATACAATGTCTTGTTCCCACTTTGAGCCGCTGGAAGCAACATCTGAGGGCTATTGAACCTTTCAGGAGGTGTTTTTTTCAGTGTAGTTTGACCTGACCATCCATTTCAGGAAAGCCATCGCCGTCAATCATCCCTTAGCAAAACACTCAGTAACCTCTTCAGGAGTGAAGCTTTTGGGATGACCCTGTTGTCAGGGCTCTGGGTTCTCTGCTTGGTGTAATATAGAGGAAAAGCCAAATTGGAGCAGATGCTGCTAAGAATTTTATAGGAAAGTATTTAGCAGTTACTTGAGTGCTTCTGTGTGACTGCAAATGTAGCTGACATTATGTGAATTTAGCTGCTTCAATAAATCCTTCTCATGCAGCACTTACTCCCCGTAGCTTAAAACAAACACCCTAAAAATGATTTGCAGCTGCTAATTAACCCAGTAGGTCAGATGAAAAAGTGTTAGCCACAGAATTGAATGCTGAGATACCACCTGCTGCTTAACAGCAAATACAGTACCAGAAGGCTGGGCCCCCCCACAGCGTATTAACTTCCATCAATCTACCGCAGACGTGGTTAATGATGAGGGTTAGATGTAATGATCTATGTCAGAGCAGTCAGTCTTGCCAGGCTGAAGTGGATGGTAAGTTCTCCAAAATGTCTTTGTGTCAGTGACAGCATAACATTCTTCAGGATCTGGTATTTGGCATACATACACAACATAATCAGCAATGGATTACCATCTGCAGGTAACCAACACAGATTGTCTGTGTGGCAATTACTTTGTGGGAATTGGATTCATTTAAAATGTGTTTGTTAATATGCATCTTCATTCTCCTTCATTATCTTGTTGCATCTTATAGAGGTACAAATCTGGGTACAGTGCCTTTAATATTTCAGGTTGATATTAAGCTTGCATGATGTGTATCCTTTAACAACTCACAAACTAACCTTGGCCTATAGTATCCCAGCTGATCAATACAGGTTAGTTTCTGGGACTCTGGGAAACATTAGTTGGGGAAACAGTATTGGGGGCTCAATGGAGGCCTAAAGCCTCCCAGCAAATTATTCCTGTCCTGCCATTTGTTGCTTACAAATATACTGTATATTTCATCATTATGGATCTCCATTCTCCACATCAGCCTTGTAAACTTCAATGGTTGAGTAATTGTAAATGAATAGCTAAGTTCATGCAACATGCAAGACTCAAAAGATACTTCTTATTTCCTATGTTATTTAAATGAAATGTAAATAAATAAAAGATCACCAGTGGAGAGGTCCATGCCACAAGCAGCATCCTGCTCATTGACATTTTTCAAAAAGACCACAAGGTGGCAGCATTAAGCTGTTTTTAACAGAAGGAGCTGCATTTGCAGGCAATGGTGCAGCTCAAGGCCATTGGTGGTCTGTGGCAGTATTCACTTGATTCATAATCTCTGTCTTGTTCAGACCAACAGGTGGCAGTAGTTAGCCACATTGGAGACAAACAGAGAGACAAACATCAACGGTACTGACTGTTGCTTTGTTCTGGAGATTACAACATCCAAGGCTCATAAACATAACGAACGATGTCTGACCTTCAACTGTTGAACTGTTGCAGGTAACTGTTAGTAATGTCACAATATGCGTCTCAGCAGGAAGGGTACACTTTTGTCTCATTGCCTACTCATTGGGTCAGAGAAGGCTTACATTCTTTAGGAGGACCAGTCAAGCTGTTGGCCACAGCTTTGTATGACTAACAGTGACACTGAAGTGTCTGGAAGCACTTTAGACTTCAAGTGGTTCACTCTTTCTTGTATTTGCCCTCGAGCTAAAGCCTTGTTGCTAAGCATTCTAAGCTACAATTCAGCTTGTGGCTGGTACTGATTGATCTGGAACCATTAAGTGACGGACCGTCCCCTCAGGTGATGTCAGGGCCTGGGAGCTATTCAGACTAAAAAGTCAAGGTGAACGGTGGTCAATGATAACAGCACTGTATTTTGCAATACGACAGCAGTGTTTGTTACATTGTTTTCTTTTTTTGAAAACACCATAGTTTCTGGAAGCAAAACACTTTTCTAAAATCCCCGGGTTGGTGAATCATGACTGTCTGATAGCCCTAAAAACATCTGACTCTCCAGCAATAACAGGGAGAACCTCAGACTGACCCCAGCATGGGTTGAACAGACATTATTGTGTTTGAGGGATAGTTCCAGGTTATTACAACTTGGGTCAGGCTGCATCTCTGTGACATTTCATCTCAGTTTATAGTGAAAAGGATAACCAGGAACAGGAGTTAACCAGAAATGTTGGTGGCAAAAAAATGTAGATGTTGGGTGATATTTCCTTCAGGAACATGTTTTGTAACTGTAATTTAGCCGTTCATAATCTATACAAAAAATACATTTCTTCATTGTCTTGCTCTGCCTGTGAGCTTATGCATATTTTCCTTACTTTGCTGAAAGCTATAATGCTTCACTAAGCACACAGCACTTTCATAAAGTGAATCAAGATGTCAAATATTTGATACGACAACCTCCCCGAACCTGAACATCCCCCTGGACTCCAGCAGATCCCACTGAAAACATTCTCCCAATAATGTGAGAGGTGATCTGCCATAAATATAGGTTCATGTTCATTAAATATTTTCTGTCTCATGTGATTGACTGTTTCAGTATAGAACTCAAAATGGACGACCTTATATAGAATAATGTGTGTTTTTCAGGGATTTAATATTAGCTAGACCAAGTGTCTGCCAGTGCTGGCGGTCGCTGTGTTTTCATAACCAGAGGAGAGAAGTAGTAACTCTCTCTGCCTCTCTGTTTCTGTCTCTCTCTCACACACACACACATATATATATATATATATATATATATATATATATATATACACACACACACACACACACACACACACACACACACACACACAGTCCATCACTGCAGCCAGCGAGTGCTTCAAAGATGTTACATAAAATACATATTTTGGCTGATAGGCATCCCATCTGACAGGCATGTTCAGAGTTAGTGGAAGGTCAGATGGTGGAGAGGTTTCAAAGGTACATACTGTAACAAGGTTGGATACATCACATACTGACCTTTTACTCAAACTCATATTGAACCACATACACTCATTCAACCCTCTTTGTCCACAATTTCTGCTCTTGCAGCTGGAATATTAAATGGTTTGGTTTTGCTCTGAGATTTTGTGTCCACACAATCTACACAAAAGATCTTTTCAATCCCTTTTTATTTCAGGCTTTTGTTGCAGGTTACAGCATCACAAATAAATCTTTGTCTATGATGATGCAGTTTATTGGGAAACACCATTATACAAATTCTGTATGTCACTGTATGTTCTGTATATCGCTATGTGAACACCTTGACCTGAAGTGGTTGTAGTGAAGGATGCTTAAATCTGGGGGGTTTTAAAGCCCAAACTAATTAATGGTCCTGTTTGTGAAAAAAAATTTCAGAGGGCTCCGTGTAAAAGCAACCACTTTGCTTCATCATTTCTAACGAGTGCCGTTAGGTAGTTAATATTGGCCCCAGTGCACGCTTTCAAGACAGGCTGTAGTCCTCGCTAGGTACTAGTTATGAAGCACACACACCATGGGCTGGTGACTGTGTATAAAAAATAAAAAAAGGAATCTAAGGGAGCTTTGCTACCTTCTCCTCCTATTCTTTCTTCTCATCTTTTCTTCCTGCCTAATTTTATGTATGAAGGACATGACTGTTGGCTCGACTTGTAGATGTGCTCGGCTTGTCTTGACAGATTTATTGCACCTTATCAAGCCACCGTATATTGTATAGTTTACCTATAGTTTAAGTAGAATAAGTATAAAATATATATATAGTTTTTTACTTTAATGAAGAAAAGAAGAAATTAAAACCATAACTGTACCTTTATTTTTATCATTTCTGAGGGGGCGCTCTGAGTTGATTACAGGGGCCCATTCTATGTCCGTCACATATTTGGAGGGCGTGCTTTAAAGGGATAGTTTGAGTGTTTTGAATGGGGTTGTATGTGGTACTTATCCATATTGAGTGTATTACCAGCAGTAGATGACCATCAGTTTGAGAAACAGAGTATTAGCACGAGAGCAAAGCTATATACTTCTGTGGTCAGCAGCAAAACGTATTTTAGACACATAAAAAGAAAGGCCCACCTAAAAAAAATCCATTTTTATGATGGAGTACGGAGGATAAGTTGAGTAGAATTGTCTTTTAATATACTTACGGCTCTGCGCAGGCACCTCACCTCACAGATATCACTGATGCTTAGTTGATGGCACCAATGATGTTCTGGGCAGTTTTAATCACCCGCTGCAGAGCCCTCTTTTCCTGGGTCGTGCTCAAACCATGCCATGTTTGTAATGTTTCCAGTCTAGTTTTATTTGCACTCGCCAAAGTGTGACTGAATGCAGGCCATTCACTACATGTTGCTAACGCTGTACGGCTAAAAGCTTTTGGGCCCAGCTTGTGCTTGTGAGCTTTGCCTCCAAATTACGGGCATCAATCTACATACCGTGTATTCTGTGAGCGCCTGCAGGCACTAGACCACAACCATGCTGATCAGAATATCAGTGCATCTCTCTTGCAGAAAACAGACATTTTAATGTTATTTTAGATTAGCTAAAGTTTTAATGTTCCATCTGTCCACAATAAAAACCTGAACATTTAGCATTAGACAATTATCAGCCACTTCTTGCAACACAATCTTATCAAATTCTGCAGCCACATAAGCAAGGGACCACAAGTGACTCCACAGCACAACCTGGAGGCCATGGTGCCAATAAGCAGTGTAAACAGCCTCTGACACCTGGATCATATTCCACATGATAAAGGTATGCCATCACGCATAATTATTCCATCTTTGGGTTCATTTGAGAATTTTAGCATCCCATGATGGTCGACATGCTCCTTCAGATGCTTTCCAGCTTCATCAGAATAAACATCTGATATATATTAATAAATAAATGAAAACCCAAATATGAAAAATTTACCTTGCTACCAAAAAAGATTATTGGCCGTATAATAGTGGTGTTGTGTGGGAGAGTACTTATAACGAAAACAACAGTTCAAAACAAATATTGACATGCAAATTAATCACACGAAAAAACTGCACCATGTGTGTAAAGGGCTTTATAGTCATGCAGTCTGCGTCTGTTAGACAGCTTGTTGCCCATTTAACATGATTTTATGGTTGTCGAGATTAGGACTAAAAATTGCACAGCAATCACACGCACACACAGACACAAACACAGCTGTTTTTAATCTCTGCTGCTTTCGTTTACAATTATTCACAGCTCGTAGACGGTTAGAATATTATTGACCCACAGGAGACACACTCATATGAGTTAAATAAAAACCTGATGTGTCGGTTGTGTGTCTGTGTAAACACAGGCTCAATGGGACTTTTTAAATTTGACCACTTTTATGCTAAATTAACTACTTTTATTATTTCCAGTGTAGAACAAATCACCATGTAGCCCATCATGAGACAATAAAACAGTGGAAACCACAGTAAAGGGATATTTCAAGTGCTATCAGCAGCTTCTTACAGCAGACTGAGACCTTTAGAAAGCTGAGCCAGATTCAGACTTGCTCAGACTTACAGTTTATTAGGATAATGATAAAACTAGTGGCTGTATCCATATGTTGCCTTCTTAAAATTAGATCAGGCTTACAGAGTGTAATAATTTAAAATTGCTTATTTGTTGCAGTACACCAACTTCAATAGTAGAATACAAAAGTTCTATTAGAAAAAAACTGGAACTAAAAAACTAAGAAACCTTAGGAAGAGCAACAGAAGACATGAAATAGACAGACAGACATGCAGTAGATGTCTTGTGTAGAGAATAACCAATATAATAAAATTACAGTATAGACAGTCCCAATGACAAAAAATATTCATAAATTGTAAACATGAAGAAAATGGATGTGCAAGGTTTTCAAGCAGCTTCCAGGTGTTGCCAAACCTTAACATACTAGAAGCCAAACCGAAGAACATTATTCAAACAGGTAGAAGAATGAAAAATACACATATAGAGAGAGAGCAAGACAAGAGGAGACGTTGAATCTCCTGGAGGATGGAGATCCAGATTCATCATGGGAATGAAGCCCCAAGGGAGGATTATTGAGATGCAGTGGCTTTCAAAATGTTAATATTATTCTCCTCGGTAGAACTAACAAGGACTATAACTACAAGGCTTAAAAGATACATTGAGGCTGAGACAAACCCGCCAACTGCATAATGAAAGAATAAGCAATTAATTCAAAGTTAAGTCAAAAAGATGAGTTTTTACCATTAAAAGGCCCATGGTATTCCAGAGGTTTAAAGAGATAAGGTAGGAAGGTGCATTCCCATTTACAATTTTGTAAGTCATCAGAAGCACCTTAAAGTCTCATCCGACATGGATCACGATTAATATGGTCAAATTTGCTAGATTTATTTAAGATTACAGCTCCTGCGTTCTGAACCATTTGAAGACTTCTAGTAATAGAATGTAGCTTGCCTGACAACGAAACGTTACAATAATCCAATCTGGATGATACAAAGGCATGAGTCAGGATCTCTGCATCAGTCATAGAGGAAAAAATACACCATTTTTGTTTGTTGTGTAGATAAAGGCAATATTGGAGATTTTTTTAATGTGTAAATTTGATTATTGTGTGAACAAAACGCCAAGATTCTTGGCTGTCTGACTTTTTAGATATTACACAATTGTCTAGAGGTACTGCTACTTGATTAAACTGATGTCTATGTCGAGCAGAGCCAATGACAGCATCTCAGTCTTATTTTATTTTAGAGCAAGAAATTACTTGACATCCACTATTTCACAACAGATAAGCCGGTGTCTAATTTAATTATTTGGGAATGATCATCTGCCTTTATAGACACATACGAGTATCATCAGCGTAGCGGTTGAAATTAATTCCATGACTGCTTATAATTTGGACAAGGGGTGAAATATAAAGAGTAGAGGGCAGAGAACAGGGCCCTGAGGTACTGATATCGTACTTAAATACTGATAGTAAGTGGACTATACTTGTATAGTTCTTTTCTAGTCTTCCGACCACTCAAAGCTCTTTAACACTACATGTCACTCATACACACACTGATGGTAGAGGCTACCGTGCAAGGTTCCACATGCACATCAATACTCTAACTAATCATTCATACCCATTCACACACTGCTGTGAGTTTGGGGTTAAGTGTCTTGCCCAAGGACACATCAACATGGACTAGTGGAGCAGGGGATCGAACCACCGATCCTCTAATTGAAGGACGGCCCTGCTCTACCACTGAGCCACAGTTGCCCCACAAACTGATGTCCTATTATGAAATAATAGAACAGACAGTGAATCCAGTTATCATTAGAAACTCTGAACGGCATTCACTCTGTTGTTCCACAAAATAAGTGCCATGCTTCCTGCATGTTTCCGTAGTTGGACCCAACTGTTTTGTTTCTACTTCATGTCAGATTTTTAGAGGACTGTCAAAACATTCAGTCGATAAATCTGTTTCTTTCAAGAACCGGTAAAGTGCAGTGCAGGTACTCTCAGTATACGATGTCAACTCACGGAAAGTCATGATTGAATTTAGTTTATTTTTAGTCTGTTTTTAAAATAAATAAATAATAATAATAAAAAATTCTAAAATTAGTGAAGCAGTTTAGATATGTTTTACAACATTAAGAAAAGAAAACAGAACAAAATAAAACCTGTTAGTTTTGTATAATATCTAGTATAATGTCCCCTCATCATTAATATAATACTAGAACAGTAGCAGTTAAAAGGTATGCTTCACCTGCAAATATCACTGAAATAGGTGTAAAATCTAACTAATTGCATTATAATTTTACGGTGTAGATCACAGTTAATCATTACATATGTTGTTTCAGTTACAGACTACATGACTGCAGTTCACATACACAGTATGCTGTCTGTATCCCAGTCATGTATACTGGTGTGTAAAGACATGATTCCTACACAGAATCAGCCAGCATTTTTAAGGAATAATATGACATCAAGTGTCAGCCCACGACAGAGTTTACCCTTTCCGGTCTGCCACATTCTCCTCCTTCGCGATCTGCACAATTTATTTTGAAAGGGCATCATCGCTGCATCCTGTGCTTAGTGCCGCCAAAGACGATGGTTATTGGTTTAAAGAAATACAAACAGCCAGAGTGTTTTTTTAACAAAATACCAGAACTATAACGTGAGGCGACAGACCCTTCTTTAGTGCCTAAACAACGCTGTGGCAACGTGACATATATACATATATTCTCTTACATATATACGTTAAATAACTACGACCCTTTAACAGTGCATTACCTGGTGATGGAACATAATGTGTAAAATGACGTGCCGCCACCATGACCACAATTTAACGTTTGGTTTAAGCAACAAAACTACTCAAATAGGTTGATCAAAAGAAAAGATCATGGATTTAAAATACTCAATGATGACTTTTGGTTTCACACAGGGATCTGTTGTACCTGGGAATTTATGCGTACACCACAACAAAAGTTATTAATGGACTTTCCATTGGCATTGTTTCCATGGTCCCAACACGTCATTTAGAAGACCAAGAAGCTTTGGTCTTTTCAAATATTTGTGAGATCAGGCTGGTTGTGGAGATAGGTATGGCTATGCCAGACTACATTTATGGGAGTAAGACTTGGGTTTAAACATACCAGAATTTCTGTTGCTCTCCACCAAAGTGTTAGCCGCCAGACTAAGCAGCTAATGTCGTCATCTCTGTTGCTAGCAGGACAAAAACACAATAATTCATTCTAAGTGGCTGCCTGTTCTGATTTCAATGCCAATGTCTGACTCATGGAATTTATTAAAAGCCTTAAAAAAAGTGAGCACAATTGTCAACTAAACTGATCGTATCTTTTGGTTTCTACTTTGTAAAAATATTTCTGATGAAACAAGATTTGACACTTTCAGTACCAAATCTTTCCATTTTAACTTAACTTTTGGTTGTAGTTAAATCCAATCAGCAGTTTGTTATTCTAAAGTCACAGATGGAGGATTGGTTTCACTATTTCCTTGAACTAATGAAGGCCATCAAGTGATTTTGTGTTAACATATACTTATCATTGCAGGTCAGAGAATAGACTATTATTCCCTCTCCAGATTGTTCCTGGTTGTAAGACTTCTGTAGATTGTGGTCAAAAAACACAATAAAAACATTGTATGAACAAGTGTCGTTTGTTTGAAATAGAATGTCTGGCAGGGTTTTACTTTTTTTTCAAATCTGATTTCTTTGTAACTTTAACTTTCTAACAACAGTACATTCCAGTCCACATTTATTATAGAGGCCATTCATTTTCCTATCCTATTGTGTTATCAGCTGACACACCAAAACTCTGTTTCCTTCTTATATAGTCACAACCCTCTCTCCCTCCATCTCTCTCTGTCTCTCTCTCTCTCTCCCTCCATCTCTCTCTGACTCTCTCTCTCCCTCCGTCTCTCCATCTCTCTCTCTCTCTCCGTCCCTCTCTCTCTCGCTCTCTCTTATAGACACACATTCACACACACTTGCACACACTAAGGTCATAAGTCAAAACGTGTTTGAATGGCAGGAAGGGAGTGGGATTGTTAATACTGGACTAAACTGTAATATATGGTGTGAACTGCTTTCTGTGCCACCAAGCTTTATCTTCACATCTCTCTCTCTCTCTCTCTCTCTCTCTCTCTCTCTCTCTCTCTCTCTCTCACACTCACACACTCACACACACACACACACACGCAGACATTGTGTGTTATCTTCTCATCGACAGACCTGGGTAGTCCCTTCCCAATTATGGAGGGACTTGAGGTGTGTGTGTGTGTGTGTGTGTGTGTGTGTGTGTGTGTGTGTGTGTGTGTGTGTGTGTGTGTGTGTGTGTGTGTCTGTGTGTCTGTGTGTCTGTGTGTTTCTGTGCGTGTGTATGTTGGAGCCTCTATAACTGTCCCACCTTTACTTCCTGGAGACTAAAACAAAAGCAAACAAAATATATTAATGGAACTTAATGTTTAAAAATGGGGAAAAAAGGCTGTCTTGCTGTTGTCAGAGCCCCCAGACTGTGGAACTCTCCCTATTGAGATCATAATATTGTTTGCATTTTATTTCAATTTATTCATTGATGCTTTAGGATTTTTCTAAAAAGCACTGTTACCTTGTTATGAAAACTGCTCAGTGAATAATGTTCATTGGTGTTATTATTATTGTAGCAACTTGAGCTCCCCATGGACATCAGGACAGCAGAAACTCAACACATCTTCCATTGCAGACTGAAAACTCTGCACCTTGGCCCATGAATTATTATACAGTGAAAATGTGTCTCTGTCTCCTATTGTTGCTAAATGTAACACTTGAAGCACTTGCAACAAGTTGATGTCTTTGTATGATTATTGCATAGATTTCTGAAAATATTCTTGAGGAAGGAACTTACATCATACCACACAATGATGTTTTTAATGGCATTTCACGGCATTGTATACTATCACATTATTCGTGACATTTTTATGGTATTCTATAATTAATTAATTTTCCTGCTGTTATCTGGAGATATTCATTCATAAGATGTTATGATATTCTAAAATAAATTATTATGGCATTCTAAACTGTATTATTGTTATGACTCAAAAGGAATGCTATACTTTGACTTTTTATGGCATTTTTATGAAATACTATCCTATGATATTTCAAGTAACATTTGTATGGCATACTATGCTATGGTATTTTTTATTATTTTGAATACATACTATACTTTAGTGAAATTGTATTGCATATACTATACTATGATATTCTAATGATATTTTCATGGCTCTTTGATAGCATACTATACTAAGATATATATTTTTTAGCACATATTTAGTGGATACTATACTATATTTTGTATAATATTTTCAAAGAGGTTCTATACGTTTATATTATTAATGAATATTTAAGAAAGTCATTGTATACTATGACATTCTTCATATTATTATGACTCGTTAATGACATGCTATACCAAGGTGGTGGCAGACAGAGCAGCAGGTAGAGCAGGAACACTCACAGCTCTCTTAGTCTATGGATTGCTTTGTAACTTTATAAGACTTGCTGGCATAAAGTTAGTTTTGAAAACGGTTGTCATCAACCCACTCCTAAACTTTTATAGTTGTGGAAAAATATACGCAAACAATGCCGATCTGTCAAGCCAACTGACAAATCAATACATGGTAAAATTTGGATTTGGGAAACACGCTTTGGCCGTATCGTTCATTTTTCCATCTCTTTACATCCGAGTGAAGAAACGCATGAAACCAGCAACTCTACTTCAGCTAAGCCACACTCTGATTATCACAATTTTCCTGCTGTTATCTGGAGATATTCATCCGTGCCCGGCCCGTTACACACTATACCAGGGAAGGAAGCCAACTCCAAAGCGGATGATACAAGGATTACATCTGTTTCACCTGACGCTGTCTGGAGGGCTCTGCCTTCTTGGAATGGTGGAGCTGGTGCAGCGGCCGATGGGCCATCGCTAGTTTTCTAGACAAGGTTTTACGGTTGCCTGCAGCCCGATCTGCAGCACGCCCTGGGGGGACTACCGGCATCACACTCACCTCTCTCTGCTCTGCCCAAACAGGACGGAGGAATCGTCTCAGACTGAGTGTAGACTGAAGGCCAAAGACTCCGACCGGGAGGAATCTTTTGTTGAAGTTTGACCCTATCCCCCTTTACCCTAACCTGGTTATTAAAGGACACTTTATGTTACGTAGTTACTGTCTCTGAGTCTCCTGTTTTATTTCTGAATCTTGCCTCCACGTCCCCCGGGTTGCCACAATAGGTCTAGATATAATTGTATCACCACAAATGTCTTTCTCACTTATTGTAATGTATCGGCCTCCCTCTTCCAATAGTAGTTTCTATGAGGAATTTGAGAAACTATTAAAATAATGCAATTTCTGTAAAGAGGTAATTATGGGTGATTTTAAAATCAATTGGGAGAACAAAGCATAGAAAGAATCTTAAACAGATAACTGATGACGTTGACCTGGTGCAGTTGATCAGTGGTCCCACAAGAATAACAAATTCCTCCAGGACCCAAATTGATTTAATATTTAGTAATAGGCCTGAGAGAGAGAGAGTTCTAAAATCTCTCAATATGGTAACAGGTCTTTCTGACCACAATCTGACAGGAAGTGTTTTAGGCCTTCTGTCAGGGATGATGAATCTTTTAGAATCCCCAAAAACAATCAAGAAAACTTTAAAAACACTGTTCAACTACTTGACTAGGATGAACTACTGTTGGGAATAGACATTGAGGAAGACAGTCAACAATTCTCAAAAAAAATTAGAGAACACTATCAAGGATTTTAATCGCAAATTTAGGCACAAAAATATCAAACACACTGTTCCTTGGATAAATGATATCTTAAAATTAATGAAAGAACGGGATTGTGTCTTAAAAACTGCAATTAAAAATAAATTGAGCCATGACAGACAACATTTTCCTATGCTGAGGAACAAAGTGGTAAAGAAATTAAGAAAAGCGAAGGCAGATTTTTTTATTGATTCTGTAGCTACCATTGCTAAATGTTTCTCCCCTGAGAATACACGTCTGTACAGTAAATTCATTGGAGCCGACCTTCAGCATAAGAAATGTCTCTCAATCAGAGGTGACAAGATTAATCAGTTCTCTTAAACCTTTTATTCTAAAATTATTCTACCGACTCAGCCACCCATTTCTTCACAGAAAAAAAAAAAAAAAAAAAAAAAAAATCTAATTTCTATTGGACAAAGGGGGTGATCTCAAGAAGGCATTTGACAATATTAATCATAGCATTCTTTTGTCCAAGTTGCACAGCTACAATTTCTCCTCAGGTACACCTAAATGGATTGAATCATATTTGCTAAATAGATCACAGTATGTCCAATACAGAACTATCAATCTACTGCCCTCCACTTGTCCACAGGCGTCCCACAAGGATCTGTCCTGGGCCTACTGCTGTTCTCTTTATATATCAATGATCTGCCATCAGCATGTCCTGACACCAACATTCAAATGTATGCAGATGACTCTGTAATTTACTTGCATGGTAGCAAAATGGGACAAGTTGCAAATTAACTCACTAACTCAATGGTTCATGTAACTGCATGGTTAAAGCAATGCTGTTTACAACTAAAGACATCCAAAACAGTATGTATGATTTTTACCAAAACAAACTCTGGTAGTGTAGAGCCGGATGTCTTTGTATCTGGAGAGAGGCTACAGGTTGTACCTGAATACAAATATCTGAGTACTTTTTGATTCCAAACTATCATTCAAATCTCAGATGAAAAAGGTCTGTAACCGGGTTAAATTTAATTTATCAAATTTCAGGTTTACACAAAACTACACGTCAACAGAAGCAGCTAAGACATACATGCTTTCTATGGTTGTTCACCATATCACTTACTGTATAACAACCTGGTCACAGGCCAGCACCACTACTCTGAAACCACTACAGTCATTGTATAAACGAACACTCAAAATTCTTGATAAAAAAAAAAATAAAAAAAAAATCTGTTCTTTCTCATCATTGCCCTATACTAAAAAATTATAACTTGTTTAGTGGGGAGAACATGATTAAATATGTGCATGTCTGTCTCATGTACTAAATTATACATGACTTGACCTCTCCTCCGCTCAAACAGTTTGTTATCACAAGAACAACTGGATATCCGCTCACAAGAGGTGCAGCAAGAGGAGACTGCAAAGCAGGTGATGAACTGTGTAGACAGGGCCTCCTTCGACGAGGCAAGGGGGCGGAGGAGGAGCAGCAGCTGGCACCCATGGACTCTCCTGGACAGGTTTGACCTTGGATACATGGAATGTGGGTGGATTCGCATGGCTCTGGGGAGTTTGAGCCTCACTGCCGCCGGGTTGATGATCCTCTCAATCTCGAAAGGCCCGATGAATCTAGGGCCCAGTTTTCTGGACTCCACTCGCAAGGGTAGGTCCCGAGTCGACAACCACACCCTCTGACCCACCTGGTAGATGGGGCTGGAGTGCGGTGTCGACTAGCTGCTGTTGCGTAGCGGTCGGCAGACCGGACCAGGGTTGCTCGGGCCTTTGTCCAGGTCTGGTGGCAGCGGCGGATGAAGGTCTGGACTGAAGGGCAAGAAACCTCCTTCTCCAACGCGGGGAACAGAGGCGGCTGAAACCCATATGAGCACTGGAAGGGTGATAAGCCTGTGGCGGAGCTGGTCAGGGAGTTGTGAGCGTATTCTACCCACGTCAGCTGGCGGAACCAGGAGGCAGGATTCCGGGAGACCAAGCAGCGGAGGGCTGTTTCCATCTCCTGGTTCTTCCTCTCTGTCTGGCCGTTGGATTGGGGGTGAAACCCAGTGGACAGACTGACAGTGGCCCACAGCAGAGCGCAGACATCCCTCCAGCAGATGGAGGTGAACTGAGGACCTTGGTCGAAGACTATATCGACTGGAATCCCATGCAGGCGGAAGATGTGCAGGGATATGAGTTCTGCAGTCTCTTAAGCAGACGGGAGTTTGGGCAGAGGAATAAAATGGGCCATCTTGCTAAATCTGTCGACCACAGTCAGGATGGCGGTGTGGCCCTCAGATGGTGGTAGCCCAGTGACAAAGTCTCACTCACTGACTTCTCAATGTCCCAGGCGAGGACGGCTACTTGGCAGGAGGCAGGAAGGATGGACGAGGAGCCAGAGGTAGGTTCCTCCTCCCCATAGAACTGACGGGAAAGGGCATTGGTCTTGATATTGCGGGACCCGGGGCGATGGGAGAGCATGAAGTGGAACCGTGTGAAGAATAATGACCACCGGGCCTGTCGGGAATTGAGTCTCTTGGCTGTGCGGATGTATTCCAGGTTCTTATGGTCGGTCTAAATCAGAAATGGGAGCTTGGTCCCCTCCAACCAATGCTGCCACTCCTCCAGGGCCAGCTTCACTGCTAGTAGTTCTCGGTTACCAATGTCATAGTTTCTCTCGGTGGGGGAAAGCCGACGCGAGGAAAAGGCGCAGGGATGGAGCTTTTGGTCAGTGGCCGAGTGCTGGGACAGAACACCCCCAACCCCAATGTCGGAGGCATCCACCTCCACCACAAATTGTCTGTCCGGATCCAGGACTTGGAGGATGGGTGCTGAGGTGAACCTGGACTTCAGGTTCTGGAAGGCCTCTTCGGCTGCAGAGGTCCACAGGAAAGAAATCTTGGAGGAGGTGAGGGCAGTGAGTGGGGAAGCGACCGCGCTGTAATTCCTGATGAACCTCCGATAGAAATTGGCGAACCCCAGGAAACATTGAAGTTACTTGCGGGAGTTAGGGACAGGCCAAGTAGTGACGGCAGCAACTTTAGCGGGGTCCATCTGGATGCTGCCCTGGGAAACGTTATAGCCCAGGAATGACACCGTGGGAACATGAAACTCGCACTTCTCCGCCTTCACAAACAGGGAGTTCTCCAGTAGGAGTTGAAGCACGGACTGGACGTGGTGCACATGTTCCTCTTGGTTCTTGGAGAAGATCAAGATGTCGTCGAGGTAGACAAATATGTGCCAGTCCAACATGTCTCGGAGCACATTGTTAACCAGGGCCTGGAAGATGGCGGGGGCATTGGTTAAGCCGAAGGGCATCACAAGGTATTCGTAATGTCCTTTAGGTATATTGAATGCCGTCCTCCACTCATCCCCTTCTCTGATCCGGACCAGGTGATAGGCGTTGCGGAGGTCGAGCTTGGAGAAGATGGCTCCTTGAAGTAGCTCGAAGGCCGTCACGATGAGTGGCAAGGGGTACCGGTTCTTAATCGTGATTTCATTTAAGCCCCGGTAGTCGATGCAGGGTCTAAGAGTCTTGTCCTTCTTCTCCACAAAGAATCCAGCCCCTGCGGGAGAGGACGAGGGGCATATGAGACCGGAAATCATTAATATAATTGTCCATCGCTTCTCTTTCAGGAGCCAACAGGGAATAAAGGCGCCCTTTAGGTGGGAACGTACCAGGATGGAGGTCGATGGCACAATCATACGGATGGTGGGGAAGCAGAGACATGGCCCTGGACTAGTTGAAAACCTCCTTAAAGTCCAAGTATTCCGCGGGAACCCCCGGAAGTTCAGGCGTGGAATTGGTGAGCGCGGGACCTCGTGGAACGGTGGCTTGCTTCAGGCATACTAGATCAGTGATTCTTAACCACAGGGCCGCGGACCACGATTGGGTCGCAAGCGCCACCTAGAGGGCCACAAAAAACGTTAAAATTGAGAGACCAGGAAATAGATCGCAGAGCAGTAAGATTAATATTTTAGTTGTGAAAGTCAAATCAGATAATAGTCCCTTAAAAGAGAAATGAACTAAGAGCTCAGTCTTTGGCCAAAAATTGTCAGGTTCGTATAGGTGAAAACTTCCCACGGGGAATTCAGTGACAGTGTGTCTTAATTGCAGCACAAGTATTCACTCATATTCGCAATGAAGACACAGAAAATAAGCATAAGGGCCCATAATGATCAGAACTACACATTATTTCACTGACAAATGTTGTTAACAGAGAGAATAGAGCTGAAACAAGTGCTTAAATAACCACAGATAAAGTCACTGCACACACATTTATCTTGTTAGTAGATGAGAAAAATATGGTTTTTTTGATTGACATCACTTCACACCTGAATTGACTGAATTTAAAGCTGCAGAGCAATTCAATGAAATTCATTCTTCTACAATTAAGTGATTTATTTTAAGATGCACATTTTTCAAAAGCTTTCTGTTCTGTCAGTTATTCCAGCCCTTATTTTACTTGAAATGAGAAGAACACTTATGTATTATTTATAATCTATCAAGTTAAATTTGAAAACAGACTAATAATTGTTAACACCTACAGTTTCACTGTTGATTGGTGTGCATTGTCCCTGCAAAATAAATATAATTGATGTGTACTTTCTTTGACAGTTGTTTACTACACAGAGACGTTGTTACTATCTATCTATCCATCCATCCATCCATCCATCCATCCATCTCTAAATAGTGCAAGTTAGATATTATTGTAGTGTTCCTTTGCACAAGGAGATTTTCCCCAATCTGGACCTTTTGGAAATTTGCTTGTTAAACTGTAAGTGAATTTGATTAAGTTATTGAATACAAATCAAACCAAGAGTGAGATCAATTAGTTAAACCAATACAGTGTTAATATTTGAATGGGCCCCGGGCCACTTTGTACTTGGGCCCCGAGGTCAAAAAGGTTAAGAAGCCCTGGACTAGATGACAGGACGGGCTCCAACCCCGAAGAACCCCCGTAGTCCAGTCGATGTGAGGATTGTGTCGACGCAGCCAGGGGTATCCCAGAATGAGGGGGATGCGAGGGGTTTGCAGGATGTGGAAGCTGATGGTCTTGTGATGGTTGCCGGATAGCAGCATGTGGACTGGAACGGTTTGGTGCGTCACTGTCCCCAGAAGATGACCGTCCAGGGCGCTGGCTGGAACAGCCTGGGGAAGAGGTATCCGGTCGATCCCCAACTGTGTCACGAGTTCCTCGTTCATAATGGACGCGCCTGCTCCAGAATCCAGGAAGGTGGAAATCGTATGGGTAGATCCGGTTAATAATAGCTGGGCATGGAAAAGTGGTCGTTGACAGGCGGAGGGTTGGGAAACTGCTTGGCTCACCAGTACTTCCCTTCTTGAGGAAGC
Source organism: Cebidichthys violaceus (assembly GCF_023349555.1). Taxonomy (NCBI): domain Eukaryota; kingdom Metazoa; phylum Chordata; class Actinopteri; order Perciformes; family Stichaeidae; genus Cebidichthys; species Cebidichthys violaceus. The sequence goes on from NW_027176594.1 coordinate 10,506,742, forward strand.
GGCGGAATGTACTCCGGAGCTGTGGCACAAAGAAAGCGAGGAGGTTGCCCCTGACTTGACTGTTCCCGGCGCTTTGCCAGCCGCCTGACCTGGATGTGGCGAGCCACTCTGGAGGTTGCCTCGATAAGTCCGTCCAAAGATGTGGGTAGCTTGAACGCGATGAGTTCATCCTTGACGTAATCTGCTAGACCGAGCAGATGTGTCACACTGGGCGTCCATGTTCCATGAACTTAATCGTGCCTGGGTCTGGAAATCAATGGCAATATCCATGACAGATCAGTGGCCCTGCTGGAGCCTCATTAGCCCTCCGGTGATGTCCGGTCCCATGGACACCACTCCAAAAACCTTGCGTAGTTCAGCAGAGAAGGACCGGAAGGAAGCACAGGCAGGAGTACGGCAATCCCATTCCGCCGTTCCCCACAGGCGAGCTCTCCCCGTCAGGTGGTTGATAGTAAACACCACCCTAGCTATAACGCAAACAGGATGGAACAGTTCGTCAGGAATGCGTTGCAACCCTCAGGATCCCCAGTGTAACGTTCGGGCTCCCCCACCCGGGACTCCAAGACCGCCGTAGAAACAGCTGGAAACATTCCCGAGAGGACCGGAGCAGGTGATGAAGACGCCGCCGCGTCGGTCTGAGCTGTGGCTGCCGTGAGTTGCCGTACCTGGTCAATCAAAGTGGTGAGAATCTGGTTCTGATTCACCAGGTTGTGGCTAACCACGGCGGTGTTGGTGACCACCATGGTCTCGGTTCGCTGCATCGCCTCTTCGATCGCCCCGAGCAGGGCCCATGCCAGACCCATGCCGTGGTGCCGTCTGCTGGATCCACGTGCAGGCCAGATCGTACTATAACGGGTGTAGTAAGGACCCAGGAGCAGTACGACAAACACCAGGGATGTTTTGAATCAAAGCTTTATTTTCTTCGAAACGCACAACAGGTAGAATCTTCACAGGAATACAGCGGCAGTCTCTCGTGGTCAGGGACAGAAGGTTGAGCGAATTACCGGCGCAGAGGCAAGGCGGGGTAGTCCAAGACAAGCAGGGTTGGTAACGGGGACTCAGTCCAAAGGGAAACACTGGAAGGTCTTGCATGGAAGTGGAGAAGGATCTGGCAGTGAGTGTGTGTGAGACTGGGGTCTAAATAGTAGGTGCAACAGAGAGAGCAGGTGAGAGTGATTGGGCTGATGAGGTGGGTGTGACTAACAGGTGCACTGAATGAGCTGATTAGGCGAGTGAGAGATAGAGTGACAGGAAAGAAGGGGCAGAGCTGTGACAATATCGTAATATCAGGTATTTATTCCCAGTAGAGATTCAAACAATTTAACTGGAGGACTTCAGGTTTAATCGAACTTTAAGACTGACGTTTTTCACCTCTCTGCTATTCTCTACAGCTGCACATTGAGTAACATGCAGTGTCCATGTGAATTTGTGTGGATCTGACAATGGACCACACACTTTATACAACACTGAACTATATCAAGCATCTGATAGAGAACAAATGTTGTGATATTCTGACATTTAAAGCTCTCCTCTAATCTAATTTAAATCAAATTGGCATTGTCTTCAGCAAAAATAACTTGTAGTCTCTTTGGAAACAAGTTATTTTTCACTTTGAAACTCATGCAAAATAAACAATAAATGTGTGTGTGTAATGACTTTTGTATTTGTATTTTATTTGAAGCAATTACTGCCACCTAGTGTTAAGTTAAGGTGTTACAGTTATTCGCCAGTGTTCACGTACTATACTGTATGTACATGTGACAGGAAGTAGCATTGTATTCTTTTTTCTGGTTTAGTGATAAAGATGGTTCTGTTGTACTCAAGTGATTATCTTCATCCATCCTGCATTTTCTGGCCCTCTGAGTGGCAATGCCAGTGAGTATAATTTACTTTTATAGCTTTAAGTATTTCTGAGGGTTTATTTTGTTAGTTTGGTGTAAGTAAAAAGGGTTTGATGACATGTGCAACATGTAACGGATTTAATATAAGTAGATGGCACAGCCATGTAGGTTTCCATTATTTTGTATCACATACTGTAATTTAGTGATGATCTGTTTACATTTGCTATCGTATTTGCAGTATTTAAGTTTGATGAAAACTTGCCTGTTTTGTAGTTTCACACTTCTTCATATTAAACCTGTCCAAATACAACACGCTGGTCTGTTCCTTGCGCAATACAGGACACAGAGTTGACATTGGGTCTGAGCAGAACAGTGTGCATGTATAAATGTGTGCGCATGCTTGAAACTTGATCTTAGTTTATTTTGATGTCTGACTCTGCTGGTGAGACACAAACAATAACGGCAAAGACACTCACATTAAAAGACACACACACACACACATACATACATACACACACAAATTATCTGGGTTGACATGAGAGGTGATGTTGGTTCAACAACTAAAATTTTACATCTGGAGTGGATTATAAAGTATATCAGCCTCTGGAGCAGCATGTCCTGTGTATACACACACACATACACAAATTTTCCAAATGCACTAGTATTATTCAAACGTATTGTTCGGTTCGTAAGCCTCGTACCTAACGGTGTAATACAAATACGTGTATTGTTACACTCCTAGAAACAAATAATAACCGTAGCTGTGGCGCCATAATTAGGTTAGTAGGAGGTGGTTCAACTGTAGTAGGACAGCACTGAAGGCCCAGGTATAAAATGCACGGCCCGCCACTGATATATATATATATATATTTATCAAATTGAACTGCTGGGTTCTTCATCCAAATCTGAAGACTGAGAACATCTTAGATCAATTTAAAAGCTGATGGATGTTTTCATATTTGTATGATGTTGACCTTCTCTTCACTCACCCGTCTGTGTAGCTGCAGGGAGGACGCCTCATTCCTGGAGAATGTCCAGGAAGGAAATGAGGAGGAAACAATAATATGGTTAGTTTTTTGATAACACATCTTTAGGAGAGACTCAAAAATCTTAACTCAACTGTCCAGGATCCTCTGGACGTGGGAATCTACAGTGATATTTGAAAATAGTATTTGCATGTTTTGAATGTGTTCAGTATTGCAGTTTTTGTTGTGGACCTTTGAGAAAGGTCGCCAAACTCGACAAATAACTATGAACTTGACGCCCTTTCATCCCACTCAATTCTTGTCATTATTATAAGAATATATTTTAAGTTTCTATTGAGCTTTTTGGAATGAAGCTTCAAAGTGTCTGTCATCATATTTTATGATGCCATCACACTAAAGAAAGAAAAATGTATTTTGATGTTATTGTGTATAATTGATGGCGCTGCTAGACTGCCCCGTTAAGCTGGAGAGCAAACAGTTTTTTGACTGCAATTAAAGTAGGTTCAAAATGCTGAACTTAATGCCAACAAATGGATTGTAGCAGATTATTTCGTTAGATATTTGACCTTTGATTTTACAATGCTCAGGAGTTATTGTAAATGTTTTGATCACAATAGAAACAGTGTAGCCACCACTGAAATCTAATTCTACGAATAGCTATAATATTAATAGTAGTAGTGTAGCCCAATCTTTATTTGCAACTGTGCTGAAATGCAGAATCAACAGAATGAATATACATGCAAAAAAGAAGCTACACAATATTCAAATGTAAATTTAAAAAAAAAAATGTTATGTCAATGTTATGATGAACTAATCGGTACAGCCCTAATACAATCATGAAATAAACAGATTATTGTCCAATATTTGCGGTGAGTCTCTCATCTCTGACTGTCCTTGTCCTCCACTTGTTTCCTTATTTTTCTTCTGGTCTGTTTTTTTTTTTACGCATTAAAACTTAATATCACACCATTTCTTTTTCCTGAGCCACAGTCCACAACTCATGGGAAACAACATTCATCTCCTCGCAGCCCAAGAATCTTTTTTTCATGACCTTTCTGCCCAACTACTCGGACGATTTCAATTTCTTCAGTAGTTGTTGTGTTGATATATTTTTTAAATCTAAAGGAGAGCTAATGCATTGATGTCTATAATATCTATTCCAATGTTAAAACAGATACAAACAGTGTCATCTCTTTAGAATATGTAAGATGTCTTAATAATAATAACACAATGTAGTTACAATTTAGCTGGTCTTGATTTCATCTCCTTCAGCAATAGTGATAAGTATTATATTTTGAACACTGAACAAATTCCTCCAGTGATATGTTCATAGCGTACAGATTAAGGACATATAGTGAAAAAAGAGCAAATTGTGGTTAAAATCGTTGTAAAAAGCAGGTTAAATTACCACTTTTTTGGTGTCATATTTAATACCCACAGTCTTTTGCCTCCTTTTCACTGCATTGTATGGCACGGAAACCATGCCTTGGTCAATTGACGAAGTGCAGTCATCCCTGTGTTTGGTTGCCGAATGATGGAGCAAAGCACAACGAGAAGATCTATCCTCTCTCAACTGTTTACTGCACAAGGTTACCGAAGGACATTCCAACAGTGTAGGGAAAGTAAAAAAAAAAAAAAAAAAGCTTTAAAGTGACTTCAAAACTATCAAGAACTACAACGGAACAGAAAGAGCTGTAACTGATTTAAAAAGATGGGACACAATATATGGCCATAGACCAGCAATGGGAGAGAGGGTGGCCTCCACTCGCCATGGGCATTGTCGGAGTCCATGATGGAGGATTTATGTTAACTCTACTCTGCTTGAGAGCTTTGTTTTCATTGGAAACCTCACTTCTCACAACCAAGGCTATTTTACTCTTTTCTCGACGAAGACAGCATTTTTTAGCTAGCTATCTGGCTACAACAGCAGATAACAGTTGCTACTGCTATTGTTGTGCTCTGTGCCTTTGTGTACGTTAAATTTTCAAGAGCTGTTGCTATTTCATATTGTGTTGCAGTAGTAATTAACATGTAAATCTGTTCAAGACTGTGTTCCAAGTGTCCAATAATGACCACTTACCTTACCGAAGACAGTTCTCCTGGCGGCCCAAGTTCCCCGGTTGGTACCAGCAGTCAGAAATTCTAGGCATGGCGAAACACCTGAAAGTGTTCCATTTTACTTTTACACCATCATTTCTCCATGGCACAGTTTCTTCTCAGACCAAACTCAAATGTAGTTAATATAACAGGAATCTATTCTATTCTCTACACCAAAATGAAGAACTTGTGGTTATTGTATACAATACATTGCATAGCATTGCTTTGATTAAAAAATGAATTTTCTCAACCTCCAAATTGAGGTATTTACCAAATAATAATTGAAAAAGGTTCTTTGTTCAATTCAACCACATCACATTTCTATCTTTCTTTTTTCAAAACAGATTTTCCAAGTGAAAGAAAACAAGAACAGGAGCATCTGACTGTCCTAAGGAAGGGGCAGGCGGCAGATGAACTGGGCACAGTAAGAGCAACGTTTTTAGACGACCATGCATGATGCGAGGGAGCTAGAAGTTGCCTCGAGGAGGGAGGAAGCTCAAACTGCAGCCTTCAATCAATCAAGCATTCCTGTGTTCTCTGAGCCAGCTAGTGCAGACGCTGAGTGGCCAGTGTGACTCGTTCCCTCTGCCCGTGGACTAGACCCCTCTTTACATGCTGCATTTGTATAGTTTGTACTTTGTATTGGCACACTCTCCACGCTTAAACTTAACTTATTTACATAGTTTGCTGTGTTTGCCTTGTGTTTGCACTGATTTGTTTGCATTTGAATATTTAGTTATATTTATTAATATACAGTGTTTATATTTGCACATTTGAATTAGCAAAGTTTCCCTTTAAATGTATTATTATTATTATGATTTCATAACAAAATTTATATTTAGGTATTCATTTTGACATATTAGACCCTCTCTTACATCCTTGCCACCACAGGCATTGCTGCTGCCGATGCATTCCATCAGTGTTAACCACCATCACATGCTTTGCACATTTGCTTGTTGTTCCAGTTACAGGGAATGGTTTTAAGAGTCAGATTTTGCTGCGCTGAACTCTCGCACACACCGGCATGCAATTATTATGCTTCACTCCAAAAATAACTTCTGTACTCGGAGCCGATCGCATGCTTCCACAGTGCAATCTCTTCTTTAGAGGTACACACCAGTTTTAGTTTGTGTCCTATGTCTCCATCACTGGAGGTTGCACAGGTAGAAATATGTTTTGGGGGTCTATAGATGAGATGAGGACTTTACTCAAATGTCGCGTATCAAAAAAGACTTTTATATTTCCTACTTTAACCTCTCAAGTATAAAAAGTCAGTTTTTTGGGGTTTGACTGTCAATTTCAAATACATTAAAATCAATAGAAGGAGATGTTTCTAAAAGTTCAAAATCCATTTTTCCACCCTGTGAGACCCAGATTTTACCTTTGGCTTTAGTTTTTACTATTAAACTTTACAACCACTTAGTGTTTCTTTGTGATGATGGGGAGGATGAAGATCAGAATAACCTCAGTAGAATATGAACCAAAACAGACAAACTAAGTTTACAAAATGCATCATCCAGTATACTTTATTTTACGCATATACTATGTATGATACAAAAATAATGATCACAGTGTATTTTCATGGAAAAAGATTGAAATTGCAATAAACAGAGGTTGAAAAACAACATTTAATAAATTATATAATCAATATCTCACAAAGGAATACTGAGACATAATTAATACAAAACCCCCCAAATATATATAAAAAAATATTTAGACAGTATTTTAAAACAAGTGTTGACTCTCTCTCTCTCTCTCTCTCTCTCTCTCTCTCTCTCTCTCAGTCTTTCCTTCCTTTTCTGGGCTCCGATCAGCCGCTCTCCCAAACGCCTCAAACTGAGTCAGTGCATTTCCCACTCTCACCAGAGCTTCCCATATCTGCACTCCAGTCACTAAGGTTTCCCCACGTTCATCAGGGTCCGCACACTTAGCTGCCATCACAGCTGACGGGGATACTCATGACCAGCTGCAGGATGGGTGATGAATTTTACTTGTTAAGTTTGTTATCTGCTCGTTAGCATCTCGTTATTGTGTTACTCGCCTGCAGTTAGTCCAGCCGTCTCCAGTGGGACGGTACACAGCGACACACTTCCTCGCTGAAGGAGAAACCTGGTTCACACCTTCGCCTCCTTACCTCGCAGGGAGGCCTGAGACAACTGCAATGGAAAATAAAAAAAGAGCATTTAGCTTTAAAGCTAATACCATGGCAGCAAAAGGTAGAGCACATTGCTTTGGCAAGATTTTGTATCTCTCACAAATATAAAATGGTATAAAACTTTGAATGCAGAAAAAGACGTACCGCTGAATTCATGAACTGCGTATCAACCAGTTTTGGTCTTACCCAGGTGGGTATGCTGGTGTGTCTGGATTAATAATAGGTAGATAAATAAATTGATGGAAGCCTGTAATTTACAGCAATAACACCGTAACTCATAACTGTAAAGGAGACTCCTTTAAAGGGTTAGAGATATAAAGTGGTAGTTGTTGCCCACAACATTACAGAAATGATGACATTGTTAAGTGGAAACAGTTTTGTAGTGTTAAAGCGCTTTGAATGGTTGTAGGAGTAGAAAAGCCCTGTACAAGTAGAAGTTCATTTACCATTTATTTATTTTTGCCAGAAGTGGGGAAAATGTTGCGAAATCTAAAGGATTCATCCTCCAGGGAGCATGAATGTGCTCAGCTCATTTATTGGTAATGGGTCTATTAGAATAAGATTGCTAGATCATAAGATACGTTGTTTGCAAAGTAGAAATAGTGAACTTAGGGCACCACTGCAGGAATGTTGAAAATAGGGATCATTAGCCTTTCACAACGCTTTACATGAAAAGCATTTCAGAAAATGAATGGAAGGATGATATATGTACGTATGTTGGCCAATCCAGAAGTCCTGGTTCCCTTGATAAGGGACAATAAGCTTTGACGCAAACAAACATTTAAGATACTGTAACAACTTGTTCCGCAAAATAATCTTCACAAGTGAACAGAACCTTTTTGATTTTTGAAGAATAAATACTATTGCCAGAAGTAAAAAGCAAAGTTAGGCTATATAACAACTACACCATGTTTATTTAAGACAGAATTCAAGAAAGAGTTCTTAAATGACACAATATCATAGAACGAAACTTTAAAATCTCTTAAGCTTGTGTTAACGAGCATCTAATCAAAACCCATTCAAAAAACCCATTGACTGCTGATCAATGCTGACATTGGCTCGACTTCACTGGTGATGCTAGCCTTTTGTTGTTTTTTTACTTTTCTGTCACAAACTACAAATTGTAATATCACTGAATGGAGCCCATTATTCTTTGATTATAATCCAGCTATCATACGATGACATTTGTTTAATTGTGCATGTATTGTAGATGCATTCATTGCAACAGTTTGTTAACAGAGAGATTTCATCTTGTAAACTGAATCCAATGCTCATCAGTGTGAATGAAAACTAAAGACAAAGTGATGTAGTAACTTAATTAATTTGGTCACTTATAGTCTACATCCATGATCCTCTGTTTACCAGGCAGCTGCAGGTTTTCAGGACAGCCAAACACTGCTGCAAATGATTGAGAACCACTGCTGCCTTACAAAGACAAACACTAACTACTTTCTTGTGTGTTCTAAAGGTCAAAGGTTATGACAAAGGTTTAGATTTCATAGCAGTAAAAAGGAAAGCCTTCAGAACTACTCTGTGATTTATAGCCCACGTCTGAAACACCAGTGCTTTCACCAGAACAGGATGTCGAACTGTTTTACAGTTTCACTTCTGATGCATTTATTGTTCTTAGGCGTCACGTGACAGTGTGGTCTAAATCCTGTTTTAGGGGATTTGTAACATAACAAGAATAAAATCAAGTTAAGTAAGGGTGACTACTTGGATTTTCTGGAAATAAAAATTGTCAAGTACATGTCAGGTAAGTCAGCATTGGCAACAAAATAACACCTTGAAGCCCAAAAACATTAACATTGGCCTTCAAAAGCTGATATGTGATTAACCCCAGCCCAGAGTCAAGGCCTACCAACGATTACACAAGGAGCCATGGAATTCCAAAGAACACATGAAGCACTGGAGGATGGAGTCCTGTTTTACGCAGTACTTACTCACTTCATCAACACGACAAAGATTCTGAGACTGGCGTATAATTGCCACTGCTTTTCTGGCTGCACGGGTGTCACACAATATTTAGTCATGGTTACTTAAAGAGATCTATGAACCCATGATGAAATACACAGCAGAGTTCAAATAGACACACACGCTCTCTTTCAAACACACACACTCACAGCCACATACACACTAGGGCCAGATCCCAGACACTAGATTCCAACTGCTGTGTTATACTCATAAATCACTCTCAAACAAGGTCGCAAAGGGTCAAGACTGGACGGGATGGATGGATGTGTGTGTGCTTCCTTCTGTGCGGGGAGAGGAAATGGTTAAGTGACAGCTAAGAGAAGTCATTAGCACAGTGAGGTCTTGTATTACACACCGGGTTCACTTCAACAACCACCAGTGCTTTCTCTAAACACAGCTAAACACATTGCCAGTGTGTGAATGTGTGTGTTGGAGTGGGGTTTGACTTTACTGCAGGATGATGCAACCAATGGACCCACAAAATATAACAAGGAAAGGGCCTTGTTATATAGCTGCCCATTGCCTCGCCATGATCACAGTGATATACAACGTCATGACGTCAGTCACAATCTTTTCCTAACCCTAAGAAGTTTTGTTGCCTAAATGTAACTTCCTGTGAAGATGGAGTTTTATTTTGGAACGTCCAAGATTGACGCTAGAGGGGCGTCATAGTTTGGAGCTTTGGTTTTTGAGGAGTTAGGCGTGAGAACGTGTTGTAGCAGGACAGCGTCTCTCCTTCCGTCTCCTCGCTCGCCATGCACATGCAGGGAGAAGTGAGTTACTATGGTTACAGGCATTGGTGTCGACATGGACAATAATGTTTGAAATTGCCTGTTGATTTATAATATGAAGTACATTTCTGTTCATCATGACAGTAGGTGTTGTTGTGTAGCTAGTGGGCCTAAAAGTGTCAGCAGATGTTACGGAACCCTCCACATCCCTCCTTACCTGCATGTGGCTTGGTGAAATCTCCTTCCCTTTAGGAAGCACTTGTTGGGCGACTCGTTACATTCGCAGGAACACTTTGTTTTATTGAGGGGCTGGTGCCGTGGGCACGTCCTGCTACATGTGCACTGACAGGTGTCCTTGTTGAAGACGTGGTTCTGAGGGCAGGAGGGAGCAGGCGGAATGTTGCAGACGCACTGGCAGGTGTTGCGGTCGAGGTGTCGGTTAGGGCCACAGTCTTGAGTTTGATCCTCGCGCCGACACGCACACTGACAGGTCTCCACATCCAGTTCCTTATCTAAACCACAAACATCCGCTGAGAATATGTCTGTAGAGATAGGAGAGGGAGACACACAGATGGGGTTTGTCTCAAATGACTGGAGACAGACAGTGTTACTGACATACACTTTTCACTTTTATTTTTTTATTTTTACTTTGCTTCCAGTGTCCTAAAGTGGGGTCAGAGTTCCCCAGAATTGTGAGTCAATTTGTAATTAAATCCACTGATCTCAATAAGATGGCATACAAATATAAAGCTAATCTTACAGTAGGTTTGCCCATCAACACTATAAGACTACTGAAGTACTGTGTTCAAAAACATACATATGCCACTAGGTGTGTGGATAAATCAGTTATCTCTAAACCAAGTCTACAGTACCTCAAGTCTCTTCAGAATGGAGCACCAAACAGGATGGAATCTAAAAGTTCTTACACTTTTAAGAAACAAATGGAGACGCACCTAAATCAGACTATATGACTGAACATACACATTTTTCTTTCTGATGTCGTCTTAGTTCATTATATAAATGGTTGTGTACTTACAACAATACAGCAGCATTTAACAGTTGTCATTGGACTGTGCTTGTTTGGCAAACCCTGTTGATGCTTCTGTTATATACTGTATGGTAATTTTAACCATTTGTTGATATTATTGATAGCTGTAGATTGTTATTGATTTAGCTGTGTTGTTGTTTTTATACATTTTCTTTCACTTTTCACAGTTGTATTAATGTATTATTTTGACATTTTTAAATATGCAGAGCTATTATTCACCAATATTCAGCTAATATTCAATGAAATGAGCATTAAACAAACTGTGCACAGTGTAATCAGCTCCACATTGTACTGCAACATCAACAACTGCAACCTCACCATGTCGGCAACCTAAGACTATGTCTGATCAGTTAGAGGTGATGTCAGAAATTCCAAAATTCATTGAGTACAACAAAAACATTTTTAATGATATATATAAGAATTACTTAAATACAAATATATTATCTGGACTGTATCAATGTTTAGAATTGCAGAATAGAGCACAGTAAGTTTAATGAGTCTCATATGAAGTTACGGTTGTTTCATATGTGGTAATCTGTTGTAAATGTTGGCTATTATTGAAAACACAACTACATATAAAAACTGTGTGACAGTTGTTTGATGACACTGATAAACTATGAAATTGAGACATTCCTGAACTGAACTAGCGATGTTTTCTCTTTCCTCAGGGATAACGCAGATGGTTCTCTTTCAGTAATGGTAAATCATCTTTTAGCTGTGAAACACAGGGAAAGACGGAGGGAGAGCAACGGAAGGGCTGGCAAACATACACGCATACTCTGTGTGAACAGATGAACAAACACAGATAACAAAGATACACAGTTTACTGCTGACAAAATACAAGCTGTGTGTACTCCATGTGCTTACGCAGACTTTAACAACCTGAATCATGGAATGAGCTTGAATGTAACTTTATTTGCAGTTTTCAAGCTAAGAATAAAAACTATACGGCACAATACAATGTATGAAGCTCAGTCTCCTCAACACTATTGTGAATACATTTTGCCCTGAAATGACTTCTTCATAATTCATAGCACAGAATTACTCAAGATGACAAAATTCTGGATCAACATACATTGACCAAACACTGGACTTCTTCAGGGTAAAACCACCAAAAGGCTGGCAATGTCTTCCTCTGTGTGAATGGTGTGGACTGGAGAGATAACCACTAAAAAGATGGGAGATTTGTTGCTATCTTTCGTTTGTAGTTTTTAAATAGAAAACATACCTTCAAGCCTGTATTCATCCATTTAGGCTAGCTTTTCCAACTTGGCTAGTACAGATAACTCCTCATTTCAACTTTAGGAATCAGCCGTTCTTTGTCCATTGCCGTGCTTCAAAAGCGAGAGACAAAAATAAATGGAAGCATGGCGACTGCAAAAGTTTGGCTCAAACAGTGTGCCGTGTTGCCGCTCAAAGCCAGTTACAATAGAAAGTAATGCAATCAAACTGATTTTGTTGCTGACACTGACTCGGTTAGGATACCTGGAATTTGCTCAAGGTCCTCATTGTTACATGTTCTTCATATAGTGAATGTGTGGACTCTACCTGCCTAATATTGTCTGATTTTCCTTATAGTGCAATGACCACTTGTTGTCCAACACAAATGTTACTGTAGTCAGAGGTCAAAGTTTTTAGTTTCAAAGTGACTCTCCCATAGTCCGTATTCCTCACATATTTTTCATAACAATATGATCATCCATCTTCATCTCTACCTCCTTACACAAACACAATCCTGACAGGTTCACTCTGCATGTAAATGTCATTTTTGGCCTTTTCAAATCTATTGTTACATGTTTTGGGGAACTCTGTCACACAGAATTATTTGTGTAATATTTCTTAATATTGAGGTATGTTCTACTTGGCTGTTGCCATGGTTTGTAAAACCTAGTTGCCAAATTTTGGTTTTGTGTTCTAATCTTTGCGAGGTGACTTTGTGGTCTCTCTCCATCATGATGTCTGCATTGTGATGCCTGCTGCTCACTATAACTGAAATGAAAGATGGCAAAACAGATTCAGAGTGATTTAAGGGGAGTCCGTCGACAGATCCATCGAGCAACACAGATTAAGAAATATGTCGTTGATATACTGCACAGAACCATCCACCACACAAAATGTTCTAAAAGCAATGGTTCTCAAAGTGGGTGCCGCAGAACAAGGTTATTATTGTTAATGAAAACTAACAAAAAAACTAAAACTAGGTATACATTTTTTTTCCGTTAACTGAATTAAAAATAAAAACGAGGCGATAACTAACTGAAACTGTATTGTGTCTTTACAAAACTAACTAAAATAACATAGAATTATAGAGAAAATGTCTTTAGTTTTCTTTTTTGTCAATGTATTTCATAGATGTCAATTTATTTCATACATAGCCTAAGTCTATCTTCCGCTGTACCACTTTTAGTACACGCCCCTCGCCTAGTATCATGGCGGCAAAAGTCGGGAGAAAGCGACAGGGTCCTATTTGGGATAAGAGCAAGTGCTTTGCAATGGAAGATGATAAGATATGTGGAGCATTTATCAAGGGGAAAAATCCCACAAATCTAAAAGTGCATTTGAAAAACTCAGAGTCGGACGCGCAGGGTGAGGAGAGTGGAGGCCTCGGTGAGTGTGGGACAAATACTTTTTTGTCTTAATAATTTCCTTTTTTCTATGTACTCCATACATACTGCAGATAGCCTACAGTATATGCTGCAGAGGGCTGGAAATAACCTGACGATATCAGGGTTTGGTCATGTGTATGCAGCAAGCTTCCCCAACCTTGGAGTTGCCTTTAATGAAAATGTGATCCTTTTATTTTCTCTTTTCAAACTAAAATGACTTTAGGCTAATGATATTTAGTCATTATTGACTTGGAAAAACTACCAACGGTGTTTTGCTCATAAGCCACTGTGAAATTAATGCAGCTTGCCTACAAACAATGCTTTTCTGCTCAATTAGCCTACATCAGTAGCCAACAGTATGAAATAAGCCTACTCAAAATGTTCATGCTGAGGTCACAGCAATTTTCCAACCCAAGTAGGATACACCTGTTAAAATACACTGCCTGGCCAAAAAAAAAGTCGCCACCAAAAAAAAAGGTCACACACTAATATTTCGTTGGACCGCCTTCAGCTTTGATTACGGCACGCATTCGCTGTGGCATTGTTTCGATAAGCTTCTGCAATGTCACAAGATTTATTTCCATCCAGTGTTGCATTAATTTCTCACCAAGATCTTGTATCGATGATGGTAGTGTCTGACCGCTGCGCAAAGCCTTCTCCAGCACATCCCAAAGATTCTCAATGGGGTTAAGGTCTGGACTCTGTGGTGGCCAATCCATGTGTGAAAATGATGTCTCATGCTCCCTGAACCACTCTTTCACAATTTGAGCCCGATGAATCCTGGCATTGTCATCTTGGAATATGCCCGTGCCATCAGGGAAGAAAAACTCCATTGATGGAATAACCTGGTCATTCAGTATATTCAGGTAGTCAGCTGACCTTATTCTTTGAGCACATACTGTTGCTGAACCTAGACCTGACCAACTGCAGCAACCCCAGATCATAGCACTGCCCCCACAGGCTTGTACAGTAGGCACTAGGCATGATGATCCAGGTGGCGACTTTTTTTTTGGCCAGGCAGTGTATAAGGTATAGCCTATTTCGCACTTTGACATCATAGTTATTGTCATTTCATATCATTTCATATCCAAGATTAAAAAACTATATGGAGACACAATATTAAACAATGTGTCATACTGTGGAAAATATAATATTAAAGCTACGAGCAGCAATGAACGGACCCTCGCATCCTCCCGCACGACGGGGGTGCCGGCGGGACTCCGGCTAGCGCGGCCGGGAACGTCTGCGACCGTCAGACAAACAACGCGTATGCAAATTTGACATTTTTTTCCTATGTGGACCGCCTGCTGCTGGAAGTTACGCTTTGCAAATACTACACTGCTTTCTGTATCCTCTGTGTGGCGCTACAGAACACACCCAAACATGCGTTATGTTGCTCTATACAAGTGCAAACCACATAGTGTAAAAGTCATGCAAATCGAATGCTGTTTGTCAGAAAACGCAGATTTACTTGATCTGTTGCATTCCGTGGTAAAGACTAAAACTAATACTGAAACTAATAAAAACTAAACTCAAACTAAGCATTTTCAAAAAATAAAAAATAAACTAAACTAGCAAACCCGCTTTAAAAACAAATTAAAACTAAACTGAAATTGAAAACAAAAAGTCAAAACGAAATAAAAATAAAAACTGGTGAAAAATGCAAAACTATAATAACCATGCCACAGAACCCTGGGGTTCCTTGATGATAGGACAGGGGTGCCACAACTTTATTCACATCATTGTTAATCTATTGTTATATTTTTTATAATGTTTCACCACATTAAAAAATCTTTGACATTTGTTTTCAAACATATGTTATGTTGAAAAAACCTATGCCGCAGCTGACAACTCATGGCTGCTGGTTGTCATAGTAATACAACATGTTTTCAGGCTAAAGGAGTTTCTCAGTTATTCTGCGTTAAACAGATTTGATGTGTTAAACAGAGCTCAAAGAAATGCTGCAACTTCTCAACTCTCAGTCCTAGACGGCTGACTCTGAGACCACCAACAAAACTAAAACCCTGGTGTACATGAAAATAAGACCTGCGGGTTGCTCTGACATGTTCCTTTAAAAAAATGTTACCCAATTTTATTTTCTCTCTAAATGTTCCTTTATAGACCTGCCTCATATTCTCTGGAAGGTCACTCTGCCTCTAGCACTTCATCCCATTTTCTGGCCTATTAGGCCACCGTAGAGGATTTTGCAGCGTTTCTTTTTTTCACAGATAATTTGTTTCGGCCATGTAATACAAACAGCTGTGGAATCTGCTACTCTGGGATCTCCGCATTCTGCTGTTTCTCATTTGTTTACACAAAGTCCAGAGTTGTATCATAGCCAAACACACACACTGAGGAACTTTTACACACACACACACACACACACACACACACACACACACACACACACACACACACACACACACACACACACAGGCTCTCAACAAACACATTGCAATCATAAATACTCCTCAGTGAACACATGAACATTCTCCTGTCACAAAGACTAACATAGAGAAGGATGGCTCTACTAGCAGTGTGTTTGTTTCAGTGTTTGGTATGTGTGTGCTCACAGGCCTGAGGGACACATCATCATGCAGCAACAGGCCACACTGATCAGTCGTATCTATTGGCAGCTACTGTATTTATTTTAACTGTACTGTAATCTCTGGGTTGATCTGCCGTATTGGCTTTTCTGGCTTCAGTTTTGTAATCTGACCCTAAACCTCTGCCTTCTTTCCGTGAAGTTTGACCAACCATTTGACCAACCATTTGAGTATAAGTTTCATAGTTTACAAAACTGTTATCCAAGAGTAAAACTTCATAACTGCAGAGCTTAAAGTAGCTGTACAGTTTGGAAATTAGAAGCGTCTATAATGGTATTGAAAAATTAGAAACAAGTACTACAGCTGTCAATTATTTTGGCCAATACTTATATCGCTATTGTAATATGATTATTAAGTGACCCAGACTGGTCAATTACAGTGGAGCATCGGCCAGCTCTGACAGCTATCCGGCACTGCTCCATAGACTCTTATGCAATTGTTTCAGATTTTCCACTGCTACAGACAAATTTTTTTTGGATAGTGACCTGGATAAATATGGAGTGAGAATGTACTTGCAATGCTCTCTTGTGTATAAGTTATTTTAAAAGAGAATGCTGGTCAAAGATTTCCCACATGAGAGCTCCCATTATTTGTCGTGCATTGAGCCGCCAGAGGTGGATTTAAGGAATGCAGCCAGTGCTGTGTAAATAGCAGCTGATGTCATGATAGTGTTTTCCTGTCTACATCGTTAATTACTTCTATGTAGGTTTCACAAAAATAAAGACACATTCACATGACCACACACACAGCTTCCAATGGCTCTGCCATCTACTCTCCTTATTACGTCAGTCTTTGTTGGCAGCAAAGGGTTATTTCTGCTATAGTCCTACTGTATACCTATCAGCAGCTGTAATTGTTTTTTTTCTAGGCTACTGCCGAAAAAATAAGCAAACACAATTTCCTCTACAATGTTTTATGAAATAATGACCAGGGATACAACATAAATCTGCTTTGTGTACAAATGTGCAAACTCTCACCAAGGTGCTGTTGGGAGGGCCTGGGAGGGGGCAGTGGAGGAGGAGGGGGGTTCTGGTGCACATTGGCGCTCAAGCCGACACACCGACACTGCCTGCTGCTCCATGACTGACCAGGAGGACACGTCCTGTTGGCTATTGGACACCTTCAACCGAAAGAGACAGAGATGGAAAGATTTAAAGACACATGAAACGTTCTCGCTTGTTAACCCTCACATCCCCAGAGGTGGTTTCCTGACTGTATACAATGATACATATCATTCACATGTTGGTTTATCAGATCCTATTTGTATATATTGTGCAGATATTTCTGATAAACAAAGAAGAGTTGAGAAGACCCTGCCCGGAGGAAGCCCGGGGCCCACGTCTGGAGCCAGGCCCAGTCGGAGGGCCCGACAGCGAGCACCTGGTGGCCGGGTTTGCCACGGAGCCCGGCCGGGCACAGCCCGAAGCAGCAACGTGGCACCCCCCTCCTCTCCATCCTGTGGGCTCACCACATGCGGGAGGAACCGCTGGTGTCGGGTGCGCTGCCCCATGGGTGGCAGTAAAGGCCAGGGACCTCGACGGACCAGACCCGGGCGGCAAAGGCTGGCTCTGGGGACGTGGAACGTCACCTCTCTGTGGGGGAAGGAGCCGGAGCTTGTGCGGGAGGTGGAATGCTACCAGTTAGATCTGGTGGGGCTTACCTCTACGCACTGCATTGGTTCTGGAACCATACTCCTGGATAGGGTTTGGACTCATTTCTTCTCTGGAGTTGCCCAGGGTGTGAGGCGCCAGGCGGGTGTGGGGATACTCACAAATCCCCGCAGTGCCGCTGCGTCGGAGTTTACCCCGGTGGACGAGAGGGTCGCCTCCCTACGCCTGCAGGTTATGGGGGGAAAAACTCTGACTGTTGTCTGTGCATATGCACCGAACAACAGTTCAGAGTATTCAGCCTTCTTAGAGACTCTGACTGGAGTCCTGTATGGGGCTCCAGTGGGGGACTCCATAGTTCTGCTGGGGGATTTCAAAGCGCACGTGGGCAACGATGGGGATACCTGGAGAGGCGTGATTGGGAGGAACGGCCTCCCTGATCTAAATCCGAGCGGTTGTTTGTTGTTGGACTTCTGTGCTAGTCATGGATTGTCCATAACGAACACCATGTTCGACCATGAGGATGTTCATAAGTGTACGTGGTACCAGAGCACCCTAGGCCGAAGGTCGATGATCGATTTTGTTATCGTATCATTGGATCTGAGGCCGTATGTTTTGGACACTCGGGTGAAGAGAGGGGCGGAGCTGTCAACTGATCACCATCTAGTTGTGAGTTGGGTCAGAGGGTGGGGGAAAACTCTGGACAGACCTGGTAAGCCCAAATGGGTAGTGGGGGCAAACTGGGAATGTCTGGAGGAGGCCCCTGTCCGGGAGATCTTCAACTCACACCTCCGGCGGAGCTTTTCTAGCATCCCTGTGGAGGTTGGGGGCATCGAACAGGAATGGACGATGTTCAAAGCTTCTATTGCCAAAGCTAGGGCGGTCAGCTGTGGTCTCAAGGTCTTAGGTGCCTCAAGGGGCGGTAACCCTCGAACACCGTGGTGGACACCGGTGGTCAGGGAAGCCGTCCAACTGAAGAAACAGGCCTTCCGGGATATGTTATCCCAGAGGACTCCTGAGGCAGTTGCAAGGTACCGACAGACCCAAAGGGCTACAGCCGCTGCCGTGAAGGAGGCAAAGCAGCGGGTGTGGGAGGAGTTCGGAGTAGCCATGGAGAAGGACTTTCGGTCGGCACCAAGGTGTTTCTGGAAAACCATCCGGAACCTCAGGAGGGGGAAACGGGGAAACATCCAAGCTGTATACAGCAAGGATGGGACTCTGTTGACTTCAACTGAGGGGGTAATCGGGCGGTGGAAGGAGCACTTTGAGGAACTCCTGAATCCGACTAATACGCCCTCTATGGTAGAGGCAGAGCTGGAGGCTGATGGGGGAGCATTATCAATTTCCCTGGTGGAAGTCACTGAGGTAGTCAAACAACTCCACAGTGAGATCCGTCCAGAAATGCTGAAGGCACTGGGTGTGGAGGGGCTGTCTTGGATGACATGTCTCTTCAACATTGTGTGGAGGTCTGGGACGGTGCCTAGGGAGTGGAAGAGCGGGGTGGTGGTTCCCCTGTTCAAAAAGGGGGACCAGAGGGTGTGTGCCAATTACCGCGGTATCACTGGTAAAGTCTACTCCAAGGTGCTGGAAAGGAGGGTTCGGCCGATAGTCGAACCTTGGATTGAAGAGGAACAATGCGGATTCCGTCCTTGCCGTGGAACAACGGACCAGCTCTTCACTCTCGCAAGGATCCTGGAGGGGGCTTGGGAATACGCCCATTCGGTCTACATGTGTTTTGTGGACCTGGAGAAGGCGTATGACCGGGTCCCCCGGGAGATACTGTGGGAGGTGCTACGGGAGTATGGGGTGAGGGGGCCACTTCTGGGGGCCATCCAATCCCTGTACGCCCAAAGCGAGAGCTGTGTCCGGGTTCTCGGCAGTAAGTCGGACTCGTTTCCGGTGAGGGTTGGCCTCCGCCAGGGCTGCGCTTTGTCACCAATCCTGTCTGTAGTATTCATGGACAGGATATCGAGGCGTAGTCGTGGGGAGGAGTGTTTACAATGGGCTGAGGATTGCATCGCTGCTGTTTGCAGATGATGTGGTCCTGATGTCTTCATCGGGCTGTGACCTCCAGCACTCACTGGATCGGTTCGCAGCCGAGTGTGAAGCGGTTGGGATGAGGATCAGCACCTCTAAGTCTGAGGCCATGGTTCTCAGCAGGAAACCGGTGGATTGCCCACTCCGGGTAGGGAACGAGTCCTTGCCCCAAGTGAAGGAGTTCAAGTACCTTGGGGTCTTGTTCGCGAGTGAGGGAACAATGGAACGTGAGATTGGCCGGAGAATCGGAGCAGCTGGGGCGGTATTGCAGTTGCTCTACCGCACCGCTGTGACGAAAAGAGAGCTGAGCCGCAAGGCAAAGCTCTCTATCTACCGGGCAATCTTTGTTCCTACCCTCACCTATGGTCATGTGGACTGGGTCATGACCGAAAGAATTAGATCGCGGGTACAAGCGGCCGAAATGGGTTTCCTCTGGAGGGTGGCTGGCATCTCCCTTAGAGATAGGGTGAGAAGTTCGGTCATCCGTGAGGGACTCGGAGTAGAGCCGTTGCTCCTTTGCGTGGAAAGGAGCCAGTTGAGGTGGTTCGGGCATCTGGTAAGGATGCCACCTGGGCGCCTCCCTAGGGAGGTGTTCCAGGCACGACCAGCTGGGAGGAGACCCCGAGGGAGGCCCAGGACCAGGTGGAGGGACTATATCTCCAAACTGGCCTGGGAGCGCCTCGGGATCCCCCAGTCAGAGCTGGCTGATGTGACTCGGGAAAGGGAAGTTTGGGGTCCCCTGCTGGAGCTGTTGCCCCCGCGACCCGATCCCGGATAAGCGGTTGACGATGAGATGAGATGAGATTTCTGATATTGTAATGGCTGAATCACAAGCTTCCAGTACTTAACGCCCCCATATTATATTGCTACCTACCAATGACAATAACCACAACCCAACAAAAGCTACCTAGTTTTGGAGAAATCAACCAAAGACATGTATATTCTCTTGAATATAATGGGTCTGATATTTTTTGGACTTACATTCAACAGATGGGCTGCACTACAGAGGGAACCCAATGTTGTTCTGCAGCAGAATGTGCAAGTGGGAAACATAAGAGCTTGATAAGTTGATATACTACATTTACTATTGATATTCATTTCTGTTTTAATGCACAAATCTCACATTGCTTTATGTCTTCTGTTGCAATTCATTACTGTCAATAATGTTTGAGTCCACACCTTTCATCTATCATTTTAGGATTAGTTATTGTCCGATTATTTGTTGTATATGTGTAAGAGTAACTGGATGTGGTCAGAGGTGAAACCTTAAATTAGAGAGGGCAGCCAAACTTTTTCCAGTCCTGTGTTTCTCTTACTGTAGATAACTGGGGCAGCAAAGCCCCAAAGTTCCTCCAACAAATCCAGTCTAATTTCAATTGGGAAATTCATTTGACATGATCTTCAAAATGTTTGGAGCAAAGTCTAAATAAACTAAAACCAGTACCAACTTCGCCAAAAACGTTTTCAACTCTTTCTATCTGATCTTGAGGAGTTGCCTGCTCTGGAAACTAGACCCATAATTAGTTCAAGAAAAAAGGATTCCTCAGATCTGTATGCGTGTGAATACTAACTCTCTCAACCCACTGCCAATGAGAAGCCATTTGAGGAATTGTAGACTAATAAACACCTTGATCAAAGAAAGATGTCCTGGGCCGGCTTCAATCGAGATGGTCAGGCGGGAGAGGGAAGTATCAGAGGATTATCTTTGATGAGACGCTGGGAGACTCTGGGATTTCTACTGCCCACTGTCACTGTTTGGAATCAGATATGCTAACATGCAGTGGCATGTCTTCTAATGCTGCATTAATCTGTTTTTGAAAAGACTATGGCTGTACTTTCTCTCACATAGTAAACCATGTCATTTTCTCAAACACTTCTCCTTGAAGGGCAACAAGCTCAGCTAAGATCATGAACAAATATTGTACCTACATAACATTAGCATGTTAACATTGTCATAGTGAGCTTGTTAGCATGCTGACTTTAGCATTTAGCTCACAGCACCAATGTGCCGAAGTACAGACTCACAGAGCCACTAGCATGTCTGTAAAGGCCTTCTCTGGTTTAAATAGCTTCTATATCAGCATCTTCACCAGACGTCCTTACAACCAATGGCAACTTTCAGTGAGTGTGATGTTGTTACAGCATAATAAGGAAAGGTTTGATGGTCAGAGTGGACAGGTATAAACTGAGGGTCAAGGTTTATTTCTCCTCATTTCCTACAAACAGTCAACATCAGGTTGCTTTAATAATCAACGTTGACCTTGATCATTCTCTAACCGTACCCAAGTCCCTTTAGTACAACAGGGTACAACTTCATACTGTACAGACATACTGTAGTTGACAGGTGCAGATTCAGAATGTATGAATAAGCATTTGAAAAATGTTGGCAGTGAACAGTCTAAAATGTCTTCACTAAACATAGGCTGCGTCAGAAATTCCATACTAACATACTTTTAGTACGCTAGATTTTTAAGCATGTCTGAAACCTTGTACGAAACTAATAGTACGCTAACTATTTCTGATCAAATTTTACAGTATGAAAACACTGGACACTCGCCGGCATAAATATCCCACAATGCAATGCGATAGCTCTGTAATGCCAAAAATGCTTCAATTGAAGTTTAAGCACAAGATTTGACATTGCTAGGTCTAACATTCATTTTTCAATTGGTACAGAACTCAAAAATCAATGTTTTGTCATATGAGGTTATGCAACTCCAACCAGCAAGGAGGCTCTCGGAATGTTACGTGGTAATTACTGCTCAGTGCGTCCGAAAAGATGCATACTACTATTTATTCACACAAAAGTATGTTAAACAATATATTGAGTATGTAGTGCAGAGTATGCGATTTCGGACGCAGCCACAGGAATCGTCTGATATCAACATTCGCTCTCCTGGGAGATGGACAGAGAGAAACCTACAATTCCAAAGTCTCTTCCATTTGCATGACATTTTAATGGATCAAACACGCTATAGAATATTTTAGTAGATTCTGGAAGGAAGCAGATTGTAGGTGAATAAACATCTCCATCAAAGACAAGACTCTCGAGTCAACTTCAGATTGTGTAGGAGAGTTGCTGATTGTGTTCACGTGGACATGAGTATCCTGGTAAAGAGGCTTATCCTGGTTTTATCGTATTCAGGAATTATGTGTACAAGCACAGAGAAATCGGGTTATTTGTATCCCTGCTAAATATTAGTGTTACAGATTCCTGCATTCTATTTGCACAGATACCTGTGATGTTTACTGAAACAAACTGACCTACACTGTACATTTACTATCATTTGACAACATTACTGCTAATTTCTTCTCTGCTCTGATGAGCAACACCGGCTGCTCTGAGCACATTCTCTCTCTCTCTCTCTCTCTCTCTCTCTCTCTCTCTCTCTCTGCAATACATTATTTAGAGAGTGCTTTTCAAAAATCAGAATACAACAGTCTGTAATACAAAAGTGTCATTTTGACCCACCTCAGTAATTCTGTGATAAACACATTTTACGATAAATTCTTCACAATAAAAGTCCTCCATTTTCGTTATTTAAAAGCTGTTGTTTGAAGCAGCAAAATCAGGAACTGCTGTATTTTCATCAGCAGCCTTCCGTCCTACTCCGGTGTGGGCGGAAGATGATGGAGACATACATTTGAGAAATTGTCCAGATCGTGTCCACATGCTGTCCTCACCTCCCTGAGATCAGAACTCAATGTGAGCCAGGCCACCTCGGCATGTGGTCTGGCTAATTGGATCCCAATGCGAGCAAGATTTGGTCTCGGAGTGTACAGACCTGATATTTAATGCGTCTTGGCATGATCAGATGACAATAGTCACATTGAAAAGACAAGTGTAGCCTGTGATGATGAAAATTAAAGCCCCAATACAGAGATAGAACTGTTGTCCTCTGCACATGGCCAGAGGTCACCTTTATCACTGCACACACACACACACACACACACACACACACACACACACACACACACACACACACACACACACACACACACACACACACAGTCAAAATGAATACAACACTGAGGAAACCATTGACTTGGACACAGAGACGGCAGGCGCTGTGTTTGCACACAGACAAATTGTTTTGTAGTTGTGAAAGAGTCTGATGATGACAAGAGACACGGTGTGGTTTCAATTAGTTCTGCTGCGGCATAGACACACAAAGGGACATGCTCACTAACAACAGAGGAAAGTGAAAGAAAAAGATGGGAGGGAGGAAAGGCAGAGAGATTTTGGGGAAAAGGCTTCTGTGTGACTGCTACAGTTCTCACAGGTTCACCTAATGTGAAACATACGAGTGCTTCATCCTTACATGTGTGTATTCTTACATGTTGGATGATTTGTGGGTGTGAAAATCTCTACAATGCGTTTCCTTTTCTAATTTGACACGCAGTGTTGAATGCCACTGTTTTGTGAGTGCGTGAGTGCATGTATATATTGTTTAATACCAGTACATATCAACACCCCTCTAAAGTCAGTGGTCCAACTATCTCTCTATCTCTCTCTCTCTCTCTCTCTCTCTCTCTCTCACTCTCACATGCACACACACACACACACTCCACAGCATCAAGGCCTATTAAAGTCAATGAAGTGGACTGTGTGAGCAACTACAACATCCAGAGAGAAAACTAGTGAATGTAATGAAACTGTAGATATTTAAGGAGTGCTTACATAGAATCCATCTGTCAGAGTCAATTTTAATTGATTTCCATGTCATTAGCAGAACATGAGTCATATTACAGCAGCTAACATCCTACAGGTTACATTCCAGTGTATGTCTGGCAAACACACACACACACACACACACACTTCATTGACTAACGCTTCATGTCGTTCCTTGGTTTAGCTTTATTGTGAAGTTATATGGCACATATAAGTGCACATTCCATATTGAACAGGTCAAAGAGATGAAACATCCGATCTGTGTGGAGCGATGGACAGTGTAACGTTCCTCAAATTAATGCATGCAATAAACCGAAATGACATACTTCCATCATGTTTTCTACATTGCTTTCCACCATTTGAGGTTTGACTGGTGCTCTTTTAAGACATCATCTTGTTGTGTCCTCCACCTGTGTGGGTTTTATGGCATCGACTAGAGAATTAGAGTCACACATTATTTCACATTTTCGTAAAGCTAACCAGTTGATTCACAACGTTAACCATGTGGCATTCTGTGTTTCTGCAACCGTGATACGAAGCCAATACGAAACATATTAATAAAACATTTTTGTCCAGAGACGTCGCTAGTCAACGAATCTCGTAGTTTGCAGAAATGTACAATGTCAAAAAAAAATTCTAGTTTAAACTCATAAACATAAACTTGTTCCCAACCTGAAGGCTTGCCCTCCAACTTTTTCTGGCAGAGTATCATGACCTAAGCTGCTTCACGTTCAGCTGCAAACCACCAATGAAGCAGGACTACCTCAGACACAATCCTGGGATCACCAAACTGGACACTCTGCACTGAGCTACACATCCTGTTCACAAATATCACAAACTGAACAGGAGACAAGGGACAGCCTTGGCAAACTCTGAGAACTCTCTTTGTATGAAAATGTATGATGTGAGGCCAATTGTTAGCGGTTACATCAACCAGGCATAATTGTTAATGAATGGACTAGAACATTCAAACCAACTATAATATATTTGCATCCTTCTGTTTTCAGGACACATGCCAACAAGGAGAACATGAACCACTTCCTCATGGGATCCTGACTGTCAGAAGGTGTTCTGGAGAGATCATAACTCACAGCGTGCTTCATACAGGTATGCACTCAGGAACATACACACGTCATGGCTCTGTGAAGTTAATCAAGAGATATTCTGAAAAGTGTTTCCTAAAGTAACACCCCCTGTATACACAGGAAGCACAGGAAGCAGCGTAACAATAGATTCAAACACTCTTTGTGCGCACACACACACACACACACACACACACACACACACACACACACACACACACACACACACACACACACAGAGGTCTGAGACAGGCGTCAGACAGAGGTCTCCTTTGGGTCTGAATACTGTGTGCAAAGCTGACAGAACTGTCTGCAAGTTGTGTGTGTGTGTGTGTGTGTGTGTGTGTGTGATCCACAGAGACAGAATGATGCAGTGAGTATGAGCGCTTACTCAGGCAGGGATCTCCTGATGATGCTGTGAACTTGTTTGTAGACGTCCAGTTTGGACAGACAGCTGCACTGCGTGTGGTTAGCCACACTGATGGTCACCGGCTTGGTGCCTTGGGTGATCGGCACTGTGATCTCAAACAGCTGCAGAAAGAGCAAAAGAGAGAAGAGTCAGAGGAAGATAGTGCACTTTTTGTTTCGCAAGGTGAGCAGGACAGCTTGTTTCTACAGGGCTCCACATGTTCCTAAAATAATCTAGTTCGCCATCCAATATTAGTGTGACCGTGGGTAAGTGGAGAGCAGGGCCGCTTTTCAATCAGAGGGTCAGCGGTTCAATCCCTGGCTGCTGCTCCGCTAGTCTCATGTCATTGTGTCCTTGAGCAAGACACTTAACCCCAAAATTACTCCTGTATGTATCTATCTACCGTAGGTAGGATAAGAAGAGTGTCTGCTAAATGACTGTAATGTGTGGACTTCTTATGATCAGAAATTCTTATTTTCTGTCCCACCATTGTAAATCCGACATTAATATTGTTGCCGTATTCTGAACCAAACTTTACCTAGCTGTGGATAAAGCGTTGCCTACAGGTTGAAGAATGTATAATAAAAGTGAAGCAAAACAACAAATTCTCACTCCCATCTCATCTTATATGGCAGCTTGGTCAGTGACCCTACGATTCAAACTATGGCGCTTTAGGTTCCCATCTAGTGTCACTTTTGGACGAGTCAGGGACAACGTGTCAGTTTCCCCTCTGCATGCATAGTGTCTTTGCAAAATAAACTACCAACATAGGTTTACTTAGTTTTTAGGTTTATTTAAGCAATAAAAGTACTTGTTTATGTTTAGGAAAATATTGTGGTTTGGGTTAAAATAATTAAGTTTGTTGCGTAAAATAAATATCTTTGTTACGTAGCTGTTGTTCGTTAAGTACATAAGTAACATAACAAAAGTTAAGATAAGTCATGCTTGACTTTTGGTTTCACACGGGACACAAACAGCGGTCTAGATGTTTGACTTTCTTTACCAGGACTCCGGTCCAATGATAATATTCTCCATGTCAGCTGGATGTGCCATAAAACCTTGAGAAGGTGATAATATGTCTGTGGCACATACATGTCATAACTAAATATATTTCAAATTCCTTATGTGAAAGTTCTGGATGCCACTTCATCCCATTCAACTGGCCTCGACTTTGAATTCAGTCAATAAAGGTAGTCTATCACAAAAAGGCACTATTTCACACATTCTTTTAACAAGGACCCTTCAACTTGGAGTTCAACCCGACACTGGAATCACTGGGAAAAGGAGCACATTTCAAAATGAATACAATAAGCGAGAATGTGAAGGATTACCACTTGAAGAACAGAAAGTGTAAAAAGGAGCTGGGGTGGTTTTTCACATGGCACTGATGAAGATACTTACAGGCTGCTGTACAGAATAGAAGAGAAACCCTGAGAGCCACTTCATTCTTTCAATCATGGAGTTGAACAGCATGAATAGAAACTAATTAGTCTCAATGACTCCTATTCAAGCCTCTTAAACAGCTTAAACTGTCTCTCTCCCTCTCATCCTAATGAGGATATCATTAAAGCTGACCTCAGTCTTTTTGACCTGGTAGAGAGCTCACCATGGTTACAGAACACACACACACATAACAAGAGCTCTTTGAGATCACCGTGACCACCACTGGGTTGAAAAGTTCACCTGGACACATTTCTTAAATTTGTGGTTGGCCTGAAAGTCTATAAAATTCTTCATACATACGCTTCCTCTCTTTGACTAGAACCAAGGCTCTGGTGTTTTGAGGCATCGATTTCCTGCAGAGGATGGAACTCCTCCACTCTGCTCAAGTGTCTTTTAATAAATAAAAAAATACTGAGTCCCGACACAAATCTGGCCAACACCAAGATTACCGATTGTCGGAGTTGGCCGAGGAGGCCAATAAGTTCTATCTGGCTGGCCAACAAAGCTGCATGGCCACGCTGGAACCAGCCCAAGCCACGGCATGGCTACAGGGCGAGACAACGGTCGTCGCCACAGCGGCAGCAGCGAGCACAGAACAACCGGCCGGTTGATCAGTCGATCAACCGGCCTGTGCTATTACCACGCAAGGTTTGGGCCGTGGGCTACAAGGTGCCGTTCTCCATGCAGTTTCAGCGGGACAGAAAATGCCAGGGCCGACATTCAGTAGCTGCCAGAAGAGTCGGTCGGGAAGGTAGGCTGCTGTTCATCCAGGACAACGTTTCCGGGCGGCGCTTTCTCTGTGACACAGGGGCGCAGAGGAGCGTTGTGCCTGCGGGTGGACATGCTGACAAACAGGCAGCCCCCCCCCCCCCCCCCCCCCCCCCGCGAATGGTATCCCCCTACACACTTTTAGAACACGGTGCCTGGAGCTGTGTTTTATGGGGCAGCGTTTCAGCTGGGACTTTGTTACTGCCAAAATTGCCATTCCCGTGCTTGGCGCAGCCAAGGGCCTGATTGGGCCTGATAAATGCTGTGACTTGTTGTTTGTATCCATGTACACTAAGTGGAGCTGACTCTACCAGGTTGACTAGCATGCGGACCGCTATCCGGTTCCACACATTCAAGACTTTTCTGCCAACTTGTCAGATAGCGTGGTGTTTTTGAAAGTGGACCTTGTACGAGGTTCCCATCAAGTGCCCGTTCATCCGCTGGACATTCCCAAGACGGCGCTGATCACTCCATTCAGCCTGTTTGAGTTTTTGAGGATGCCGTTTGGCCTCAAAAATGCAGCACAGATGTTCCAGCGACTAATGGACACGGTACTGAGGGACCTGCCTTTCCTGTTCGTCTATTTGGATGACATCCTGGTGGCCAGTGCGTCAAGAGCAGAGCATATGTCTCACCTCCGGACTCTGTTTGAGCGACTCAACCAGCACGGGTTGATCGTCAACCCGGCTAAGTGCCAGTTTGGATTGACCACCATTGACTTTCTGGGACACCGCATCACAAAGGACAGGGCTTCCTGCAAAGGTGGAGACGGTGACTAACTTTACACACCCACTCACAGTGAGGGCCTTGCAGGAGTTTTTAGGCATGGTGAACTTTTACCATCGCTTTATTCCCCGAGCAGCGCAATTGATGCGGCCCCTGTACAAAGCCCTGAAAGCAGTGCCAGCTCTCCTTCATCTCAGAGTTTACCGCGGATCTACAGCATGTCTCCAGGGCCGTCACAAGGGCTGTCTAGTTAGGATTTGGCTATAACAAGATTGCTGGGGATCAAGTTTCAGACCTGGCAAGGCCGTCAAACAGGCTGTTGACTGGACCGAAGAGAGGGAACTCGCGTTTGTGGATGCTAAAACAGCTCTGGTAAACGCAACAATGCAGGCACACCCGTCACCTAAGGCTCCGATTGCCATCACCACGGACGCTTCAGACTACGCGGTGGGCGCGGTGCACAAGCAGTGGGTGAAAGGGGTATGGCAACCGCTAGCTTTCTTACATAGGTAAGAGCGCCGAACCATGATTCGCACTCCAGCAGTGCCAGCTCTCCTTCATCTCAGAGTTTACCACGGATCTACAGCATGTCTCCAGGGCCGTCACAGGGGCTGTCTAGTTAGGATTTGGCTATAACAAGATTGCTGGGGATCAAGTTTCAGACCTGGGAGTTCAGGAATTGAGGACGGCAGTTGGAAGAGGTCCTGTTTGGCGAAACTGGCGCTACGCTCCTGTGTGACGTCTCCACAGGCCAGCCACGGGCGGTTGTTCCCGACGAATGGAGACAGCAGGTTTTCAACGCTATTCATGGGCGGTCACACCCTGGCAAGAGGGCATCTCAGAAGTTGGTGGCAGCGAAGTTCGTCTGGCATAGGCTGAAAAAGTATATACGAATGTGGGCTGGGACTTGTGTGGTGAGCCAGCGCTCCAAGGTGCACCGTCACATGAAGACGCCTTTAGCACAGTTCTCGGTTCCAGAAAGGACGTTCGATCACGTGAATGTGGACTTGGTAGGACCTTTTTGCCCCCATCCCGTGGTTTCACACATCTCCTCACAATGGTAGACCAAACCACTCGTTGGCCAGAAGCTGTCCCGTTGTCATCAACAACGGCGGAGGAGGTGGCTCGGGCGTTTATTCAGACTTAGGTCCCCAGCTGACGTTTCCTCGGACCGAGGCCCACAGTTTTCGTCAGAATGCAATTGCAGGAAGCCTAGGAGTGAAGCTCCATCGCACTACTGCCTACCACCCACAGGCTAATGGTTTATGCGAGCGGTTCCACCGATCCATGAAAGCTGCTCTCCGGGCCCGCCTCAAAGACAGCGGTTGGGTGGACAGGCTTCCGTGGGTCATGTTGGGGCCTAGGACAATCCCCGAGGATGATTTGCAAGCGTCATCTGCCGAGTTGGTGTATGGACAGCCACTGCGGGTCCCAGGGGAGTTTATCCCCAAAGTCACAGACCCATTATGCGACCCAGCAGCGGGAAACGCTCCTAGAAACAGCCAGACTGTTGAAACTGGTGCCCACTTCGCAGCACGGCCTCCCACAGTCGTACGTCTTGTCCAGCCTCAAGTCAGCGGAGTATGTGTTCCTTCGCCAGGACGGCCACCGTGGACCCTTTCACGTGTAAACCTGGCCGGATGATGGTTCTGAAGGAATGGTTAGAAGGCCATTGAAAACATCAGGATTCATTTTCTAGGGACCATGAATATGTAAACCAAATGTCTTTGCCATCTGGCAATTAGTTGTAAAGATATCTTGCTCTGGACCAGAACGTTGGAAGGAGGGAAAGACCAGCTGACATTACCATTGTTGGGCCCCATGGAGCAAAAGATAAAATATCTCTAATATAGCATATGTGAGTTATTAAAGGTAACACAGCCAACTATGACAACACCAGAACACACAAGTCACAATATAGAAGAGGGAAAGATGGAACAAACCAGATGGTTAAAGAAAACGTTTTACACTTTAGAGTGAAAATAGATGACAGCGCAGGTGTTGAGCTAAACCCTTATGCAGAGACCAGACAGACATAAACGCTTAAATATACTTACAGTCAGTCAAATTGTAAATTATACAGTTTAGCAAACTTCTATTACCTGCTAAGTGTCAAAGCCTCTCAATGATTGCCAGCTGCATCAAGGAACTGCCAAAGTAAATCAGCACAATGAAACTTTCAGAATGACGAAACAAACCACAGAATACTCTTTAAAGAAACAACCACATTTAACTCCTTTCCTTACATCCATTTTGAGATAATCATATTCAAGAAGTCATTACCATTCAGTTAAACTGTAAATTGTCAATCTAATCTACCATCATTCGAATGACGTACTAAAAAGCCTATGTAAATCTCAAACTCTGGCCAGTATTCTGAGATTGCAGCCAAAAATAGCAGTTTGGAAAAACCGGTGGAGTAAAAGAATGTGTTGTGAAACCTCAAGAAGACTGTGTCTCAGCACTCACAGCTTTGTTACTGCCGCCAGGCCAAAGCCTCTCAGCCTCAAGCTTTGCATCATGTTTTCTTACCTAAACTAAAGGGTGGCATGCTGCGCAAAGGTTTCTTAAACCTTTAGACCAAGAATCATTAACACCTTTGTCCAATTTTCAAAATGTGCTACAAGGCTGACTTTTTAGTCTGCTATTTAACTGACTTTTTGAAGATGTTTGCTTTTCCAATGACAATGCTATGCTCGTTCTGTGGGGGACAAAACAACAATACAAAATCAATTTCAGCCACCAATATACCAGTGAATAGGGCTGGACCCAAATATTCAACCACCATTTGTGGGTATTCAGTTTTAAATTTTTAACCCACCAAACCTTTGGGAAAATGTGTCTTATTCAATAAAAATGAACAATACAGACAACAATACTTTAGAATAACAGAATCCTTAAATAATGAATGACTTAAATTAAACCAAAAGACTAACGTTGCAGCGCTATGCCGTCTATCTCAGCCGAGAGAAATGTGTGGCTGAGTCCTTCCCGAATCATGGAGACGAGCCAAGCCAGGGTCAGAGCCGCCGCTGCTTATGTCGGAGTACAAGCCAAACAGGTCTCGGGCTAAAAGAGCTGAGCGGAAGCCTCCAGAGGCTGCATCATGCAGGGTCTTGCAGCCGGGCTTTGCTGGAGAGGCGGTACGTAATGCCCAGAGACATCAGCCTCAAGACGCCACTGTTCTGTGGGAGAGGGCAAAGGTGACCTTGAGGTACGTCTACACGCTCACAAACACAGGGATGAGGAGAGGGGATGCTGAGGGCAGACAGAGGTGTGTCTGCACCGTCCACAAGAGGTGTCAAAACAGCACGACTCGTTTTGTAAGAAACATGTGCAGGGGAAGGAAGCCTTTGAGTATGTGACAGAGGAAGTCCATGCTGCTATAACTAACCAAAAGGTTAAAGCGCTGTTCCGGTCACAGCGGTCCAGTGCGCTCTGCAGGTTGAGTCTCCCCCCACAGCCGAAGCTTAGCCAAAATATGATTATTAGAAGATTAGAAAGAAAATGGTATTTGGGATCATTAATACCATTCCGACACCCTAACCATCTAATTCTGATTGAATGTACAGTGTTCATAGCTCAACAGCGTTCTCAGTCCTCACAGGGAAAAGACAAAACTACAAATGAAAATCAGCCACCACTTGATACATATATGTAGCTACTTTTTTAAAGCAAGCTAAAATATACAAATGTAATCCATAGTCACACTATACAGGGCCCAACAAATAAGGTTCACCTGATTGCACGGAGCAAGTAAAATGCCACTTTGTGATAGTAAATCTAGTAACTCACTTCCCCGATTGGCCAAGTGGTAAAAATAATGTATTTATATTATTAGGGCCCGAGCCATCGACAACGTCGGGCCAGCGACCAGTATGTCCGATTTACTCGAAATTCGACAAACATGTCCAGATCCACTAGCTCTACAAAAAAGCCTCTCAGACCCCTAATCTCCGCCTGGAAAAATGTTCCGCCATCTTGAATTTTGTGAAAAACTCATTTTTCAAAACTGCTCCTAGACGCTTTGTCCAATTGCTACCAAATTTGCTGTGGATATTTTTTAGATCTCCATCCCCAAAAGATATCAAAAGATTGCTGATATCTTATAGCGTTTAGAAGATACGGACCAATGAACTTCTTGGGGCGTGGCTTGTTTTTCAATACACATAACTTCTCAACCGTGTATCCTAAAATCACCAAATTTGCAGAATTTGTGCATATTGCATGGTGGAACATACCCTGCAATTTTCATTCCATTCAACCCATAGGGGGCGCTACAGTATTTCACTCAATTTCAGTTTTTTGGTGATTTTTCACGTTTTCAGCCTTTGTATTTGAGCGAACTCCTCCTAGAGAATTCATGCGATCGACTTCAAATTTGGTCAGGATGCTCTTAACACCTTAGTGATGAAAAGGTATCAAAAGCTAGAGTTTTCATAAAAGAACCTTGACGTGGCTGGGCGGCCATTTTGCCTCATTGGCCGGGAAAAAAGAAGTTGTTATAACTCCAAGGTACATTATTCAATCTGCACGAAATTTCTTATGCATGATGCTACTTCAACTCTTAGCACATTTCAATTGAAAAATGTTCAATAACTCATAGTGCCACCTACTGGCAAAAGGAAATGTCATATTTTATACTTTTATTTACTCCTCCTAGCCAGTTCACCAGATCAGTCTGACATTTTGTAAAGATAGCCTTAACACATTGCTGATGCACCATCATGAATATTGGGAGTTTTCGTTGAACGCTGTTGCCGCGGCAACGCATCATTCGCCATCAAAAAGTAGGCTGATGGATCAGTGGCTTGCGATGCTCAAAAACTCATGGAACTTTATACATGTGTTATAGGTAA
The DNA here is from genome assembly GCF_023349555.1 of Cebidichthys violaceus. Lineage (NCBI taxonomy): Eukaryota > Metazoa > Chordata > Actinopteri > Perciformes > Stichaeidae > Cebidichthys > Cebidichthys violaceus. Next base: position 10,540,389 of record NW_027176594.1, read on the forward strand.
TGGGAGGACATATTTTATATGGGTGTTTGGCTTGGCCGTTTTAAATTGCCTCCATAGCGCCCCCTACAATATTTCAAAAGATCAGCCCCAGCGCTACGTTTGAAGTACCTGTATGAAACTTGGTAGGATTATGTATCTCAGAGAGACTTACAAATAAGTCTCTTGGGACCATGCTCTAAACCGTACCGGAAGTCGGCTATTTTGATTTTTGTGTCATTTTTCAATGGGATTAGGCTCATTTCTAGTCACTATACTTTAACAAACTACCCCTAGGCACTTTGTCGGATCCAGTTCAAATTGGGTCGGTACAGTCTCAAGACCTTTGTGATTAAAAGTTATCAAAAGCTTTACGTTTGACGGAATGGCTTAGCCGTAGCGGGCGGCTACTTTACGTGACTCCCCATGAAAAAAGCTGATGTAACTCAGCCAGACTTGTTCCAAACGCTCCTAAACTTCCCATGCTTGATAACACTCATGGCCTGAGGATGTCTACAAGCTAATTTTCACTAATACTCACAGCGCCACCTGCTGGCCAAAGTAATTCTGCGTTTTTTGACAACCGGCATCCGATTTACATGACTTTTACACAATGTCGTCTACAGTTGTTATAGAGCAACATAATACATGTTTTTGCATGCTCTGTAGCACCACACAGCTGATACAGGATGCTGTGGACTATTTGCAGGGCATCATTTCCTGCATCACGCAGTCGAAGCAGAAAAAAGCATCGGACTCGCAAGAGCGTTGTCCGACTGTCGCAGACGATCTCAGCTGCATATGTTGGAGTTCCGTCGGCACCCCCGACGTGCGGGAGGAGGCGAGGGCCCGTTCATCGCTGCTTGCAGCTTTAATTATTATTCTGATTTTTATTTTTGTACTTTGGGCGCATATTTGGGATACTTGCCATGCATGAAAACTCACCAAATTTTGCAGACTTGTCAGGCCTGGTGAAAATAGAGGTATGATATAGGTTTCATATATGTGTGAAAAGAAATGTCTCTCTAGCGCCCCCTCAAAGTTGGACCGGCGACGCCCCTCGGCCAGTATGTCCGATTTACTCGAAATTCGACACACATGTCCAGATCCACTAGCTCTACAAAAAAGCCTCTCAGACCCCTAATCTCCTCCTGGAAAAATTTTCCGCCATCTTCAATTTTGTGAAAAACACATTTTTGAGAACTCCTCCTACACACTTGGTCCGATTGCTACCAAATTTTCTGTGGATCATTATTGGATCAAGATCACATTAAGTTATCAAAAGCTTGTTGATATCTTAAAGCGTTTAGAAGTTACGGACCAATGAACTTCTTGGGGCGTGGCTTGTTTTTCAATACACATAACTTCTCAACCGTGTATCCTAAAATCACCAAATTTGCAGTATTTCTGCAATTTTGATTCCATTCAACCCATAGGGGGCGCTACAGTATTTCACTCAATTTCAGTTTTTTGGTGATTTTTCATGTTTTCAGCCTTTGTATTTTAACAAACTCCTCCTAGAGAATTCATGCGATCAACTTCAGATTTGGTCAGGATGCTCTTAAGACCTTTGTGATGAAAAGTTATCAAAAGCTAGAGTTTTCATCAAAGAACCTTGACGTGGCGGGGCGGCCATTTTGCCTCATTTGCCGGGAAAAAATAAGTTAGTATTAAAGCTGCAAGCAGCATTGATCGGGCCCTCGCAACTTCACGCACGTCGAGGGTACTGGCAGGACTCTGGTTGACGCGGCCATGCATTTCTGTGATCATCATACATTGCGTGCACGAGTTAAACAGTATTTCCTGCCTCAACCAGCAGCGTAGCAAGATCATGTTGCCAGGTCTTAAGCCTCAAATGTTTTGAGTGTACCTCCGATACAATCATAAATGTAAGCCTGTTAAGATCATTAAGAAAATGAATGTGTGAATGTGTTTCAGTGTTTATAAAATAACAGACCGTCAGTTTACTGGGATGGGGTTCAACTCCCTGCAGTGTCCTGCTGATTGTATTTGAACTTACATGAAAGTTAACAGAGCAGTATTGTCATTTGCTTTTACTTGAACACTTTAATTTAACACTGTTTTCATTTTAAGCTCTTCTATAACTTTAGATTGTAGTGTGAAGCATTCATTGTAACATTTAACGTGATTTTCATGTAGAAGCTGTGGACAGATCATTTATACTAATGCCCACTGACATGGTTTGAGAACCACTGTTGTCTAACTTTTGTTCTCCATGCATCTTAGTTTGCACATATTTAGATCAGAGAAGTCTTTTTCTCATGGTGTGCACACGAACCCTTAAATGAATTCAGTGTTGGGCTGCTGTAATTAAAGAATCCTGCTTACTTCTGTGGTTGCCAGTAGGTGCTGCTATGACTATGAGTTAATATTGGCATGCAAAAGTTCTAAAATCATGACGGTAATCAAGCATGTCAAGTTTGGGACAGTTTTGTCAAAGTACAGTTGAGTTACAACAGCTTGGTGGATGATGGCGAACCATGTAAAATGGCTGCTACACCAAGTCCATGTTGTTTGATGAAACCTCAAGCTTTTAGTAACTTTAATCGCTACGGTCTTTAGATTGTTCTGACCAAATTCTAAGTTGATCGGATTAATTCCCTAGGAGGAGTTCGTAGTACAGCACATGGAAATGGAAAAAAACAGGAGAAATTCATACAAAATTCAAAATGGCTGACTTCCGGTTAGGTTTAGAGCATGAACCCCTAAGACTTTTTGTTAAGTCTACATGTGATACATCTGCTTACCAAATTTTATACAGCTAGGTGAAACGTAGTGCGAGGGCTGCATCGTCAAAAAATTGTAGGGGGCGCTATCGAGCCAACTTGCCGCTCTGAAGCATTAAAATCACATCAGATAACTACATTCAGGATTTTAAATGTGTTTGACAAGTTTGGTTACGTTTTGAGCATTTTTAGCCCCTCAAAAACACTTTTGTTTTTCGTGGCGAAGAATGCGTCGCCACGGCAACGGCCTTTCACGAAACAACAAGCTTTGAGTAACTTTTCATCACAAACATCTTTAGATTGTACTGACCAAATTTGAAGTCGATCTGATTAATTCCCTAGGAGGAGTTCGTTAAAGTAGAGCGCCTGGAAATGTCTAAAACGACACTAAAAATTCATACAAATTTCAAAATGGCTGACTTCCGGTTGGGTTTAGGGCATGGCCCCAAGAGACTTTTATTTAAGTCCACATGTGATACATGTGCCTACCAAATTTTGTTAATCTATGTGAAACGTACTGCGAGGGCTGCTTCGTCGAAATTTTGTAGGGGGCGCTATTGAGCCAATTTAACACTCTGATTGAATAAAATCATATTATAGAACTACATTTTGGCCTTGTGATCTGTGTGTCAAGTTTGCTTGTGTTTCGAGCTTTTTTAACCTCTCCAAATGACCATAGTTTTTCACGGCGAAGACTGCGTTACCACGGCAACGGCGTTCGACGAAACATCAAAAGCTTAGAGAACTGGCATTATGAACTTCTTACATTTGTGTGGAAGAAATTTGATGTTGATCTGATTTTCCAACTAAGAGAAACAAGCCAAAGTATAAAGACTTTAACTTACTGTTGCCAGTAGGTGGCGCTATGACTATGATTCAAAATTGGCTTGCAGATGTCTTCAGGCCTGGAGTTTAATCAAACATGTGAAATCTGGTAAAGATCTGATGATGCGGAGTCGAGTTACATCAGTTTATTCGTTCATGGCGAAGGATCGAAATTCGCAGAGCCGCCACGTCGCCATGCTTCGACAACTTCCTGCAATTTTCACAATGAAGCATTATCAAGGTCTTAAGGCTTTTGTGACAAAATTTGAGAGGGATCCGATTAATCTGTGAGCAGTAGGGTGTCAAAGTACACAACCTATGACTTCCTGTTGCCACTAGGTGGCGCTATTACTATGATTCTAAATTGTCATATACATGTGTTCAGGGTCAGGATGTTATGACATCTGAGTAATTTGGAGCAGATTAGGCAATGTACAGCCGAGTTACAACAACTTCCTGTTTCATGGCGAATGGTGTTTTTTTGCCGCCACGCCACGGACACATAGTTCGATAACTTTTTGATCTTTGAGTATCGTTTCACTGCCAATGTCTCAAGAGCATACTGACCAAATCTGAAGGCAATCGGGTTTAATCTCTAGGAGGAGTTCGTTAAAGTACGGCGCCTTGAAACGGTCCAAAAACGTCATAAAATTCAAAATGGCCGACTTCCTGTTTGGTTTAGGATATACCTCCTTTTGACTTTTTTGTGCGTCCCATCACGTTCCACATACCTACCAAATTTCATACAGCTAGGTGAAACCCAAAGTTGGGGCTACTCTGTAGGGGGCGCTATCGAGCCAAAATGTCATGCCGCAGCTGGACACCCCAATAATACTGGCATTTTCGCCACGATTGAATTTTGTGCCAAATTTCAAAAGATTCCCAGTATCCCAAGCACCTCCTTTTTGCGATGAAACTGGTATGATAATAATAATAATAATAATAATAATAATAATAATAATAAGAATAAGAATAAGAATAAGAATAATAAGAATAATAATAATAATAAAAAACATTAGAATAACAATAGGTCCTCCGCTCCGACTACGTCGGTGCTCGGGCCCTAATTAAAGCTGCAAGCAGCATTGATCGGGCCCTCGCAACTTCACGCACGTCGAGGGTACTGGCAGGACTCTGGTTGACGCGGCCATGCATTTCTGTTACCGTCATACACTGCGTGCACGAGTTAGATGATTTTTCCAGCGTCGACAAGCAGCGTAGCAAGATCATGTTGCCAGGTCTTAGGCCTCAAATGTTTTTAAGTGTACCCCCAATACAATCATAGATGTAAGCCTGTTAAGATCATTAAGAAAATGAATGTGCGTGAATGCGCTTCAATGTTTGAAACATAACAAACTGTCAGTTTACTGGGAGGGGGTTCAACTCCCTGCAGTGTCCTGCTGATTGTATTTGGACTCACATGAAAGTTAACAGAACAGTAGTGTAATTTGCTTTTACTTGAACACTTTAATTTAACACTGTTTTCATTTTAAGCTCTTCTGTAACTTTAGATTGTAGTGTGAAGCATTCATTGCAACATTTATTCTGATTCTCGAGTAGAAGCTCTGGACTGATCATTTATACTAATGCCCACTGACATGGTTTGAGAACCACTGTTGTCTAACTTTTGCTCTCCAAGCATCTTAGTTTGCACATATTTAGATCAGAGAAGTATTTTTCTCATGATGTGTCCACAAACCCTTTTATTAAGTTCAGTGTTCGGGCCGCTGTAATTATAGAATCCTGCTTATGTCCGTGGTTGCCAGTAGGTGGCGCTATGACTATGAGTTAATATTGGCATGCAGATGTCCTAAAATCTTGACAGTAATCAAGCATGTCAACTTTGGGACAGTTTTGACAAAGTACAGTTGAGTTACAACAGCTTGATGGATGATGGCGAACCATGTAAAATGGCCGCTACACCAAGTCCATGTTTGATGAATTCTAAACTTTTAATCACAAAGGTCTTTAGATTGTTCTGACCAAATTCTAAGCTGATCTGATTAATTACCTAGGACTAGTTCGTAGTACAGCACCTGGAAATGGGAAAAATACACGAGAAATTCATACAAAATTAGAAATGGCTGACTTCCGGTTGGGTTTAGAGCATGGACCCCTAAGACTTTTTTTTAAATCCACATGTGATACATCTGCTTACCAAATGTTATACATCTAGGTGAAACGTACTGCAAGGGCTGCATCGTCAAAATATTGTAGGGGGCGCTATCGAGCCAACTTGCCGCTCTGAAGCATTAAAATCACATCAGATAACTACATTCAGGATTTTAAATGTGTTTGACAAGTTTGGTTACGTTTTGAGCATTTTTAGCCCCTCAAAAACACTTTTGTTTTTCGTGGCGAGGAATGCGTCGCCACGGCAAAGGCCTTTCACGAAACAACAACCTTTGAGTAACTTTTCATCACAAAGATCTTTAGATTGTACTGACCAAATTTGAAGTTGATTTGATTAATTCCCTAGGAGGAGTTCGTTAAAGTAGAGCACCTGGAAATTGAAAAAACAACACTAGAAATTCATACAAAATTCAAAATGGCTGACTTCCGGTTGGGTTTAGGGCATGGCCCCAAGATACTTTTATTTAAGTCCACATGTGATACATATTCCTACCAAATTTCATACATCTAGGTCTAACGTACTGCGAGGGCTGCTTTGTCAAAATATTGTAGGGGACGCTATTGAGCCGACTCTCCACTCTAGAGCAATAGAACCATAACATGTAACTAAACTTTTGACTTTAAATCTGTGTGCCAAGTTTGCTTATGTTTCAAGCATTTTTAGCCCCTCAAAAGCATCTTCGTTTTTCACGGCGAAGACTGCATCGCCACGGCAACGGCGTTTGACGAAACATCAAAAGCTTCATGAACTGGCATTATGAACTTCTTATATTTGTGTGGAACTAATTTGATGTTCATCAGATTTATCTACGAAGAGAAACATGCCAAAGTATAGAGACTTTTACTTCCTGTTACCAGTAGGTGGCGCTATGACTATTATACAAAATTGTTCTGTAGATGTCTTCAGGACCACAGACTCATCAAACATGGGAAATCTGGTAAAGGTCTGATAATGCAGAGTCGAGTTACATCAGTTTATTTGTTCATGGCGAAGGATCGAAATTCGCCGAGCCGCCACGTCGCCACCCTTCGACAACTTCCTACAATTTTCACAATGAAGCATTATCAAGGTCTTAAGGCTTTTGTGACAAAATTTGAGAGGGATCCAATTAATCTGTGAGCAGTAGGGTGTCAAAGTACGCAACCTATGACTTCCTGTTGCCACTAGGTGGCGCTATTACTATGATTCAAAATTGTCATATACATGTGTTCAGGGTCAGGATGTTATGACATATGAGAAATTTGGAGCAGATTAGGCAATGTACAGCCGAGTTACAACAACTTCCTGTTTCATGGCGAATGGTGTTTTTTTGCCGCCACGCCACGGACACATAGTTCGATAACTTTTTGATCTTTGAGTATCGTTTCACTGCCAAGGTCTCAAGAGCATACTGACCAAATCTGAAGGCAATCGGGTTTAATCTCTAGGAGGAGTTCGTTAAAGTACGGCGCCTTGAAACGGTCCAAAAACGTCATAAAATTCAAAATGGCCGACTTCCTGTTTGGTTTAGGATATACCTCCTTTTGACTTTTTTTGTACGTCCCATCACGTTCCACATACCTACCAAATTTCATACAGCTAGGTGAAACCCAAAGTTGGGGCTACTCTGTAGGGGGCGCTATCGAGCCAAAATGTCATGCCGCAGCTGGACACCCCAATAATACTGGAATTTTCACCACGATTGAATTTTGTGCCAAATTTCAAAAGATTCCCAGTATCCCAAGCACCTCCTTTTTGCGATGAAACTGGTACAATAATAATAATAATAATAATAATAATAATAATAATAATAATAAAAAACATTAGAATAACAATAGGTCCTCCGCTCCGACTACGTCGGTGCTCGGGCCCTAATAATAATAATAATAAAAAACATTAGAATAACAATAGGTCCTCCGCTCCGACTACGTCGGTGCTCGGGCCCTAATAAAAAACATTAGAATAACAATAGGTCCTCCGCTCCGACTACGTCGGTGCTCGGGCCCTAATAACTCCAAGGTACATTATTCAATCTGCACGAAATTTCTTATGCATGATGCTACTTCAACTCTTAGCACAGTTCAATTGAAAAATGTGCAATAACTCATAGTGCCACCTACTGGCAAAAGGAAATGTCATATTTTATACTTTTATTTACTCCTCCTAGCCAGTTCACCAGATCAGTCTGAAATTTTGGAAAGATAGTCTTAACATGTTGATGATGCATCATCATGAATAATGGGAGTTTTCGTTGAACGCTGTTGCCGCGGCAACGCATCATTCGCCATGAAAAAGTAGGCTGATGGATCAGTGGCTTGCGATGCTCAAAAACTCATGGAACTTTATACATGTGTTATAAGTAATGGGAGGACATATTTTATATGGGTGTTTGGCTTGGCCGTTTTAAATTGCCTCCATAGCGCCCCCTACAATATTTCAAAAGAGCAGCCCCAGCGCTACGTTTGAGGTACCTGTATGAAACTTGGTAGGATTATGTATCTCAGAGAGACTTACAAATAAGTCTATTGGGACCATGCTCTAAACCGTACCGGAAGTCGGCTATTTTGATTTTTGTGTCATTTTTCAATGGATTTAGGCTCATTTCTAGTCGCTATACTTTAACGAACTCCTCCTAGGCACTTTGTCGGATCCACTTCAAATTTGGTCGGTACAGTCTCAAGACCTTTGTGATTAAAAGTTATCAAAAGCTTTACGTTTGACGGAATGGCTTAGCCGTAGCGGGCGGCTACTTTACGTGACTCCCCATGAAAAAAGCTGATGTAACTCAGCCAGACTTGTTCCAAACGCTCCTAAACTTCCCATGCTTGATAACACTCATGGCCTGAGGATGTCTACAAGCTAATTTTCACTAATACTCACAGCGCCACCTGCTGGCCAAAGTAATTGTGTTTTTTGACAACTATGCTGACAACTGGCATCCGATTTACATGACTTTTACACAATGTCGTCTACAGTTGTTATAGAGCAACATAAAACATGTTTTTGCATGCTCTGTAGCACCACACAGCGGATACAGGATGCTGTGGACTATTTGCATAGCAACATTTCGTGCGTCACGCGGTCCAAGCAGAAAAAAATCATCGGACTCCAACGCGCGTTGTCCGACTGTCGCAGACGATCTCGGCTGCATACGTTGGAGTCCCGCCGGCACCCCCGCCGTGCGGGAGGAGGCGAGGGCCCGTTCATCGCTGCTCGCAGCTTTAATTATTATTAGGGCCCGAGCCACCGACAATGTCGGGCCAGCGAAGGCCCTGTTGACTTTCTAAGGGGTTTTATTATTATTCTGATTTTTATTTTTCCTCTTTGGGAGCATTTCTGGGGAACTTGTCATGCATGAAAACTCACCAAATTTTGCAGTCTTGTCAGATCTGGTGAAACTTGGGGTATGATATAGGTTGTATATTTGTGTGAAAAAAAATGGCTCTGTAGCGCCCCCTACAAGTCGGACCGGCGACGCCCCTCGGCCAGTATGTCCGATTTACTTGAAATTCAACACAGATGTCCACATCCACTAGCTCTAAAAAAAAGCCTCTCAGACCCCTAAGCTCCGCCTGGAAAAAATTTTCGCCATCTTGAATTTTGTGAAAAACACATTTTTGAGAACTCCTCCTACATGCTAAGTCCGATTGCTACCAATTTATCTGTGGATCATTATTGGATCTAGATCACATGAAGTTATCAAAAGCTTGTTGATATCTTAAAGCGTTTAGAAGATACGGACCAATGAACTTCTTGGAGCGTGGCTTGTTTTTCAATACACATAACTTCTCAACCGTGTATCCTAAAATCACCAAATTTGCTGTATATGTGAACATTGAATGGCGGAACATACCCTGTAATTTCCAGTCCATTCAACCAATAGGGGGCGCTACAGTAATTCACTCAATTTCAGTTTTTTGGTGATTTTTCACGTTTTCAGCCTTTGTATTTGAACGAACTCCTCCTAGAGAATTCATGCGATCGACTTCAAATTGGGTCAGGATGCTCTTAAGACCGTTGTGATGAAAAGTTATCAAAAGCTAGAGTTTTCATCAAAGAACCATGACGTGGCGGGGCGGCCATTTTGCCTCATTGGCCGGGAAGAAAGAAGTTGTTATAACTCCAAGGTACATTATCCAATCTGCACGAAATTTCTTATGCATGATGCTACTTCAACCCTTAGCACATTTCAATTGAAAAATGTTCAATAACTCATAGCGCCACCTACTGGCAAAAGGAAATGTCATATTTTATACTTTCATTTACTCCTCCTAGCCAGTTCACCAGATCAGTCTGAAATTTGGGGGAAATAGCTGTAAGACATTGATGATGCATCATCATGAATATTGGGAGTTTTCGTTGAACGCTGTTGCCATGGCAACGCATCATTCGCCATGAAAACGTAGGCTGATGGATCAGTGGCTTGCGATGCTCAAAAACTCATGAAACTTTGTACTTGTGTCATAGGTAATGGGAGGACATATTTTATATGGGTGTTTGGCTTGGCCGTTTTAAATTGCCTCCATAGCGCCCCCTACAATATTTCAAAAGAGCAGCCCCAGCGCTACGTTTGAGGTACCTGTATGAAACTTGGTAGGATTATGTATCTCAGAGAGACTTACAAATAAGTCTCTTGGGACCATGCTCTAAACCGTACCGGAAGTCGGCCATTTTGATTTTTGTGTCATTTTTCAATGGATTTAGGCTCATTTCTAGTCGCTATACTTTAACGAACTTCTCCTAGGCACTTTGTCGGATCCACTTCAAATTTGGTCAATACAGTCTCAAGACCTTTGTGATTAAAAGTTATCAAAAGCTTTACGTTTGACGGAATGGCTTAGCCGTAGCGGGCAGCTACTTTATGTGACTCCCCATGAAAAAAGCTGATGTAACTCAGCCGGACTTGTTCCAAACGCTCCTAAACTTCCCATGCTTGATAACACTCATGGCCTGAGGATGTCTACAAGCTAATTTTCACTAATACTCACAGCGCCACCTGCTGGCCAAAGTAATTCTGCGTTTTTTGACAACTGGCATCTGATTTACATGACTTTTACACAATGTCATCTACAGTTGTTATAGAGCAACATAATACATGTTTGTGCATGCTCTGTAGCACCACACAGCGGATACAGGATGCTGTGGACTATTTGCATTGCATCATTTCCTGCATCACGCGGTCCAAGCAGAAAAAAAGCATCGGACTCCGACGCGCGTTGTCCGACTGTCGCAGACGATCTCGGCTGCATACGTTGGAGTCCCGCCGGCACCCCCGACGTGCGGGAGGAGGCGAGGGCCCGTTCATCGCTGCTTGCAGCTTTAATTATTATTACTATTTTATTTATTTTGCTTTAGCTGATGATGGCAGTAGCTTAAGAGTGAGCCATCTTGCTTCCTTCTCATCTCTGTTCAGAGTGTCACATGCACAGTACCAATTTGATAACTAATAAACTAATAAATAGAACAATTTGTATGGGGGCACTTAAAAGTAGACTTCAAGTAGATTGATGACCCTCTTGCTCAAAGGAGGAATGGTGCCCTGCTATTACTCTACAGATTGAATTTTAGTGTTAGAATTAACCTTAAATCAAGTAATAGTGAGTGAGATTATTCATTCTGTTAAAATGGTGCCTCTTTTTATTTATCCTGGCACACGTCAGTGTTAGCATGTCTTACTCATCATGTGTGGCCATGGCCCAGTGGTTAAGAATAGCTGTGTCAGCATATACCGATGGGTAGTACTGAAATGAAGCTCTAGCGTAAGTTCAGTCAGGAAGACTATACTCTCATGCCTAAGCCCGTAGTTTATTTCTCATACATCTATCGTTCACTCCTCACGCATGCACAGTCATTATTTCCTTGCTGTTAATGTTTTGGGCTGTCAAGCATGATATGTTGTTTAGATGGTAAATGATAAATGGACTGTACTTATATAGCACTTTTATAGTCTTCCGACCTCTCAAAGTGCTTTATCTCAGCAGGTCTCCTCTATCCAATAGCACAATGAAACAATTACATCGGTAGTCTATCATCTTGCTGCTTCTCTTTTTAATATGTGTCTCTCTACCTTCAGTACGTTCATGCTGATGTTACGCAACCCTCCACCAACAAATCTCCCTGTAGAGTCCAAGCATCAAAGACTGTCAACACTTAATCATCACATATTGTCTGTTAATAATAAACAATTATCTTTTCTTTACATGACTTGTCTCTCTTGATTGAACTGCAGATCTTTAAGCAAGAGTAGACCTGTCAAGCTTCATGAACCAATGTCTGGCCACCAATGGGCAGGAAATCACAAAGACCAGCTGACAGAAACACAGCCCAATCATATCACCAACTTAGGCGTTAACATGTTCACTTGAAATTGTGTTCGTGTTGACATGATGAACATCAGTCCAATATCATTTTAATTGTGAGAAGCTATAGCTTTTTAGCTGCTAGGTATCTGGTTTTCTTTACTAGCTAGCTGGTACCTTTTTCTGTCTGCCATTTGGTGCTGTGTAGGTAGCATACACTGGGTCTATCAGACACATACAGGTAGAAATAGCTCCCAATAACAGTTGATTCAATCTAATCAATGTCAACTGTTGATTAACACAAGTTTAATATGCCAGTATTGTCACACAGCTTAGTGCATACCAAAGCACGAGCATGGATCCTCTTCTCTCCTTAGTTTCCTCCATTCTGCTGCCTACGCACACATGTACACTTGCACACAAACACACACGCACATGAGTATGAATGCAAAAATGTATTTGCACATGTAGGTCTACAAACACACATATGCAGCCAAACTTCTGGCCCAAGTAGACTTCCTGCTCTGATTGAAATCAACTTACATCTAACAAAAGAGCTATCAGCCCAGACCACGACTGCTGGAACACTTATGGGAACTGAAAAAAAGCAGCTGAGCTGAAACAATAGGCTATCACTCATGAGCCAGTCCATTAACAGCAGCTACGTAGAAATGAACGAACAAGTTGAAATAACCTGCCCTCTGTTTCAAGGCACAGCTGAGTGGTGGAAATACCTCAAGAATACATTGTATCACAAGGAGCTGGTGGTTATACTGGCTGTGTGCCAGACCATTTGTTTGCACTTTCCTGGGCTCCAAAGAAACCCATTTCACCCACTCTGCCAAGGTTGAGGTTGTGATTATTGTTGTGTGCAATTTAATGCGTACGTTAGAGGTGCGTATATTTTGCATTGAGATGTGGACGTGGACGATTCTGCACCGATGCAGTGACAGTGATGGATTAATTTCAGCTCAGTGTCTTTACTGCGTTTTGTCGCACTAGTTTCTCTCTGTCGTCTTTCTCTTCGCTATTGTTTGCCAGAGTCCAGCAGTCCACTAACTTGTTGCTCTCGCTAACAATACTACTGTCTGTTTAGCTGGGAAAAAAACATGTATGCAGGCTGAAATTCAAATGTGGTGGTGTTCTTTCGGGAGATGCAGTGACTTAAACCAAGTAAGAGTGGAAGAGCTGTGTAAAAGGAAAAGTCTGCAAGCCACTAAGCTAAGTTATACAGTGTAAAATGCCATAGGCATTCAGTGCCCTGTCTTGGAGCTGCAATGGGAAAACCTTAGTTTTGTAGATTCAAGCACTAATTCACTGAAGAAGGATTTATGTTTTCTTTTATACTGGTTTTGTACGGAGGTGGCTGACACAAATAGTGAAGCTGAAAAGATGCAGCTTCAGACTTGTCTGACTGCTTGTATTAATCGATGAAGAAGTAATGCAGTAGTATAGTAGTAAATAGTAAATTGAGTATGCCATACATTGAGAATCGTGCATTCAAATTGTTGACAGGAATCATACTCGAATGGAATAGTAAGGTGCAGATTACCAAACTGTAAGTAGAAGAAATACATTTTCCTCAGTCCCATTATCAAACTACTTAACAGCATGAGAGACAGAAGAGATGTGTGCGTTATAGATAGAGTACACCTGCCTCTAATGCATGCAATGTATTCTATCTGGTCCCAACCTGTATCCAGCTGCACCACAGGTGTGAGCCTGGCCATGAAATTACCAAAGAGTGTTTCTGGCACGCCTCTGACGCGCTGAGCATTTGATTCAACATATTTTTGAACTGGACTGTGATCTGCGCTGCATCAGAGGGGAGGTCATGAGATCATTAAATTAAAAACAGTATTTCCTAGTGGTGTACGATCCCTCTTCACGGTTCAGCACACATGTGAATAATTACACAGTTTACCTTAACCATCACAGTGTGAAATAAAGTTATCCGCCAATATTCAGCAAAATATGTGATCAGGACATCATTGATGTGTTTCTAGTCTCTGATGTCTGATAATGTTGTATTGTAAACAACTAATCCATGTTGAAATTGACCGGAGGAGAGCTAGTAACGCTAATGGACTACAAACGGAGTTTCCATTCAGTTACAGTTACGAGGCTCTGTTCAATGAAAATGAGTACTGGTCGAAGGTAAATAATAACGTTATCATGATGTGTTCACATGTTATCTTGTAAAATGTAGTGTTGTTGAGAAACTTGAATAAATCCAGTCAATATCGATATCAAAATCTCTATATCAATAGATATTAGAGAGGGGACTTTTACCTGTTTAGACTAGCTATAAGCAGATTGTAATACTAGTGTACACATTTGTTTTAATCAATAAAAATACAATCTTTTATTTCCTTATCATTTGAATTGTGTGCATTTATGAAAAAACACTATAGATGACTATAACAAAGTAAAAGAATAACATTTAGAATTTTTGATGTTTACTGACTTTAGGGTGGTTGAAATGATTTTTGGAACGGTGACAAAAATAGACTGTAGCCTTCTAGACCAGCTGCTATAATCAAACAACAAAGTGATCTGTACCTGTTAATATGGATCATCAATGACCTGCAATTAGTATCAGTGGCAAATAAAACGTGATCCGGGATCTAAAAGTTCTATTTGCTCCCTTTTTTTCTTTTGTGCAGATCTGATCTGTGATCCAAGCTGAACCGTGAGTTTTATGATCCGTTGCACCACTAGTATTTTCTCTAGAAAGCATCAACTCATTACACCACACACTTTGTGCAGGTCAAATCTTTGGTGCAAGCATGGTGCAGTCGTCCTGTTACATAATCACAAGTGTTGTGTTGTGCATCATCAGCAACATAAGCATAGCTGTGTTTGGAAGGATTCTCTACATATTATTGAGGCATGTCCTGTCCTCACGGTGTACTCCTCATCTAGCTGCTGGAAGACGTCATACCGTGTGATCTCCTTCAGGAAATGTTTATAGAAAATATGTGTCTACAACATACAAGGTTTTGTGAAACACTGCTCCTGTCAACAGCAAGCAGCAGCACTGACTGTATACCAAAGTAAACATTACATCTCATCCAAGATATCAACACCAAACTTCTGTTGGAGGTTTGTGTGCTCTGTTCACAGTACTTATATTATATTATGTTCAGTGACTTATTGTTTTTAAAAGTGTTCCTGAAAAGTGTTCACAAAGCCAAATCTTTTTTAATGCGCCCTGGGTGGCAGGTATCTCAGCTGCTTGCTCACTGCTCCTAAAAGAAGATGCTTTCCATCTTTTACTTTAATATGTATACATGGTACAACAAGTAATAACAGCAGAATCTAAGCGTCATAATAGGTTATATATCTAATTTCATGAATGTATGTTTTAATGAAGTTTATTTTAAATGAAAATCCTTCTCTTACATATATGTAAGATGACCTGGCTGGGAGTTTCCGGGAATAGAGTATTGGTGCGCTGCCTGAGCAACACTTTGCTTGTGTTTTTAAATAGTTTGAGCACCAAGCATCACCGATGCAAAGAGTCTGCCTTCCCTTGTCAATGCGGAACACGCTGATCCGGGATGCAAAGATTGAGCCATGTCTCTGCAAGATTTGGGCAACAGTCTCCGATCTGCAAAGTTTTCCCAAGTCCTGTTTCATCCATTCAACTTTCCTGCCACCAGACCTCAGCCAGGAGCAGGCTGGATAGTGGAGCAGCCTTAAATCCAAGCTGGGCCACCTCTTATCTCAGCTCTCTTCCCTCTCTTCCTCTGTGGCGCTTGGTCCGGCTGGGTGGTCGAAAGATGCCTTGGGCACTGAATGTCTGCTGCACTTTAAACCAATGCTAGAGCTTCCTTCTCTGAGTGTATCTCTGTCAGAGGCTGTATGTGCTCCAGTAAACAAATTAATACAAAAATGTTGCTAAGTGCATGGGAGCTACTGCCAGCCATGTCACCATGGTAACACGGTTAAATGATGTTATATTGAAAGTATATTGAAATCTCTAAATTACCTTATAATTGATGTATTATTTAACAGTGAGGAACACCTGAGGAAGACCCCGGACTGAGAGAGAACACACTGCAAAACACAACCTGACCACACACACACACACACACACACACACACACACACACACACACACACACACACACACTGTTCCTCTGGTTAGACCACATCACAAATCAATTAAAAAGCAGACCGCATGCTAGTAACTTCTTCCCTTTAACCACAGTTGTACTTTGGAGACCAGTAGACATGACACATGAAGCTCTAGCGTAAGTTCAGACAGGAAGAATATACTCTTGCATGCCTAAGCCCGTAGTTTATTTCCCATACATCTGCCATCACTATTCATGCATGCACACACATTATTTCCTTGCTGTTATTGTTTGGGGCTGTCAATCATGATATCAGCTGTCTAGATCAGTTGGTCTCTCTATCCAATGGCACAATGACACAATGACATCGTTAGCCTATCATCTTGCTGCTGTCTCTCTTAAATATGATTGTCTCTCTACCTTCAGTACGTTCATGCTGCTTCTACGTAACCCTCCACCTCCCCGTCTCTGCCCAATCTTCATCAGATTCATCAGCTTCATCAACTCATCATTTTATCAGCCACCATCACCACCAGTGTCTGGACCTCATGGGGGGATTTATATTGTTGCTGCTCAGGGCAATCACAAATCTCCTCGTCAAGTTCAAGCGTCAAAACATTTCTGTGTAACTCATTAACGCATCATCTGTCATAATAAATGTAAACTACTAATCATTCACTTGTCTCTCCTGATTGAAATACACATGCACACATACACACACACACACACACACACACACACACACACACACACACACACACACACACACACACACACACACACACACACTCCAGGGTAATCTAGAGCACGTGTCTGCTGAGGTAACCAGAGACTGTCTTTGTTAGAGCAGAGCCTCACAGAGTAAACGTGTGAATTTAAAATATGTTCAGCAATGGAAACCAACTTATTTACTCTTCTAGAGGCTACTTTAGTTTCAGTTTTAATATATATACAGTATATATATATAGATATAGGGCGACTTCAACTTAGTCACACTGTGAATTGACTTAACAGTGGTCAAGTGAGTTGTCGTGTGCTTGTAACATTGGCTACTTAACAGGAGAAGTAGAGTAAAACCAAAACAAGGTGTGAACCAGGCAGCAGTGGTAACAACTGGATATCACCATTCTATCCGTTAATTATTACACCACTGTTAGTTTTGGCAATAGTGGCTCTCTCACTCATTTATGAGCAAAACTGGAATGACCAGGCCATAAATAATGGCAAACCTTTGAGCCATACTTTTTCTTATGAAATCATTAATCATCAGGGATCACATACACGCTGATCCATATTTGAGCACATAATGAAAAGAAAAAGAAGAAGAAAACTGTGCTTACAGTTTTGCTGAGGTAACCAGTGGAGATATTCCTGCATTGTTTGTCTTCAGAGTGGCAGCATCCCCCACATCTGTAGACGGACACACAGGGTGGTTTATAGAAGATGTTGGTGGGAGCCCCGAACTCCCTGCCCACGTCGACACACACTTCCCTGGGCATGCACTGAGTCTTCCTCCACTCCGACTCTATACCTGCACACACACAGAAGGTCAGACTACCACAGACATGCAACACGTCTTTTTTTCTGTCAGCTGCTGTACACATGGATGGCAATGCACAAAGGCACACATATATAATACACTCATACACAAACATGTCGTCTCTACATTTGTATATTCCAATGTTGCCAAGTCAGAACTGTGGTCAACAGGAATTTCATATTTTGAACCCAAGTGTACAACGTGGGTCATCACCAAACTGTCAACATCAAGGTGGAGCCAATGTGATTGGTTATGACAGATGATGGTGTAGTTAAATAGATTCTTCCTAATATAACATATAATGTTTACACATAATCCCCTGACAACCAGAAGTATATAGAAAATATGGTGAGCGCTAACAAGAATTGGGCCTCAAGCTCAAGTCCACTGTCAAATGAAATACCGTCTATATAGCCTGCCTGCCTACTGATGCAGAAACAAACGTTTTGTAAGAAAACTTTAATATAGTATTACTTAATATACATAATTAAACTTTTAGGCTCCTCATCATTAGCTAATTGTATGAAAGGCACTAGATGCAGTACATTTTCCTTGATGGGAGCTGCTTTGATGACCAAGTCTGAAATAAATAATATTAAACCAAACTGAAAACTTACTTTTCAGGACATCCAAGTTGAGGTAGGCAGCAGCGAATGTTGGCTCTTCTGTATCAGCCAGTAGCCTCAGTCGGCGAGGCTGGAGCTTGAAGGCTGGAGGGGCAGCAGATAGTTTGGATCTGCACTTCAGAGCGGCCCAGTATGACGGATAAATAAGACTCATCAGTTCATCGACACTGGAAGCTGAACGCAACTTATCCTCCATGTCTGGCTTTGGTGAAGAGTCCTGAAAGAGACAAGAGACACCTTCACTGAGAATACTGCTGGTATTCTTTATCAGTAGTACACAATTTGAATACTCAACTACTGACTGACCAAAAAACACTCGCTGCACCTGAGGAACACATCACAAACCAATCCTTTTCCAGGTAAAAAAATCATTTTTATTTAAGCCTAAATCATGTTCCAAGTCAAGTCTGGAGTTAGGACCAACAAGTCTCGAGTCAAGTCTGGTATTGAAGATCAACAAATCCCAAATCAAATCTTGAATGAAGACCAAGTCTGGGGTCATGACCAGCAAGTCCCAAGTCAAGTCTGGAGTTAAGACCAACAAGTCCCAAATCAAGTCCGAAACTATCTGTTTCAAGTCTTAAACAAGTCATTATGTGCCCTTCACCAAATTGATGGCACTTTAATTTTTAAAAACAATAAAGTAAATTTAAAGAAATACTGATAACTTTTCCAAATTTGTATTTTTTGCTCTCAAACAAACTTCATAACTAAATCTGATAATCTGATCCAAGTCATGGATTTGGCACCTTTTCCTAATTGATTTCATGCGTTTCAAGCATTTTCTACATCTAGTAGGGTCTAGAACTGCCCTCGATTTAGTCATCTCAATATGTTCAGTAAATCCATTTCATCATACAGGCTGCCCACTACCCATAAGTTCAACAAATAATCTGTTTCTACAGGCCTAAATACACAACCAGTTTGCTGTGTGGGTTCATCTCATGAGGTTCAGTCAACACAATACAGGATAAACCGAAGCTATACATAAATACTTCTAAGTGAATTAGTGCAGCCTCAAAGGGAGCTTTTAGTGCCTTGTGGGTGGCGAGTGTGCGGGAGAGATGTGGTGTGACTGCACTCAGGACAAACAGGTGTTCTGATTGTCGGAGCGGAGTCAGGTTATTAGTAAGTCGTGAATGTAACAATAAATGTTCATGAGCTTCTTTGTCAGAAATTAATGTGACAGTTTAATGGCATGGAGGTTATAAGTTAGCTAGAACTTAAGCCCTTGTGTCTCTTCTGTGCTTCCAGAACATAGTCTGTTCTATATGTGTTTGTTGAACTAATGTCACATTATACTCTAAGGCAGTGGTTCTCACCTGGTCTGGCTGCGGGACCCACCATCACCCCTTAATGACAAGTCGCGACCCAAATTTTCAACTTCTCAAATTTATTTAATGAAAAGATGGTGCAGTTTGAACCTGAGCTGAAAATGTCCTCGGCAGTCGTAGTAGTAGGGAGCTCTATTGTGCAGAGAAATTGTTCCCGTCAGTCCCCGTCCCACATAAGTAAAACTGCTTTGTTATGTCTGTAGATTTGTCCATTTGTAATGCAAAATGATCGCTTGCCTTAATTCGAGTTGTGGTCTGTTGTTTGATGTCATCCAACATGTCTTCAATTTCGCCTACTTATAGTGTCATTTGACAGAGGTATAGTTTTCAGTTTATCCGCTGCGGATTGATCCAACAAATGCCGCTTCAGTTTTGACGGCTTCATGCTTTCTTGTGCCAGAACCTCGCTGCACAAAACACACTGAGGTTTTTGCCCTCTTTTGTCCTCAATGTAAGAAAATCCATATCTCATGTAGTCGGTGTCATACTTGCGTTTCGCTCACTTAGCATGAAAACAAACTTTGTGGGTGTTCTTCTGTACTGTGAAATGGGTGTCTATTAGCATTACAAGGCATTAACGCCAAATACTGTTAAGGAGTGTGAATAACTCCGCTGCATAAAAAATCCCCTTCAAAATAAAAGCACAAGATTTCTTTTTTTCTTTTTTTTTTCAGGCCACGACCCACTGAAAACAGGTGGGTCGCGACCCACCAGTTGAGAATCACTGCTCTAAGGCATCCCACTGATGGAATAAATAACAGAATCCATAAAAGTGTTATCCAAATTTATTTATAATATGAATTAGTGTGGAATATAGCTTTTATATTTGATTTGATTTCCTATTTCAGCTGTTGACCCGGCTCTTATACCACAACCATCAGGAGACACACCACGATGAACCTTTAACAAAAGATAGTTTGTCAAACCAAATATAACCAAATTAATTAAATCAATTACCTCAGATTTGGGATGTGGATATAATTTGTGGTGTAAGTGCGCATGAGGGATGAATGTGTGTGCATGGTTGTTGTAGGGTGCAAAACAAGGCATGAGAATAGACCTAAGACAGCATACTAAACAAAACAAATGGGTGACTAGGGAGAAGGGAGAGAACACCTCTTAGGGCCAACAAATGAATAGTCAACAGTTAACTATAACCAGGACAAGGAAATCCCCACATAACCCTCCTCACACCTCCACTACTGGATCCTGGAGAGAGAGAGAGAGAGAGAGATGAAAGTTACTCAACACAACAACCTGAAAACTCACTTCCCAAATTTCTCACCAACAAATCCTCCTGGACAAAGTAGCCATCATGATTGATGTCTCTTATTATTTGAACAGGCAAAGTCTCATCACACAAATGAGACAGAGATGAATCAGCCCTTTGGTCTTCACCCATTCCTCTCTTGGACCAGATGGTGAAAGATCAGACAGTGAAAGCACATGTTCTCCAGGCGCCATAACTACACCCTGAAACAGGCGGGTCTGGATCAGACACATCACAGCTGAGAAAACACCTGGACCAGTCAGGACTGGAGCAAACTCATTAGAGCTCTGTGTGACTCTCTTTCAGCTCCTCTGACCAGTATCTACTTCAGTAGCTGAGCCCTATTGGTGGAAATGGGAAGTCAAATCAGAAAAACTCCACATGCTCTTGCTTATCGCTCCTTTACCCAATTCATAAATTGCAGACAAAGCTTAAGGGACCAAATCATAAGCTTTATTTCCCCACATCATGTTCCTTATCATCCTCAGCACATAGCCAAATATGCCTCCTGAGCTCTCCCAGTGAGGATGCACTGAAGTATGAGTGCTCGCTTCACATCTGCTCAGGTTTTCACATGTGCAACACGTTCAAAGAGAGTGAAAAAGGTACCAGGGTCTCGCTTGTTAAACTTTGGTTCAAACATAAAATAGCAACACCAACAACACCACCCGGTGCAGATGCAACAGAAGCAGACTCCTCCGCCTTAAAGCCTCAGCAGCAGCAAGGCAGACACAGAGAGAGACTGCTTGTAGCAGCTAGGGCTTCATAGTCTGGGAACACTGGGCCCTGCTGACAACCGTGGCCTGACCCCCACCCGGGTGTCTGTAGTGAAGGGTGGTAAAAAGCTCTCTCTCCCCCTCTACAACCCATTTGGTGCAGTGATGTCATCCCACTCGTTAACTGTCTCCCACCAGAAAGTGATCCTCACCCTCCTCTCCATGTTTGTCACCGCTACATTTAGTGCCTGATAAGCTGTTCTACTGTGTCAGCTCCAGTGTCTTCTTCTCCGTCACCACAACCACCTGATGTTACTTTAGTGTGAAAGTGTTCACCTGAGCTGTTCTGTATGCTCTTAAATCAAATGGACCAAACTCATGATTACGTGATAGCAGATATGAGATAGTAGCAAGCTAAACTACTTTTAAATCCACCTGCTGATTGTGAACTGGCGAGGTAGTGATCTACCTGTGCTCTGTATAAGCAACATGTATTTGTGATTTGGCAGACAGACGACATTTATAACTGCACTACTGTCCAATGGTTGGAATCATTCTTCTTCTGTGACACATGTACGGCTACTGTATGTAAATGTTATCTCACTTCCTGTCCTTCAATACAATAAGATAAATGTCATTGTACTATTTATGATAAACAGTAATTAATATCCACACAATCACTCTGACTGTAACAATATGACTGCTCGCTGCAAGCAAGGCCATCACACACACACACACACACACACACACAGCCTGGCCTTTGTATTAGAGGCCAGTCAAACAGACAGTGTCAAGCAGTCCATTGTGTTTAATAAGGGCCTCTGTAAGTCTGTTTACAGCCATGGCAGAGATAACACACACTATTTCCTACTAGAAACAATGTGTTTATTTATGTGTTTCTATATGCATATGCATGTTTTGTGTATGTGCTTCTGTCTGCACCAATTTGTTCCACATGAATATGTCCTGTGTGGGTTTCCTCTGTCCTTCTATATGTGTGTTTGTCTTTCTGTATGTGTCCTGTCTCCGTTTCCCCTGATTCTGTGTTTCTACTTGTGCGTTTGGAATGGTGTTTTCACACACAAATACACACACACACACACACACACACACACACACACACACACACACACTGAGCCTTTATGTGGGAAAAAGGCGTTTCTCTGCTGTCACATTGGGTCAAAGAAGCTGGAACAAACAATTGAGAATACAGCAGCTCTAAATAGGACTGTGCTGTCACCTGACAGAGGAACTACAGCTTCCTGTTATAAAGACCAGACCAGGCTTTGCTAAGCTGAGAGGGGACGCAGTGGACTGACATGAGATCAGTTTTATCATCACTTTACAACCGGAGTGACCACATTGTACATTTTGGTCCTAATGTTTCAAGGTCATTGTAAGGTTTGAAGGTTTGAAACAGTTTTGGACCAATCAAAACATTTGTATGTGGTCGGCAGTATGTTAAAGCCACACTTTGACATGTTTTAAGCCAGTTGACTTCAAACCGTGTATGTGCTAAACTGCTCTATGGTTTTCAAAAGCATGGTGGAAGTTATTGGATCGATGTCCTAACTTAGAGGGAGCTGTAGGCAGTTAACAATTCAGTAACTCCTGTAAATCAACTGTACAGAGGGTTGAATATTGAGATCAGTCATCAATCACAGCAAACAAGACACAACATTCATTTCTGTACTATGTTATAGTCGTGGAGTATTTCAGCTGTGACCACGAAGCATCTTCAAAACTTCCATGACATCTGGACCAACATTCATCAACAGAACAGCATAGGTTGCTAAGTAAACATCAACGTAATCCTCGTGCAAAAACAGCAGCGGTCAAAGCCTTCTATGTTCAAGAATTTTCTAAAATAGCAATTTTTCTGATTAACAATTACAAACAATTACTATATACTAAACAGCTTAAAAAAAGAACAGAAAATCAAATTAGATAGAAATTGGTAGACCAATACAAAGAACTCAGTAGGTTATTGCTAACTATTACAGAACATTAATTGTTGGAGACAAAAGCTACAAATAAAAACTGAGGTAACTGAACACAAGAGGATGTCAACAGACACAAAGTTCATGGTTAAAGGGATAGTTTTTGTTTATTGTGTGTTCTGAAGTGGGGTTTTGTATTACCTACAGTATGATGGTCAGCACACCCCCCGTTTGGGGGCAGGAAGGAGTACCAGCACGGGAGTAATGTACTGCTGTGGACACCTAGTGTTATAATTAATGTTATAGTTAATGTTAATGTTTACAACTGTGAAATGGTCTTTTACTCCAGTAATTCTCCAACCTTATTTCAATTTATTAGCGTCAGTTAAATCTGTTGACTCTGGCAGATTACAGGTTAATTTAAACAAATGTAACAAACAGAAATACACTTTGTCTGTTTTCTCTCAGTTTTGTTATGAATGAATGTAGCCAGGCGTTAGCTTTGTCAAGCATTCGCCTAAAATTAGATTGATCAGAAGCTACATTGATCAATCACAAAACAGAGAAAACAGACAGAAGGTATTTCTGTTAGTTGCATTTGTTTTATAATTCAAATCTGTAATTGTGCATTTGCCTTTTCTTCCCTCTAACGTTAGTCACTATTCAAGCGCTTACTCTAGAGATGCAGAGGCGAAGGAGACGGCATCCGCTCCTGTAATTTATCACATGAGCTATAAACCACAAACATTGGCTGGTTTACTGCCCCCACAGAAACAGAAACCCAACTAATCGATAACCAAATCATTGCCAACTATCTATATAATTAATGTTGACCGATTTAATCATTAAGCTGTTGCAGCTCAAAAGTGTATGCTAAATTTAGAATATAATCCGACAGAGACCTGAACTAAAAGTGAAACTTCTATAATCCAGAATAAATATAATCTATAATGATGTTGAAAAAGGAGTCTGGTGGCTTTGAAGAGAGCATGGCTGAGATACACTTTGACAGTCTGACGGCAAGATAAAGCAGGGAAAATATTCTAAATATAGTGTACAAGTAAACTGACTGTACTTCAGTTTACTTGTACACTGGTTCTGGTGGGCTACTCTGGAGGAAGACACCCGGGACTTCGTCAACACCTGTCCTGTCTGCAACTAGCACAAGCCATCCCACCAGGCTCCCGCTGGTTTCCTGCAACCTCTGCCTGTGCCCCATCGGCACGGGTCCCACATCTCCTTGGACTTTGTTACCGGTCTACCACTGTCCAACAAACACACCACCATCCTGACAGTGGTAGATCGGAGTGGAAGATGTGGAAGATGGCCCACTTTGTGCCCTTTGCCAAGCTCCCCTCGGCCAAAGAGACTGCTGAGCTGGTCCTGCTGCATGTCTTCCGGCTCCATGGTCTCCCCACTGACGTGATCTCTGACCGGGGACCTCAGTTTATGTCAGTAGGAGGGAGTTCTGCACACTTATTGGGGCCAGAGTCAGCTTGTCATCTGGATTCCATCCACAGTCTAACGGCCAGACTGAGCGCAAGAACCAGGAGATGGAGACGGCTCTACGGTGCTTGGTCTCCAAGCATCCATCATCCTGGTCCCAGCAGCTCCTGTAGGTGGAATATGCCCACAACACCCTGACAAGCTCTGCCACTGGAATGTCCCCGTTCCAATGTGCCTACGGTTTCCAGCCTCCACTGTTCCCTGCCCTGGAGAAGGAGGTTTCCTACCCCTTTGTCCAGGCTTTCGTCAGCCTCTGTCGCCCTACCTGGGCCGAAGCCAGAGCAGCGCTCCTCCGCTCAGCCAACCGGTACTCCACAGCGGCCAACCGGCACCACACCAAAGACCCCATCTACCAGATTGGCCAGAAAGTGTGGCTGTCGACCCGGGACCTACCCTTGCGGGTAGAGTCTAAGAAGTTGGCACCCAGTTTCATTGGCCCATTCGAGATCCAGAAGGTCATCAATCCTGCAGCAGTGAGGCTCAAGCTGCCCCGGTCCATGCGGATCCACCTGTCATTCCACGTCTCCAAGGTGAAGCCGGTTCGAGAGAGTCCACTGGTTCCTGCTGCTCAGCCTCCAATGCCACCTTGATTCATCAGAGGGCTACGGTCCAGAAGAAAGATCCTGGGTCACAGCTCGACACATTCTGGATGCCCTCTCATCAGGGAGTTTCACCGCTGCCATCCTGACCAGCCCTCCAAGGCCTCTGTGCCCACTGGGGCTACCCAGCTAGACTATGTTCCCCCTCTTCCATCTGTAACTTCAGATTTTGGAAAGGATGAAGAGGAGCCGTCTTCTGGCGAGGACAACTCACCCAATGATGCTAAGGAGAAGGAGGTCGAGATGGATATGTCTGATGAATATTAGCCCTCCTCCAGGCCCCCTCCACCCACCCGGCTTGGTTGTGGTTGTTTTTGGACGTCGGGAGCTGTCCCTTGAGGGGGGTTCTGTCACAGTCAGCTCCACACCCTCCTCACTCTACCTATCAGCCACTCCCTCCTCATCAGTCTAACTCCCTTCACCTGTTCACTCACCTGCCTCTGATCACTAATCAAGCCACTATATAGATTTCCTGCCTCTCAAACAATCATTGCCAGATTGTTCTACTTGCTATTCGATGCCAGACTTTCCAGCACTTTATCCTGGACTGATTTCCTGTTGTTGACCATTCCTGCCCCTGATCTACCCGTCCCGCCTGACTCCCGGTAAACTCACCAGTCTTCTGTTCCTGACCTGGATTAATTCTGCCTGCCGTTTCTGCTGCTCTGCCAGAGACTTTGATGTATCAGTCTGTACCTGTTAAGTTTATAATAAAAGCCAACAGTTCCTGGAATCTGCAATCTAGAGTTTTAGAAGCAGGACCACACCTCAACTGTGGCATTAACCCTCCCACCCTCTTTGTCTTTCGCTTACTGCACCCCTCTCTCCCACCCTGTTTCTCTCGTCCTCTTCTTCCTCTCTCTTGTCCTGACGGGGTCTGCTGTACCTACCGAAGCCTCCCCTAAACGCAGCCAGTAAACCGACAAACTACAAGCAAGTTTCAAGCCTTGCACACCAATAATCTTTCATTACTAAAATAGTTTAAATGCATCTTGTTGATGGTGGGGTCCTTGCCAGTGAAAGCAAAGGTGACCTCATCTGTAACCATGGCATGAGTCATGTCTGCATGTCTACAGGTTCATGTAGCTTGGGCACTGTAATCCTGAACATAGTTATATTCCTGTATCATCTATGTGTTTGTTGTTATGTTTGCATCATATGTCATTGCATGTAGCAAACATAGTAAGCATTCACTCCCATGGATCGGATTCTGTCTTCAGCAGTCAACTTATTATTTTAATTCTTTAACACATGAATCCATGTGTGGGTGTTCCTTCTTGTTGTCCCTTTACAAAATGACCTTCAGTAATATTAACAGAGTTTGTGGGGTCAGTGCGCTAAAATATGCAAAATCCTATGAATAAATAGGATGGCTTAAGTAAAAGGTAATAGCACTCCTACCTGACTGTCGTACTCTTTACCCTCCTAAGTACTGCTGAACATTGCTTTTGCTTTAGAAAATCAATGTCATTATCTATCCTGGACTGTGTGTAATTGAAATTGACTGAGATTTCTTCAGTGAAAGTCTGCCGTTGAAACTTGAGGGATCAAAGAGGTGGGATCTATTTTCTATAAAATATATTTAAAAAATAGAAAAACATAAAACATTAATACTATTTCATGGTTTTCAGGCTGTCATTCTTGCCTTTTTGCAGTTTATTTCCTTGATATTTCAGGATAGGTCTTCATTTCATACCCTAAAAATGTCCAGCATGTTTAAGGTTCATCCACTGGGGACATGAATATCTGAAACAACTTTCATGTCAGTTTATCTGATAGTTGTTGAAACATTTCAGTCTGAACCAAAGTGATAGACAGACCAAACAACAAACCACTGGACAGACTGACATTGATAACAGGGAATTCATGCTGCTAGCATGGCTGATAAAAAGGATACTGAGTACGCTTAGCTGAACCGACAGCACGATGGCAGTAGTGTGCTGATACAAGCTTGTGGCACTCTGCTTTGTGATTATTTGCAGAATAGACGAGTGAAGAAAAGAAGATATGATTAATATGATCAGTAAAGGAAATAACTCTTGCTGCCATAAAGTACTGAGTTATTTGTTTCTGAGTATTAAGCTCAGTGCTGTCTGTCTCTCTCTCTTGTGTGTGTGTGTGTGTGTGTGTGTGTGTGTGTGTGTGTGTGTGTGTGTGTGTGTGTGTGTGTATTGGATTTCACTCAGGACAGAGACAGACCTGCTTGACTTGGATTTGATCAACATTCAACTAGAATACACAAATCCAGATGGCATAATTGACACTCAACGGTAAAATGACTTTTGTCCCAAGCTAGGAGCTTCAATGTCTTTTATTTTACATGACAATGAATTGTGAAACATGTCATAGAAATTGCGTGAAAATTCTCATCAGAATTGTGCTTTCATTGTTCTTGCCAGAACACACACACAGACAAAATAGAGCACACACCTTAACTGTATTATTTACACACCGGGGGCATCACTAATAAACGTCACAAAAATGTAAAAATCTTGAATACTGCAAATATTTTGCATCAAAACTATTCACACCAGCAGCGTTGCAAATTTGGAACAGTTGCAACACTTTTTCAATAAAAGGTTTGAATAGATTGGTGCAGGCAGAGGACCAACTACCAAGATCCTATTGACCCAGAGCAGCGTCTGGCACTATGTCTGAGGTAAACTGTTGAATAGCCTAAACTATAAAATATTTTGTTGTGTTTCCTTTAGCCAAACCATCCGTAATAAAAAATGAAATACATTTTTGTAATAAATACATATTGTGACCTATTTTGTTGAGACGCCTCTTTGCGAAACACTTAATGTTCCCCTGGTAGCAATGATGCAGCGTACATGTTCAGGGATTTTATTTTCAATTGGTCTTAATTTGTTTCTGTCCTTTGTCCGTTAGCCATTTCTTCTCAACGCAATGCATGATGGTATATAGTGCTTGGTTAGTGACCATCAGTTGTACTCTATGTCTAACGATGTATTGTGGGATACTTTGAGTCCACTACGAACGTAGGGCTTAATAAGTCTCACTAGTGGGACAACACTACAAAATGGACAACTCACTATAGTGAGCTAGAGTGAGTAGTGATTTCAGAGACAGTCATGGAGTCATATGGACTAATAAGACAGGGAACTCATTCATTGGACAGTTCTGGTGATGTCATCCTGTGTCTTCAGTACATGGATCAACGTCAGGAAGTTAAATGCAGGTGACTGGCAGCAATTCTGCTGCACCGTATTGAACCGGTGTCACCAAGAGCTCAAAGACACAACTGATAATCAGCATTATTAGTCAAGACTGCTGAGACAAGAACAGGACAAAGTATCTTGTATAGTAATAGAAAATCCTTGCACTCATGTCTGATATGTTTTACCATGATTAGTAAATAATAAAAATCTGTTGCTCATAATCTGGAGGTCCCTCTCTAAACAGTTGACTATCAGCAAATCAATTTAATTGTAATTTAGCTTTTGAATGTATGCTAAAATCACACGCAATCTGCTTTCACACTACAAACACACTGCACCAGAGGTCAATGATGACTTGAAACGGTGGGTCTCACAGTTGTTGAGTCCGCTCCAGAGTTTGGTTAGCTATACATGAACGTAAACTAATCAAATCAAATCGACCAAACAAACACACCACCGCTCATTTGATCCACCCCACAATGGGCTAGGTGTGAAAGCACCCTTGGATATTTAACATATTAGACCATAGAGCAATAACAAGTTGCAGAAGACAAGCTGGACAAAGCAGCAGACAGCAACAGGCTTTAGGCAAATGTAAACACTAAAGTGGCAGAGGAAAAGTCAGACAGCTGCATCTCTGGAGACTCTACGTCTGAGCTCTGAGCTTTTTATCTCACTGTGAGCGAGTTGTGTCTCTCTGCTGTCTAGTTGATGTAAAGATGTATTGCTGCTCATGAATCTAGACTGAACCGTATACACCCGAGGGTCCCCCATTTGGACGCAGAGTACATAAAAACTTAGAGAGTTTTGTGTTAAAAGTAACTGGCAGAGAACCCACGAAGAACGAATATAATGATGTTATAGTTCTGCAGAAACCTCAGCGTCCTGGGAACAACATGAACTAGGTCACTTCTACATGAGACAAACACATCTCCCATCAGCCAAGCAAACAAATAACAAAATATCATAAATCATACTCGATATGACTGGGACAGACCGGAGAAAACAGCTGCTACACTCCGTTAGCAACGTGCTACCTACGAACATGCAGCATGAAAAAGCATGTCCGCCTGACGGAGATTACGGACATAGTTTCCATTTCTCTCTCCGATAAACCATCGCAGAGATATTCAGCTTCGAACACAAAAAGTCACACAGCTTTCATCGAATATTGTACTCACTTTTGGTCGAATCTCAGCGAAAAAATGAAATATCTCCGTACTTCCACTGCATGTATGTCCAGCTGCATGTGCTCCGTGTGAATCCGTTCGATTCGTGTCTCTCCGACACTCCTCGGCTTCTTGGGGAGGGTTGGAAGCTCAGCAAATTAGATTTCAGATCTGCCATCAGATGGGACGTTTCTGAGCTTTATTGGCTAATAGTGCTGTCAATCATCTAGCTTTCAATTCCAGGCAATTCTATTGGCTCCTACGGTTCGAAGGATGTCTCAATGGTGAAAATCGGAGAAAGGGGGGCTGAGATACAGCCCTGAACAGAGAGAGTGGGCTGAATCTGAAGCAGTATTTGACCTTAAACTAAACAACTAAAAAGGGCTTAGAAAGAGCTTAAAACACTCAAAAAAGGTCCAACCTTCTGTCTTTTGATTCATTGAACATCAGGAGTGATACATAGAAGTGATATAGAGTGTTTTTGAATTTAAAAAATATTTTTTTATTCAAATATTGGAATATTTGATCAGTTTTTTAATTTTATATGCTCTATATTTTATAAATGTTTCACTGTATCTATGTATAACTGTGTATATAGAGCCTATATCAGTTGTTCTAAGAGCTCAGCATATTTAAAATCTTGGATTTCCATACTTTCCAAAAAACAATATCCTGAAACTGCTGTTTTTCCAGGGCGAGCTTTTGAATTTTCCAAGTTGTGCTGTGTTCCATCCTTATCTTATGTGAACCTGTAACATGTATTCTGATAGTTCCATGATTTTTCTCATCTCAAAAATATATTAAAAAAAAATTATTTATTTTTTTTATTTTCTTATTTTTTTATTTAATTATACATTTAATTAGGTATTTCTTATCTTTATTCTAGCTGAGGTCTGCAAATAGGCCTCGTTTGTAAAAGGTTTTTAAACTGTCTAAATCAAAAAGATACTGTACGTTAGTGGTGACTTATTTAAGTTAAATATCCAGATACATGTTGAGGTCTAAATGGTCTTATAAGTCAGACAGAAACCTTATTAACTATTACAACTATTAATTAATTCACTCTACACTGCAAAAACATTTCCTATTTAATAAAAAGCAAATTTTGTTCACACAAGAAACAATTGTTCAAAAGTAACATATTTTTAGCATTACAAACTAAAGTATAGCTTTTCCTGCACTTTTAACTGCATCTCAGAGTCTTAATCAGAAGATGGAAGTTGCAATTTCCATCTTCTGATGAGGTCCAACAGATATGACAATCGTTTGGGGAAAAGTGGACCTTGAGTTAAATTGTGCTTCTTTGTCTATTTCCAAGGTCAAGAATTAACTCCTATGCTCATATGTTGTGTTTCTGACACGCTTCTGTCAGAAGAAAAGGCAGACTGGTGCTCATTCCTCACTTGTTTGTAGAAGGACATTTTTGTGTAATGAAGACATAACATAAGCCTCCTGATTGGGGACCACGTCTACACCAACAACATGTGCAGAAAAATGTTTAAAACTAAGAAAACATATTCATTTTTAGCAGCAAAATTGAGAACTATCACAAAAAGCCAGCAAACTGAATTTTCCGAAGAGGAAGCAGAGCCAGTGAAACATTGCTAGAGGGGAACTCTGAACACAGATGGTAAACCACTCAGACACCGCAGACGTGGAAAAGACCTGTCAGATACTCAAACACACAGCACATCAAAGACAGGAAATCCAACATGCTTCTTAAGACATTATATTCACCAAACAGGACACTGTAATAAAATATATGTATTGTTTTATATGCAGCTCACAGCTGTCTATGATTCTGTCCACTGATGTCGTTAACGAGCACATTTTATTATTGAGACAAAAGACTATTTATGTGGTATTATATTACATTACATTACATTACATTATATTATATTATATTATGGTAAGATACTAACTGATAAACATGATGAAATGAAAATAAACTAAAATATCATATCTAAGATATGATATGCTATTATTTTCCTTTGAGCCTCTTAGCCTTTCCCTCATTTTCATCCATTACAGGAGTAAGTTTGCCACTTTGCCCAGCTGCTACTGTCGCCGTGATCAAGAGATAGAGCTCAACATGGAGACATCAACACAAAAGGAGGAAACTAATTATAGGCTGGCACATGAGAACAGGTTTTAAAGCCAAGCTGTTTTATAGACAGAATGCCACAAACTCATTACCTCATAATTGTTTATTTGTATGTATTATTGTGTCCATATTGCCTTCATTGTGTGATTGTCTTGTTCATGTGTCTAAAACTGATTTTTGGTATATTGATTGTTCCTCTATCCTGTGCCATGTTTGATAATTTTGAAAAAATATGAGGATGACACTTATTTCAACCACATGCATTTATTATGATAAATAATCCAACAGGGGGCGCTATAACTCCTGGTCAAATCAGCATGTTTGTACTGTGGCCCATGAAGGCTCCCTGTACATTACTACTACTACTTTTTGTTAAAGTTGCAATGTGTAAGATCTGGCCTCATGCTCCAAACAGCATTTCACCTCTACTACTGGGTCCATACAATCTAAAGTCACAGTCATCAGTTATAAAAACTGCAACTACTAACAGCAGGGGAGGAATACGCAAAATACAACCAAGTTCATCTTGACTCCACAAAGCTTTTGAGTCTATTTCGTGTGTCAACGCTGCTCTCATCAACCTTGTTTCCAGCAACAGCAGACAACCCTCTGTACACCACCTGCTCAGCAATAAGCAGCAGACAGACACAGCTAGAGCTGGTGAACATAACGGAGCATTGTTGAGCAGCTAAAGAGAATTGGTGGAGACCAAACCAGAGGCAAAAGAAGAGTGAATATTAGACTGATATTCATCATGTGGACACAAACATGGCTTCTATGTAATGATTGCGTTGCTCCGTGTCTGATTCACATGTAGCTAGACAACTGTTTGCTGACATGTTCACTTTAACTTCATACAGCGACAATATGCCAATGTCGTGTTGACAGCTTGACGTCCTGAATCTCTGCAGGTCCTCATCTGGAGGCTAAACAGCTTCACTGCAGTAGTTCCCCAACCCCCACACTCCAAACTGTTCTGTGGTTTTATACTGGGGACCTTCCATTAATACATTTGTTGAAGTCTTTATGGTCTGACAGATACAGTTAGAACTAGATAGAAGCAGCACAGATGTTCTTGGCTTGATCCTGCTGATACTTTGCTAAGATCAATTTCTTTAAATATGTCAGTTTCATGCGCAAAAATAACAGAAACAGAAAAACAAACAGAAAAAGTCTCTCAGATACGAAGACCGCAGCATAAGACATCAGGTTTGATGCTCATGGATATACTTATATGAGGAGTGTGTGTGTGCGTGCGTGTGTGTATGAAAGCAAATCACTGTCAAAATTCGAGAGCGCAAATGAGATTCACGCGCGCGCACAAATCAAACAGCCGCGCGCATATTTTACTTTGTCGAGCGCTTTTACATCACTCCGCGAGCGAAATTCCCTCTCGCGCGAGCGAAATTCCCTACTGCGAGAGGGACTTTCGCTCGCTCGCAAAACTTTACTCTGCTCGCTCTCTCGCAGTTTTTCTTTTTGACAGTAGGTGGGCGGACCCAGTCTCTACATCTAATTGGTTACAATCCTCGTCTTTGGATAGACCGGATATCACTGTGACGCAGACTCAGATTTTCAGAGATTTTCAGATTGCACTAGCCGTGCTGTAATAATATACATCTTACTGCACGGGTACTTTTACTTTCTGCACTTAAAGTACATTTTGTTGATAATAACATACTTGACTAAGGTTTTGAATGCAGGTATTTACTCGTAATGGATTGTTTCATCAGTATTAGTACGTTTACTGCAGTGAAGGATCTGAATACATTTTCATCCACTAATTACTTGTCAGTGATTTAAGTTGGGCAAACAGTTAATATAGAAACAGTGGTCCCTAATCTTGGCTACAGATCCTTGAGCGGGTCCAAATTGTTGCTCATATTATATACAACTACATTATATGTCTTCTGTAAACACACCAGTATGATTAAATATGATAACATCATGTTTTAATCAATTAAGATCAAAGAGCTTATTTGAGCTGTTTGTCAAAAGAGGTTTGACTATCAAACACACATTGTCTGTAATATAATGATGAGTGAATTTAAACCAATCTGAGCAACTTGACTCCATTTACAAGAGAAACACATTTTGAATTATTGTATTTCAAAACGCTATTAACATAATTAGTATTTCATCAGCCTCTACAGTCTGAAAAGTATACAAAACCTGTCAGACAAATGTAGAACATTCTGAGTAGTGGAGTAGTGTTTAGTGGCGGATTGAAAACCACTTCTAACAGACAGTGTCACAGTGATATCCACTCTATCCAAAGAAGAGGATTGTAACCAATTAGATGTAGAGATACAACGGAGACTGGGTCCGCCCACTTACTGTCAAAAAGAAAAACTGCGAGCGAGCGAGCAGAGTAAAGTTTCGCGCTCGCGCGAGAGGGACCTTCGCGCTCGCGCGAGAGGGAATTTCGCTCGCGGAATGATGTAAAAGCGCTCGACAAAGTAAAATACGCGCGCGGCTGTTTGATTTGTGCGCGCGCGTGGATCTCATTTGCGCTCTCGGATTTTGACAGTAATTTGCCTTCATAGTGTGCGTGTGTGTCGGTAACCACCGATTTTCTTTGCCAAACAAACCACTAGCTCGGTGGTCCCACCAAGAGTCAGTAGTTCGTGTTTTCCTTCCCTTTCTGTGTGTGCGCGTGTGTGTGTGTGTGTGTGTGTGTGTGTGTGTGTGTGTGTGTGTGTGTGTGTGTGTGTGTGAGTTAAAAATTCATCATGGCTGTGTGTTTGTTTAACAATCAAGTGTTTGATCGTGTGTCTGCTGCGGCTCACAAAAACACAGACACTCACACACAGACAGTTTACACCGGGACTGCCAATGTGTAACCGCAGCATGCTATCTAGAACAGCAACAACCGCTGATGTCATTCACTGCTGCATGAGATGTTTACAGCACCAAACAGCTCCGGACTATAAATGCCTTACAACAGTGAACAGTTAGTGACTCACATGGACACAGGGCCATCAGTCACAAGTGATTATGGAGCCTGGAAATAGTTCTTCTCCCTTCTCTCACATTACGAGAAAGATAATGGCTGCGTTTCGAGGAAGTTTGTGTAGATAAGCATGGTGATCATTGGATGAGACATGGTGATTGTGTTGATCTCTAATCTGACCTTTCATATCGCACCACCGTCACGTCACAACATCATCTAATAGGCTACATCACATAGATCAAAATCCAGATTATTATTTTAATGACGCCATAGACGTTCATAGAGTAAGACTGAACAAGTAACTAACTATCAGTATTTTATTTCAGGGCTTTCCTGGTGTGTTAGCTTGAAAATAAGATTTGGCATTTCATTCATTCAGACTGAAATTGAAGAAGTATAAAAGATGAAATATATCAGTTAGATAATCTACAAGTTGTTAGGTCTATGGGTGTCACGAGAACCAATACTTACTGAGTCGTTGCCAAAACTCTGAAAACGTGATAGTATTTGTTTTTCTACAGTAAGTAGCTGGGATCAAGGCTAGGAAACAGAAAATATCACTGATAATGCTACATTTTGAACAACCGTGAACAATATGTGTTCAAAACGGCACGAGGGGAGCTAGTAGCATTAGCTGTTAGCAGTTGGTGGGCAGCACAGTCCTGCTAGGTTAACAGTTAACAGACATTGCATTGAGTTACATTATGACGCCTTCGCGCTCAATTCAGTAAAAATGAGTATTGGGCAATGGGGAATTATAGCTTTATCACGATGTGCTCATACATTATCTATTGGTATTGACTACTAAATTCCTGGTCTTGTGAAATCCCTAGTTATGTCTGCAAATTGACTTACAACAACCTGTACAGCTGTGTCGATCTCGTCCACGCTTTTTGTGGCCATTTTCCTGTTGTTATTTTTCATGAGACTTGCTAGACAACTTGACATCTGATCTGGAACCTGGATACTTCTGTGCAGCATTAAATTATTTGAGTCAGTATTACTACATTGTTTTGCAGATGCATTATGTGTTTTTACTTTCAATGGTGCCAATTAGCCAACATGTAAATGTAAACTTACATAAATTTAATTAGAATTGTCGCATACATGTGTAATTTAACACAATATTTATTTAACCTCTGCATTTAACCCTAGCATTTAGCAGCAGTGGGCTACTTGGGATTCAGTGTTTTGCTCAAGGACCCTTCAACATTCCAGGATTGAAGCTCCAACCTTGTGGTTAAAGGACGACCTGCTACAGCCACCCCAAGACAGATGCCACAGAACAATTATAAGCTAAAGAAAAGTAAGTTGTAGCCCACAGAGTATCTCACTGGCAATGGCTGCATTATACTTCCTGATTGCATCCCCCAAAGCAGTTGATTAGAAGACAGTTGCTGGTAGCTGGTCAGTGAGAGGACTCTGACCGAGACAAGAAAGATGTCTGATCAAATACATCCACACAGACACACACAGATGCAGGTTTAAGTGTAGAGGTATTGCTTTACAGTAGACATCCACACATCCATATACACACTGAACTGCCTATTGATTCAAATCTTTTTTTGTGTAGCAGAATCTGAGTGTTTAACCAGCTGTTTATGAGGGCATAGAACACACACACACACACACACACACACACACACACACACACAAAAGAGAGACAAAGAGAGAGACAGACAGAGAGAGAGAGACAGAGAGCATCTGCAACGCCTTAAAAAAAATAGAAAACAAATTATACTAATTCATATAAACCGTATACATTTATTTTACGTCAGAGAGCAAGATGTTGTGAAGAAACACCCAATAGATTAGACTGAACTAGATTAGACCAAACTAGATAAAACTAGTTTAGACTAAACTAGAATAGATTAGAATAGACTAGATTAGACTAAATTAAACTAGATTAGACTGAACTAGATTAGATTAGACTAGATTAGATTAAACTAGATTAGACTGAACTAGATTAGATTAGACCAGACTAGATTAGACTAGATTAAACTAGATTAGACTGAACTAGATTAGATTAGACTAGATTAGATTAAACTAGATTAGACTGAACTAGATTAGATTAGACCAGACTAGATTAGACTAGATTAGATTAAACTAGATTAGACTAAAAATGAGACTAGATTATACTACACTACATTAGATTAGACTAGATTAGAATACAATTAAAATAGATCAAGCTAGACTAGCAGTTATTATTGATAATATGTAACACTTTTCCATCAGATTTTTAACGCTGCATGGTAACCATAGCAACCTCTCACCACTTCCTCTATTCAACGTCCGACCTTTGACCTGGTACATTTGTGCTTTTATTTCAAAAATGGTCGATTTGCAATGGCACACCTCTATGAAATTCTCTGATTACTTTTTACTTTGTATGTGAAGTCTACTAAATCTACAGTTCAAATAAATTGCTTTGGAATACATTTCAATTTAATACAAATTTGCAATGTAATTTAAATTGCATGCAAAAAGTGCTCTGATATCAGAATTATAGTGTTATCGGCAGGTATCCAAATTCAGGTATCGGAATCGAATCGGAACTGAATAAAGTGGTCTAGGTGTCAGTATCACAAAGAAAAGATAATCTGCATGGAGAGAGAATAACTTGAAGAAAGTGAAGAAAAGAAAGGAACAAATGTCACAACCTTTGCCTCTCTGTCCCTCCTTTCAGTCACATTCCCACTTCCGCTACATCTCTACTCTGTAAACTTGCCATCCTCCATCCATCCACCAGATGCCCTCAGACTTTCACACCTATCCCAGTCACCTGACTCGCTCAGCCACCGGCTCACATGTTCCTCATCACACTGGAGTTAGTTGAAAGCCCGGTGCAGCTCACACAGACACTAAAGGGTGCCTCGGTCGACGAGTTGGGAGTGACAACGGGTTGGTAAATAATGCCTCTATAATAAGAAAAGCAGTAGAATTCCAAACAAGAAGAAAGGGACATGTTTTATTTAATTGAAGTGGTAACAGATATTCTGAATATAGAAAGAAGTCAAAAAATGTTAAACCGCATTTTCAAAGGACTGAAAAAAAGTATTGTGTTGCTGGTATTTGTGAGATTCTTTGACCATTTCATGGCCTCATCCTACAAAAGCTGACAATAACTTTAATGTTCTCAAACTTCAGTAAATTCTACTCATTGACATGGTCCGTGATGACTTGCAGCACCTCAGAGATGGGTTATGTGAGCATGTGGTGTACACACTACTAAATCATTCAAAGTTTGACTGATCTGTGCACAAAAGTTTGCTGCACATCTGGCTGCTTGTCTAACAGTTGCTGACAGCTGATCCAGCTGTGCCACCATCACCATGAACTGACATCTGAAATCTCATTTCACTAAATCATATTTCCTTGATTCCTCCATCATGTATCTCTTCCTCGTGTCTGAAGTGAGAGGGACTAGAGATGGAAGATAAAGACACAACTAAAAGAAAAGAGAATACAACCTTCTCATGGATGGAATTTTGACTTCTCAAATGCAGGTGAAGCTAGTTACATTAAATTTATGATACTGTATGCAGCATTTTCTTTAAAAACAATGTATA
Organism: Cebidichthys violaceus; assembly: GCF_023349555.1. Lineage (NCBI taxonomy): Eukaryota > Metazoa > Chordata > Actinopteri > Perciformes > Stichaeidae > Cebidichthys > Cebidichthys violaceus. Next base: position 10,578,939 of record NW_027176594.1, read on the forward strand.
GACAGATACAGAATAATCTCTGGCGATAGCGAAATCACCGAACTCAAGTGCTTCATAACAGCAGTCCAAACCAATTGGTGATGTCATGATGACTACCACTTCTTATAGACAGTCATAGTCACACCCCTTGGCCTCTGACACTGAGGAGCATCTGTGTGATACAAAGTGGACAACAGGTTGTTCCATCACAGTGTGTTTTCATGTGCTTCAGTGTTTCCCCTGCTCTTGGTCTCTCTCCTCTGCTGTGTGCTGTTATCGGTGTGTCAATTAGACACAGTGGACAGGAGGAAGGGTGCGCATCATTCACTCAAAATCAAGCAACATGGCACCATCCTGCAGGCAAGGGAGGTGTGAGAGTTTGTATTAGTGCTTTAGAACGTAACCGCCATGAAACAATCCGAAAATAACGTTTTCTTTCTCTGATTCACTGTTTTGTTCTCACTAACGCCGCTCCCTCTCTTCATTCACTCTATAGTTCGCTCGACCACCACTGCTCTCTCTCTCTCTCTCTCTCTCTCTCTCTCTCTCTCTCTCTCTCTCTCTCTCTCTCTCTCTGGGAGGAGGGGCCCTTTTAACAATGGCTGCATTCCATTTATGTGTCCCAGTATTGTTCATGCTGGCATCACAAACACTCGTCCCAGCAGCGGTTTACAGGTGTAGTTCACCTGCAATGTCACCACAATGGCTTAGAGATATACAGTGCTGTGAAAAAGTAGTGAAATTGAACATTTGTTTGATGATCTGAAACATTTAAGTGTGACAAATATACAAAAAAATAAGCAACCCGGAAGGGGGCAAATACTTTTTCACAGCACTGTATATAACCATCAGCACACATTTCTAACTAAGAGACAGACACAAGGGGAAGAGAGGGACGTGACCTTCAGCAAAGGTAGACAGCTGAAATCGAACCATGGACACCACAGTGAAAGCTCTCTAAGTAGTTCATTATTCAAGCATCTTTTCTTGTCCTCTACAGGGCTCCATACTAACTACTTCAACTTTCTCAGTAGGTGGCACCAGTACATTATCTGGTCATACTCTTTTTTTGGTAGAGCACGGTATAAATCAATGGCACTGGCTCAGTCGGTCTCTCCGCCTCATCATCAGTGAGTCAGAATCTCTCGTTGTCCAAATCCTGTGCACAAAAGTACCACATGATACGAGTGCAGAGAACACTGTTGACTTCTGAGACTTTGGAGGTGAGGATGTTAAAAACAGTGTCGGGATGTCTCCACTCCAGAGGGGGCAGCAATGATTATCATCATCATTCACTCGCATGAATGTGACCATGTGAAATTTTACAGCATGACAGTGGTTTGCTCGCACACTCACAAAAAATGATGACATATGCAACCATTTTTGTCTAGATTCCTGTCCTAATCCCAGACAACTACCTGGTTCTGCCTCCATCTTACTGGTTAACAGAAGTGAAAGGGCACATTGCATGTGTTGCAAAACCAATGAAACAAAAAAAGAAGGGGAGACGAGTTCACCAGAGTTAAGGTTGTGTTTTCTATAGGACAGGTTTGGCATTGAACGCTGACAACACTGGCTATTATCAAGAATTCCATGATATAACAGAAGGAATTCTTGTAATTAACGAATATGATTCCAATTAAGACAAAAACTGCCCTTGACCTACAATTTACAATATGTCAATTCTTGTATATTGTAGGTGGAACACACAAGCATAGAATGTGAAAATATTTTACAGAAAACATTTGCTGAGTTTAACATTTGCTGAGTTTAAAAGCGATGTCATCCTTTGATTTCATTAAATTCATATAAACAGACAAAAGTTTAAAAATTATGATAATAATAATAGTGGGAAAGCCGTCCTGATTAGATCCTTACAGCAACAATATGTGTTTCACCCATAATAATTACAGAATGCCAAATGAAGGCAAGCAGCTAAAATGCTGAACATATTTGTGAATCAGTGAATCTGCTACATGCTACATGCTACATGCTGAGGACAGCAGGTTATGTGTTAGTGTGGTAGTAGAGGTGGTTTACCTGAATGTTTAATCAGTGGCAAAGTCAGAGCCTACACAACAAAGTGATTCTCTGTGCTTGTATGGAGAGTTTTTTCTTCTCAACAGAATGCATATAATCCTGAGGACCAGATGACAGGAGCAGACCTGATTTATGAAATCTATGACCCATACATCAATCTTAACTCATATGACCTCCTGTGAGGGTCACCATGACAGATAATAATATATTTATGTAAATATATATAACCTCAAGGTATTTGTAAGGGATCTGCAGAGCTGGATAGTGTGTCATGTCCTCAGTAGAACAAATTGCTAGACTGCATGTTTTTAGAAGAAAGCCTCTTGGCCTCTCAGCTGTGACAATCTCACTTCATTATGCATTCTACCCTCACTGACCCCCATTCACGCTCCAATCCAACCCCCTCCCATTGAGACCCAGGCAGCCTAAACACAGTGTCAACTGGTGAGGTCTGCAGGTCACTCTGTGAGGGTCCGACAGCACCAGGTTAACCTTCAGATGTCACAACCCTGAATGAGCGCTCACATACTTTAAGTTCAAAGAGCATCAAGAGTCAAAAAGCCCTGCGTTAAAACGAGTTCAGAGCACTGATTCAGACAGAAGGTATTAAAGGTTGCTTTAAGAAAAATCTGTATAGAAATATAATAGACTTTGGCAAATTCTGTGCATTGATGGAGGAGTACAACTAAGAATATATATTTCTACTTTTTACATACATAAGGTCCATAAAACAGAATATTCCCCACTGATATTTTTTTTCCCCTTTATACCAACATGTTTTTTAGATGCAGACAGATGGAGTGAGGTCAGGAAGGGAGGAGAGGACAGAATGGGAAAGAAAGAGAGAAGGGAGGGAGAAGGAGGATGACTATCAGGTTTCATTAGCTTGATTTGGTTTCATCAATGTTTCAGTCCCGTGACGGATGTTAAGATTACATTATGAACATATTTACATTTGTTTTGGGATTATCCAAAAGAAATGGAACAACCCTAAGGTCTTCATCCTGACGGAGACCTGGCTCATCTTGTCTCCTCTGAGGACATTTTCATTCTGTCCTCTACACAAACAGCACAGCTGATGGACGTGATATCAGCCGAAAAAGTGGACTCTTAAAGGTGCTAACTGTGAAATTCAGAGCATATCCAATGCCTCCACATAGATCTCAACATGGCGACTGCTGAGCCAGCAGCTTGCAGCTAATGGTGCTAACAGCGCTAACAGTGCTGTAGCTGTGACCACCGTATGAGAGCAGTGCAGAGCACATTTCAGAAAAGGCCTTAGCTATGAATCATGAGAAGGGCGAATTTGTAAGTAAAACGCTCACCTTTTATATGAGATTCAATGTTATAAGTAGGTTAGAGTTATCAGAGCAATACGAGCATCCAGGCTCCCTCATGTGGCTCAAAGGTCTACTTCAAATATAAAAGACCATGTGGAAATTCTGTGGGCTGCGACCCAGTCTTTAGGAATGACTGGTGTAGAGTACCCTTGAGGCCTGATCACACCAGCATTCAAAGTCCAACAGAAATCACATTTAGTCATCCATCCATCCAGGGGTCAACACTGTATAAATCACAACAGCGGAATAATTGTTTGTTTGTCTTTCTGAATCATTGTTATTGTTAAAAAATATATTTAAAGTAATAATTTGTTATTTGTAGATCTTGTCTACAAAAAAGGAGGGGAAAAATGTAATCAAATCGTAGAGGGGGAGTGTTGTGAAAATATTTAGTTTCTAAGCCATATGGTCCAGTCCTAGAAACAGAACTCTGAGGTGGCTTCATAGAGAGCCAGCAGCATGCAGCTACCCAGCTTGTTAGGATGGAGAGGCACACCTTGACTAAAAGTCTTCACAGGTCCAAAATGTTAGACCCGATCTGAAATGTGAAGTGTAGAGGACTTCATTATGAAAAAGAGAGATCTGAAGTGATGTGGACCTGAGGACAGTCAGACCCGATCTAAAATCAGACCCACAGAATAGAAAACACCAACAGCAGAATGAGGCGCTATGGGAAAGTTATTACCATTGCAGAATGACGAGGTCAGAGGACAGACATCAAATATCAACTCGGCTTACTGATATATTTTTAGTTAATAATTATTCATTATTCATTAATAGCTCAGCATGACACTTTATTAGGTACACCTGTAAAGTCTAATCTAATCTTTTTGTTGGTATTACTGAGTCTTTGCTCTTCCTTTATCTCAGTCGAAACCATTACCATCCCTCTCTGACTGATTAGCTGCTGAGAGTTCTCGGGTTGTTTTTGGCTCAGAACACAGAAAGACAGAGAGAAGTGCAGGAGTCCAGACAGCATCAAAATGAAGATTCAATTATGAAGGATGATTGAGAATCAAGTGTATAGAGCTACATTATGTATGTGTGTGTGTGAGGTCTGGACATAACCAACACACATGAATAATCTCATGCACCTGGTTTCCACCTCCAGGGATTACAAATGAACACACACACACATGCACACACACACACACACACACACACACACACACACACTTCTGTAGAGGTCAGACCATGGCTGTGTCCGAACCACTCACTACTCACTATACATTGAGTTTGTCATTTTGTAGTGCTTTCTGAATGCATAGGGAGAATTAGGGCTGCACCATAATTGAAAAAACTGCAATATTTTTATTTCTGTGATGAATATTTTCACCTTAAATTGTGTACATTCTAAAGGGAAATGCATCAATCTGGTGAACTTTGAGAACAAAATTAAGAGGTGAATAGCGAAGTAGCAGATAACAATGTCCAGGACCTATTGAGGACATAAGGACAAATTAACAAATAGGATTGTTTTGGTGTTCATGACCAAACTCATGACAGGAAATGTATCTTTTTGTGTGCAAAAACTCAGATATGCACCTTAGCCACGTTTCCACCAAGAAGTTCCTGGTAATTGAGTCCCGTGACTACTTTTAGAGGAACTAAAAGGTTCCTTCAGCCCATTGTTTGCGTTTCCATAGCGTTCTAAAGACATGCGAAGATTAGGCAGATTAGTCCGCTGACGTATGAAAAAGCAACAGGACATGGGACGAGGGCTGCTGGTGGCCACAGTGGTTAACTCATTGCAGCATGCAGTTCAGTGTACCTGTCACTTTTATCTGACAAACACATTGAAAAAACTAAAAATAAACCTTTGTTTTGTCCCACTGTGACATTTACTGCTGCACGATGTAACAAAAGAATGAGTGTCTGTCTCCGCAGTGAATAATCTGTTGAGTGCTTTATTGACATTTGTGCTTTAGAACGTAACGGCTGTGAAACAATCAGAAAATAACTTTTATTTCATTCGCACCACTGCCACCGTTCTCTCTCTCAGCTCACTCGCACAATATCACCCTCTCTTACTGTTTCTTTTTAAAAATGAGTGGGAAATTGACAGTAAAGCCTAACTTTACCTTTGATTTTATCAAACAAAGAGACGTTCTCTCCCCTCGGCCTAAAATGGTCCTAAATCGATACTGGAGTACTTCCTAGTTGTTATGAATGAAGGGTCAGGGTTAGGTCAGAGCGCTGTGTGTGTGTTACCAATCAGTGACGGTCATCCCTGCAAAAGTTCCTGTACTTTCAGAAAGTACTAACCCCAGACTAGGGCCTGTTTGCAGGGTGAAATGTTCCCGGAACTTAAGTTAAACCATGGTCCATCCAAAGGATGATGCATAATGAATATTGTTGGATCACTATTTATTATTTCATGGGCTATTGTAAATATAATAATAAAAAAAAACGATGCACTGATTTGGACGTTGATTACCATGGCAACGGTCAAAGCTTCGCCTTAGATAGAAATAAATTATCAGATGCCAAAACAGTTGTTTATAAATACTATGAGAGAGGATTTTACAACTCTCGAAAGCTACCATGGTGACAATCTTTCAAACTAAACCATTCAACTAATCTACCACGAAAGTTTACCTGCATATTTTATTGGCTAACACAATACTTTGAATGAGCGGGGCCCCGTTCTATCCCATGAAAGTTGCTCAGTGGCGCATGAAGCCAACAAAGTTTGACAGCCAGTTCAAAATGAAGCAGATCTTCCACATCCATGGGGCCCATAGAGCACTAGTGTTCCCTTTAACCCCGCCTACCAGCTGCTCGGTCTCAGCTCGCTCACATGATAGCAGTGACACCACACCATCAGACACACACCTTCACGGGGGTCCTTTGCGGCAGGTTCCTGCTCCAGTGATGTGGATGAGTAGACACCATGCTGAAACCATGCTGTAGACGTGAGCTTTTTATGCACGGCCTCCTACAGTTTGGGAGAATATCAGTTTGCAGAGTATAAAAGATCGAAACATTTCCTCATTACTGATTCTAGTGTCAGCTAATGTCCATGCTACCTTCCATAACTGAGGCTGCAGCACTCATCAAACATTTCCACCATTACCTGCTGCAGCAGGCAGCAGTTTTCAGTGAAAAAAGTTGGATGTTTTCTACCTGCCTGGCACCAAATGGAAGGTAAAGTTAGAGATTTGAGGGGTGGTGAACACAGTGGAGCAACTTAAAATGACAATGTGTCAATGTTGTGTTTATATTGGTTGGTGAAGATGCTCAACCATTAAATGTGACACTGGATACAAACATGAGCGTATTCTAGAAAGTGTTCTGTTTATTTCTTTCTCTTACATTCTTTATATTTCATTAAAACTGCCCAAACCAAAGCCTTTACCTCTCACTATACATGTCCATCTTTTTAAATCCAGCTACCTGGATTTGTTAGATTTTCTTTTGAACCAGCATAAGGAGGGCAAACAGATGCTCCACAGAAGCTCACTGTGTCTCCCCTTTTTTTAATCTGGAGGGACTTTGTGATATTTATAGTTAACATGGTTGGTTTTTAGAGCAGATGGACACGTATCTCAACACGCAGGCGGAACAGTGAGACTGAGCTGGACGGTCCACAGAGAAATCACAGAAAATTCCTTTGGAATGATTGCTAATTACACACTACATTCTTCTGCAGACTCCAGGGGGTTGTGAAACAATGGGCGAGAGATATAGACAGAAAGGGAGAGAGAGAGAGAGAGAGAGAGAGAGAAAGAAAGAGAGAGAAAGAGAGAGAAAGAGAGAGAGAGAGAGAGAGAGAGCGAAAGAGAGAGAGAGAGAGAGAGAGAGAGAGAGAGAGAGAGACGGGGGGAAGCAGTTGGGTAGAGAATAAATAGAAACTGAGATGAGAGATTATGTGGTGACTGGGTCAGGGTAAAGGCCAAAGAGAGAGAGAGAGAGAGAGAGAGAGAGAGAGAGAGAGAGCGAGAGAGAGAGAGAGAGAGAGAGCGCTCTATTCCTAGTCATCTTCATCATGATGAAGTAAGAGTGATGGAGCAACATCAGCCCACAGAGAGCGAGAGCGATATGCTGGCATTGTGACAGGTATTTAACCACTTCCATCTGTCTACAAAGTTAAGGGTCATCTACAGATTACATCAAGGTCGTCATCACTTTAAACCATCATTAAATCTCAAACATAACAGTTATATTGGATTTGGAGGGAGGTTTTTCATCCCAGCTGGGCCTGAGTACATTGTAGACTATAGCGGTTCATCCCTGAAACATAACACGCTGTTTCTGTGCACTCAGATGGAAAATCTAACACTCAGTCTGTATGTGTGTAAACAAGAGTACCAAGATGGTTTTTAAATGAGCTCAGCAGGAAATACATTCATGTCCAATTAATTTACATGTGCTCATACATTGTGGAGGAAATTCAAAGCTACTCTAATCAATATTTCATATGAACGATACATCAGATAATGTTTTTGGGACAAAGCCACACAGAACTATCATCTTACGCTACACTTCCTCTCAGTTTCAGCTCATTGTTTGGTAGTTCTGCTGACAGATTAACTGTTTGGTTCAGTCTCACCACTCTCATCTACCCTATACCTGCAGCAGGCCACTGTTTCCAGCAACAAAGCTTTTATAATGTCACTGTCCGCTATCTGTCCTGCACAGAAGACCAAACAAATGTAGTGACTAGCTGTTGGACATAAAGGAGCATTTAGCAGTTAAACATTTCCCCGAGGAGTTGTTAGAGACCAAAACAGAGTTCAAAGAGAGGCACTATTAGACTCACATACATCAGGTGGCTCGAAGCACGACTCCAAATGCACATAGGAAGGGTCAAGGTTGAACTCGTGCTTGCCACAGATCTGTGCTTGCGGGCAAGAACAGCGGTTTCCTGGGTGAAAGTCCTGTGTTTGTTTGACCCATCCATCAGCACTCCCACCCTCCCTAAGCAGACTATCGCACACTTTATACTACATCAGTTGCTCTGAGCGTCTAATGTGGGTGGATGGGTTTACATCGGAAGCACCGGTATTTGACGAGTTGGCATTAAGAACAGGTTGGTGTATAGTGGGCAGCTGTTTGCTAAAATGTATTCCATATCAATGTTATAATGGGATAATATGGAAACGTTGTGTTTATTGCTTGTTGGATGCCACCACCTGGCCAAAAATCGATCAATGCAAGTTAAAACACAACAATATAACACTCTGACTCCTACAAATTATGTCCTGATATGATTAACAGGCTACATTTGATCCCAATGCAGGTTGTAGTTGAACGCTTCATTACCAGGGCAACAAGCTCTACAGAGGATGTTGGGGTGAATGGTTAAGTGTACAAAACACGTTCATGGTTTGTGTGTTCTGTCTTCTGCTTCAAGTCAACATTGATTTTCAATGTTTTGCCAAGCACAATCTTTACCTGACCTTGTACCATGTGATTTAGGTTGCCTAAACAGAACCATAACTTCAACATTGCTGTAGTATCCGGTGTGGACAATGAAAAAATGAAAAACGTTGGAAGTGAAGATTTTGCAGATGCCTTAACAGTGCCAGTCCTCTTTAGTACTTAAGTACTTTGTTGTGTTTGACTAAAGTTGTAGGCATTCATTGTATTGCCATGTGTGGTAAATACCCAGTCATCTGGTACTGGAGGCAGGAATTTCCATAAAGTACTATTATTTCCAACTAACATTTCGAAATACTATTTGTTGCAAGATTGTTAGGTCGATAGGCTTACTCTCAAAAACCCCAAAGCAATGAAGCAAAAAATATTCTGGAGCAGATCCCACAGCGCAACATGAAAACTAGATATGGAAAGCCAATAAAAACATGGAGGAAAAGGTAAAAGACAAAGAGCAACCATGGACGTTATGAAGACAAATGGCACTGAACTAGTTTCATTGGGGAGGTTGTTTTTCCTCCATAACAAGCCAAGTGTAGTAAGTCAAATGAGTCAAGGAGGATCTAGGCTGAACTATGCAGATCTGTAGTGTATTGTATGTACTGAGGTGTAACATAATACATACAGTACCTTCAGTCCCAACATGAACATGGGTACTTCCATGCCTGAACTCATACAGACATGTTTGGAGTCAAGCTAATGTACTTTCTTGAGGATTGTAAACTGCACATAAACACCCAGTGTAGTCTTGATTCATTTTGCAATAAATACACATTTGACACAAGCAGCCCCTAGAGGCTGTAATATCCATTACACTTCACAATATATAGGTTTTGAAAGGCTGTTTGTAGAGTTGAGCTGAAAACTCGAATGAAAGGATTATCCAGTGCGGATATTATACTAAGAAACTCCAAGCATGAGTATCATACAAGTAAAATGTGTCAATATTCATACTCATTAAGAAGGAAAATCCTTGTTGGCTACAAGCTGTGTCTACTGTCCACACATTTCAATGACAGGCCAGCCACACACAGAGCTCCTCCCAGCTCCTCTCAGAATTCACTGCAGCTTTTTCTACTATCAACTCCTAGTGGCCTACATTACCCACAATGCAACTTAACCACTGGCAGTTGAGTCTGAGATGCGGCTGTGTAATATGCTAGAAGCAGCCAGGCAGCAACCTCTAGTTCTGCCAAGTGAGGCCAATGCAGAAGTGTCTTAAAACTTGCATTATCTCTACTGACCAGCAGGGGACGACTCCTCTGGTTTCAAAAAGAAGTCAGATTGTATAGAAGTCTATGACAAAATGACTCTACTTCTCACTTGATTTATTACCTCAGTAAACATTGTACACGTGAGTTTATGTCTCAATCTCTAGTTTCAAGTCTTCTTCAATACAGCATGGTGTTCATTTAGTAAATTATGGTCCATTTAGAGTCAAATAGACCATAAAGCAAGGTATGCTTTAGGGCGGGGCTACTGTGATTGACAGGTTTTTCTTTACCAGAGACGTATTCGGTGTCTCTACATTACTCCTCCGCATTCCAAATATGGTAACTTCTGTTCATAGGTTGCAAAACAAACAACATGGTGACAGCCATAATCCAAGATGACGACAGCAAAATCGCCAAACTCAAGTCTTCAAAATGTCAGTCCACAAACCAAATGGTGATGTCGCGATGACTACGTCCACTTCTTATATAGTCTGTTGTAGCAGCTAATGTAACCTGGAGCCTCTAGCCTGCAGCAGTGATTACTTTAGCTTTATAACTTGAAGCCTCAACTCCAAAACAACACTGATTTAAGTGACATCACCTGAAGACATTTATCAGACTTCACACAGCTCCCTCTGGAGCCACTAAAGGCTTTGTACTACTTTGTTTAAATGCAATCACACTTCCAAACACCTGGAAACAGACTGATGTGTAAAATTGGTGTTGTTCCCCTTTAAACTTTGTCTGTTTCAATACTCAAAACTGTCTTCAACCCATTCAATTAAATCATAAACAAAGCCAATAACAAAAGAGGGACATTAAGCTCTAGATCATTAACCTTAAATAGTACAGAGAGGATATTTAGCCTTCAATAAAATGGCTAATCACGTACTGTCAAACATCACTTGTCAATTCCTGCTTTTAATTGCATCATCAATTCGAAAAGAAAGGCTGAGCAGAAGGCTAGAGATGGCTTTGTCTTCAAACTGAGAGCTTTTCTGCACTGAGCTGAAGAAAACCGACTGAACCACTCATTTTCAGCATGAAACCATCAATTCAAGTGTGGTAAGCCAATTAAATGTTTTTTTGAAAGCCTCATTCCTACCACTGCATTATCTCCAAAGCTGCTATCCCTTGTTACTTGAACTCCTCACAGTGAGGGCTTTAAAGGTGGAGGACAGGAGCTGAGGGGAAAAAAACTCATCATCCCAATTAAGAGTCTACCATGATCAAATGGCTGCATGTTACTGCTTAACACTTATTCCCCCCTAGCATAAACACAAACACACACACACACACACACACACACACACACACTTGACCCCTGTCACCTGCCTTCATTGACTCTTTTCTCTGGCTAATTTGAAAACATTCTTTCCTAATCCCCCCCGTTTCCCTTCCTCTCTCATTCTATAGGAAATCTGCTGTGCTGGCATGACATTAAAGAAAAGTAGTTTGCAATGTGTAATGTAGTAGTGAGTAAAACTGTGTTTTCTGGCCATGTTTTAGCCATTTCGCGCCATTTGGTTCATGTAAATTTCCTTTCACAGGGCATGTGGGTTATTTGTCTGCATTATCTGGGTAAACAGGCAGATTGTGTAGGCTACAGATAAAGTGAACCTTTGTGGTCATATTGGTTGTTTTTCCAATGGTAAAAGTGCACGGCACAGTGGTACGGGCACATTTACTCGGGATAAAGGAAAAAAATTTGGTAAAACATTTAAAATATAATTTACATAACAATTCAATTCAATGTATTTGTATTGCTGCAAATCATAACAGAAGTTACATTACAAGTTACAGGGGACTTTTCATATGGAGCAGGTCTAGACCATGTGGATGCGTACAAATGGTGTATTCCCAGCAGCTGCAGAATTTACACACTGATGACACACAGGTGTGTGTCTGTAGGTGTAGTGCAGTGATATAGTGCACTTCTATAAGGACGGGGCACCTGTTTAAGTGTGCAGAGTGTGTAGAGCACACGCTCTGTTGATAACAGCTTCACGTTCCCTGTGAACTGAACTTCAATATGTTGGGCCCCTTTAACAAAGTGATCAGTGAATGTCTGGATTTTAGAATTGAATGCAGTCTGTAAAGGTGGGTTAAGTTAGGTGGGTTAAACCGCAAGGTGAAATCTGTCTGTCAGTCCTCTGTAACGGGGATAAAGGGCTCTCCTTCACCCACAGCTTCACTTTTCACTTCACCTTGCTGTGATGGACTCCATACCAGATCCCTGGCAGGCCATTGAGTTGCACACCCACACTAGCCTAATCTAAGAAGGACCTGTACAACATGAAATACCTCCATCAAGAGTCCCTCAATGCCGCTACCACTATATGAGACAGTAATCAGCTGTCCCTCCTACTGCATTACTCCAATAACAACCTGCCTTAAGGTCACTTTTACACTATGAGGTCCCGAACCTTTCTGAAGCCACATGATGGACCCTGGTGGTCCCTGAACCCCCTTTGCTCCACTTCACTTCACTTCACTTCACTTCACTCCACTCCACCTCTAACATGCTCTCAGACTTACCGGGTCGTCCATCTGCTCTTGCTCGTAGTAATCATCGTAGTCGCTGTGGCTGAAGTCGCTGGCGAGGTTAGTGTAGAGAAGATATGCCAGTAAAATATATATTCCCAGTAGGTGCATGTTTATAAAGTCCTCACGCGTTTATGATCCGAGAAGCATAAAAAGGACATTTAAAAAAAAAACTCCCGTGTCTGCGCTCCCCTCTCCTACTGCCGCTGATAACTCTCTTTCATTTGGCCCCTCTCGCGCTCTCTCTCTCTCGCTCTCTCTCTCTCTCTCTCTCTCTCTCTCTCTCTCTCTCTCTCTCTCTCTCTCTCTCTCTCTCTGTCTGTCTCACTCTCCCTCTCCCTCTCTGTCTCTGTCTCTCTCCCACTTTTCTTTCTTTTCTTTGTCTCTCTCTGTCAAGGTCCAGTACTTGTTCCACAGGGAGACTGCAGGATGTGTATGGACCCCCCTGTGAATGAAAGCCCGGTCATATGGAAACAGATCAATCCGGTGGGTCCCAGCCTGACGCGTCAATGACAACCGTTAACCGTTAATGCGCAAAATTACAGGAAGACGCACGATCTGCCTTCAAAGTAAAAGCCTACAACTGACCACTTTTTTTGAGACAGGTTCTGGTGGCAGCTGTGGAGAGGGCGTTCCTGTCATGCTCTAAAGTAACGCCCACATTTTCTTCTTCTCTACTTTCTCAATGCACAGCTGGTTCTGACTGTTAATTCATTTATTTCCAGGCAGCAACCTCTGGTTCTGCGAAGTGTCTTAAAACGACCAATGGGTGAAGTCACAATGACTACGTCCACTTCTTATACAGACTATGGTTATTACCGTGTGCCTCATCAATCGCTGACATCAAAACGGGCAGCCATACCCAAGATTTGTCTCCAGTATCTGAGTTCTTAAATTCATACTGTGCTATGTAGTTAAAAAAAGGAATTAATATGACAGTTTTACTAAACATTTTGCTACAAGCATCATTACATTATTAGCATCAAGGGCAAGCTATCTAGCTTATTTAAGCTAGCAAGCCAGCTAGCTTTGTAAAGACCGAATTGGTACAAATGTCCTATGTCGATGTAACGCAAAGCAAT